>NW_024070189.1:105984825-106004891 GCF_014754425.2 Oryx dammah | reverse complement strand
TTTTATAACCTACTATTACTTTGCAAAAAAAAAAAAAGACCCTAGTTTTTAAAAGCAAACTTCATATATATTTTTTTAATAATTTTTGTGACTTTGTTTTTCTTTTTTCTCTTTTTTTTTTCTTCTTTTCTTTAATATTGTATTTTTGAAATTCCAAACTCTACTCTAGATTTATAATCTTTGCTTTTTGGTATTTGTTATCAATTTTGTACCTTTAAGAACCCAATCTTCAGTACCCATTTTTACTTGGGAGCGAGATTACTGGCTTGACTGCTCTCTCCCCCTTTGGACGCTCCTTTTTCTCCACCAGGTCGCCTGTGTCTCCTCCCTACCCCCTCTCTTCTTTACCCAACTCTGTGAATTTCTGTGTGTTTCAGACGGTGGAGAACACTCAGGGAACTGATTACTGGCTGGATCTGTCTGTCTCCTTTTGATTCCCCCCTCTTATCCTCTTGGCCACCTCTGTCTCCTTCCTCCCTCTTCTCTTCTCTGTATAACTCCATGAACATCTCTGAGCAGTCCAGTTGTGGAGTGCACATAAGGAAATGATTACTGGCTAGCTTGCTCTCTCCTCTTTTTATTCCACCTCATCTCATTTGGGTCACCTCTAACTCCCTCCTCCCTCTTCTCTTCTCCATGTAACTCTGTGAACCTCTCTGGGTGTCCCTCACTGTGGAGAAACTTTTCATCTTTAACCTAGATGTTTTATCAACAGTGCTGTACAGAAGGAGAAGTCTTGAGACTACTGTACAAATAAGACTTAAAACCAGAAGCAGGAGGCTTAAGTCCAAACCCTGAGAACACCAGAGAACTCCTGACTCCAGGGAACATTAATTGACAGGAGCTCATCAAACACCTCCATACCTACACTGAAACCAAGCACCACCCAAGGGCCAACAAGTTCCAGAGCAAGACATACCACGCAAATTCTCCAGCAACACAGGAACACAGCGCTGAGCTCCAATGTACAGGCTGCCCAAAGTTACTCCAAAACCACTGACATCTCATAACTCATTACTGGACACTTCATTGCACTCCAAAAAGAAGAAATCCAGCTCCACCCACCAGAACACCAACACAAGCTTCCCTAACCAAGAAACCTTGACAAGGCACTGATACAACCCCACCCACAGTGAGGAAACTCCACAATAAAGAGAACTCCACAAACTGCCAGAATACAGAAAGGCCACCCCAAAGACAGCAATATAAACAAGATGAAGAGACAGAGGAATACTCAGCAGGTAAAGGAACAGGATAAATGCCCACCAAACCAAACCAAAGAGGAAGAGATAGGGAATTTACCAGATAAAGAATTCCAAATAATGATAGTGAAAATGATCCAAAATCTTGAAATCAAAATGGAATCACAGATAAATAGCCTGGAGACAAGGATTAAGAAGATGCAAGAAAGGTTTAACAAGGACCTATAAGAAATAAAAAAGAGTCAATATATAGTGAATAATGCAATAAATGAGATCAAAAACATTCTGGAGGCAACAAATAGTAGAATAACAGAGGCAGAAGATAGGATTAGTAAAGTAGAAGATAGAATGGTAGAAATAAATGAATCAGAGAGGAAAAAAGAAAACTGAATTAAAAGAAATTAAGACAATCTCAGAGACCTCCAGGACAGTGTTAAATGCCCCAACATTTGAATCATAGGAGTCCCAGAAGAAGAAGACAAAAAGAAAGACCATGAGAAAATACTTGAGGAGATAATAGTTTAAAACTTCCCTAAAATGGGGAAGGAAATAATCACTCAAGTCCAAGAAACCCAGAGAGTCCCAAACAGGATAAACCCAAGGTGAAACACACCAAGACACATATTAATCAAATAAATTAACAAAGATCAAACACAAAGAACAAATATTAAAAGCAGCAAGGGAAAAACAACAAATAACACACAAGGGGATTCCCATAAGGATAACAGCTGATCTTTCAACAGAAACTCTTCAAGCCAGGAGGGAATGGCAAGATATACTTAAAGTGATGAAAGAAAATAACCTACAGCCCAGATTACTGTACCCAGCAAGGATCTCATTCAAATATGAAGGAGAAATCAAAAGCTTTACAGACAAGCAAAAGCTGAGAGAATTCAGCACCACCAAACCAGCTCTCCAACAAATGCTAAAGGATATTCTCTAGACAGGAAAAACAAAAAGGGTGTATAAACTCGAACCCAAAACAATAAAGTAAATGGCAACGGGATCATACTTATCAATAATTACCTTAAACGTAAATGGGTTGAATGCCCCGACCAAAAGACAAAGACTGGCTGAATGGATACAAAAACAAGACCCCTATATATGTTGTCTACAAGAGACCCACCTCAAAACAGGGGACACATACAGACTGAAAGTGAAGGGCTGGAAAAAGATTTTCCATGCAAATAGAGACCAAAAGAAAGCAGGAGTAGCAATACTCATATCAGATAAAATAGACTTTAAAACAAAGGCTGTGAAAAGAGACAAAGAAGGACACTACATAATGATCAAAGGATCAATCCAAGAAGAAGATATAACAATTATAAATATATATGCACCCAACATAGGAGCACTGCAATATATAAGACAAATGCTAACAAATATGAAAGGGGAAATTAACAACAACATAATAATAGTGGGAGACTTTAATACCCCACTCACACCTATGGACAGATCAAGTAACTAAACAGAAAATTAACAAGCAAACACAGACTTTAAATGATACAATAGACCAGTTAGACCTAATTGATATCTATAGGACATTTCACCTCAAAACAATGAATTTCACCTTTTTCTCAAGTGCACACGGAACCTTCTCCAGAATAGATCACATCCTGGGCATTCAGTTTAGCTTTGGTAAATTCAAAAAATTGAAATCATTCCAAGCATCTTTTCTGACCACAATGCAGTAAGATTAGATCTCAATTACAGGAGAAAAACTATTAAAAATTCCAATATATGGAGGCTGAACAACACACTGCTGAATAACCAACAAATCACAGAAGAAATCAAAAAAGAAATCAAAATATGCATAGAAACAAATGAAAATGAAAACACAACAACCAAAACCTATGGGACACTGTAAAAGCAGTGCTGAGGGGAAAGTTCATAGCAATACAGGCATACCTCAAGAAACAAGAAAAAAGTCAAATAAATAACCTAACTCTACACCTAAAGCAACTAGAAAAGGAAGAAATGAAGAACCCCAGGGTTAGTAGAAGGAAAGAAATCTTAAAAATTAGGGCAGAAATAAATGCAAAAGAAACAAAAGAGACCATAGCAAAAATCAACAAAGCCAAAAGCTGGTTCTTTGAAAGGATAAATAAAACTGACAGACCATTAGCCAGACTCATCAAGAAACAAAGGGAGAAAAATCAAATCAATAAAATTAGAAATGTAAATGGAGAGATCACAACAGACAACACAGAAATACAAAGGATCATAGGAGACTGCTATCAGCAATTATATGCCAATAAAATGGACAACGTGGAAGAAATGGACAATTTCTTAGAAAAGTACAATTCCCAAAACTGAACCAGGAAGAAATAGAAAATCTTAACCGACCCATCACAAGCACGGAAGTTGAAACTATAATCAGAAATCTTCCAGCAAACAAAAGCCCAGGTCCAGACAGCTCCACAGCTGAATTCTACCAAAAATTTAGAGAAGAGCTAACACCTATCCTACTCAAACTCTTCCAGAAAATTGCAAAGGAAGGTAAGTTTCCAAACTCATTCTATGAGGCCACCATCACCCTAATACCAAAACCTGACAAAGATGCCATAAAAAAAGAAAACTACAGGCCAATATCACTGATGAATATAGATGCAAAAATCCTTAACAAAATTCTAGCAATCAAAATCCAACAACACACTGAAAAGATCATACACCATGACCAAGTAGGCTTTATCCCAGGGAAGCAAGAATTCTTCAATATCTGCAAATCAATCAAGGTAATACACCACATTAACAAATTGAAAAATAAAAGCCATATGATTATCTCAATAGATGCAGAGAAAGCCTCTGACAAAATTCAACATCCATTTATGATTAAAAAAAAATAAAAACTACAAAACCTCTCCAGAAAGCAGGAATAGAAGGCACATACCTCAACATAATAAAAGCTATATATGACAAACTCACAGCAAACATTATCCTCAATGGTGAAAAATTGAAAGCATTTCCCCTAAAGCCAGGAACAAAACAAGGGTGCCCACTTTTACCATTACTATTCAACATAGTTTTGGAAGTTTTGGCCACAGCAATCAGAGCAGAAAAAGAAATAAAAGGAATCTAAATTGGAAAAGAAGAAGTAAAACTCTCACTGTTTGCAGATGACATGATCCTCTACATAGAAAACCCTAAAGACTCTACCAGAAAATTACTAGAGCTAATCAATGAATATAGTAAAGTTGCAGGATATAAAATCAACACACAGAAATCCCTTGCATTCCTATACACTAATAATGAGAAAATAGAAAAAGAAATTAAGGAAACAATTCCATTCACCATTGCAACGAAAAGAATAAAATACTTAGGAATATATCTACCTACAGAAACTAAAGACCTATATATAGAAAACTATAAAACACTGGTGAAAGAAATCAAAGAGGACACTAATAGATGGAGAAATATACCATGTTCATGGATCAGAAGAATCAATATAGTGAAAATGAGTATACTACCCAAAGCAATCTACAGATTCAATGCAATCCCTATCAAGCTACCAGCGGTATTTTTCACAGAGCTAGAACAAATAATTTCACAGTTTGTATGGAAATACAAAAAACCTCGAATAGCCAAAGTAATCTTGAGAAAGAAGAATGGAACTGGAGGAATCAACCTGCCTGACTTCAGGCTCTACTACAAAGCCACAGTCATCAAGACAGTATGGTACTGGCACAAAGACAAATATAGATCAATGGAACAAAACAGAAAGCCCAGAGATAAATCCACACACCTATGGACACCTTATCTTTGACAAAGGAGGTAAGAATATACAATGGATTAAAGACAATCTCTTTAACAAGTGGTGCTGGGAAAACTGGTCGACCACTTGTAAAAGAATGAAACTAGAACACTTTCTAACACCATACACAAAAATAAACTTAAAATGGATTAAAGATCTAAACATAAGACCAGAAACTATAAAACTCCTAGAGGAGAATATAGGCAAAACACCCTCCGACATACATCACAGCAGGATCCTCTATGACCCACCTCCCAGAATATTGGAAATAAAAGCAAAAATAAACAAACGGGACCTAATTAAAATTAAAAGCTTCTGCACAACAAAGGAAACTATAAGCAAGGTGAAAAGACAGCCTTCAGAATGGGAGAAAATAATAGCAAATGAAGCAACTGACAAACAACTAATCTCAAAAATATACAAGCAACTCCTGCAGCTCAATTCCAGAAAAATAAATGACCCAATCAAAAAAATAGGCCAAAGAACTAAATAGACATTTCTCCAAAGAAGACATACAGATGGCTAACAAACACACGAAAAGATGCTCAACATCACTCATTATCAGAGAAATGCAAATCAAAACCACATTGAGGTACCATTTCACGCCAGTCAGAATGGCGGCGATCCAAAAGTCTACAAGCAATAAATGCTGGAGAGGGTATGGAGAAAAGGGAACCCTCTTACACTATTGGTGGGAATGCAAACTAGTACAGCCACTATGGAGAACAGTGTGGAGATTCCTTTAAAAACTGGAAATAGAACTGCCATATGACCCAGCAATCCCACTGCTGGGCATACACACCAAGGAAACCAGAATTGAAAGAGACACATGTACCCCAATGTTCATCACAGCACTGTTTATAATAGCCAGGACATGGAAACAACCTACATGTCCATCAGCAGATGAATGGTTAAGAAAGCTGTGGTACATATACACAATGGAGTATTACTCAGCCATTAAAAAGAATACATTGGAATCAGTTCTAATGAGGTGGATGAAACTGGAGCCGATTATACAGAGTGAAGTAAGCCAGAAAGAAAAACACCAATACAGTATACTAACGCATATATAGGGAATTCAGAAAGATGGTAACAATAACCTTGTATGCGAGACAGCAAAAGAGACACAGATGTATAGAACAGTCTTTTGGACTCTGAGGGAGAGGGAGAGGGTGGGATGATTTCGGAGAATGGCATTGAAACATGTATAATATCATAAATGAAACGAATCACCAGTCCAGGTTCAATGCATGATACTGGATGCTTGGGGCTGGTGCACTGAGACGACCCAGAGGGATGGTATGGGGAGGGAGGAGGGAGGGGGGGTTCAGGATGAGGAACATGTGTATACCTGTGGCAGATTCTTGTTGATGTATGGCAAAACCAATACAATATTGTAAAGTAATTAACCTCTAATTAAAATAAATTTATATTAAAAGAAAAAGAAAAGAACTGAATTCCTAGAGGCGGGAGTATTCCTACAGGGGATTTTTGGACAAAGAGTAAGGTAAGACATTAGACAGCAAAAGAACCCCAAACCCTCTCCCCTATTTGTTTGGTGGCTATCATAAAATTGAGAAGAGTCTGATGATTCCATCCATCTAACATAGGCAACAGTGAGTCTGGACAGTGTTTCCCATGTAATTTAACATACTAAATGAACCCAGTTAGTTTAGGATCTTTCTTTGGGATGCTCTTGGGTCCCTTTGAAGCACCCCAAAGTCAGCTGAAGATCAAAAGAACTTTAATTAGAATTTCACATTTGGGAAGTCCATCAAAAATTTCAAAAAGCTTTTATGGCTACACTGTGCAGTTTGTGAGATCTTAACTTCTCCAATCAGGGATCAAACCCGTGTCCCCTGCAGCACAAGCACAGAGCCCTCACCACAGGACTGCCAGGAACTTCCTTCAAAAAGTTTTGAAACACTTGGTTATATAGGATCATAAGTCATTGTGAAACAATGAGGTAAGGTGAAAAAATATTTCAAGACTAAATAGAGATCATGTAAAGGCAACCACTCCGGTATTCTTGGGCTTCCCTGGTGGCTCAGCTGGTAAAGAATCTGCCTGTAATGCAGGGGACCTGGATTCAATCCCCGGGTTGGGAAGCTCCACTGGAGAAGGGAAAGGCCGCCCACTCCAGTATTCTGGCCTGGAGAATTCAAGGGACTCGGTCTATGGGGTCGCAAAGGGTCGGAGACGACTGAGCGACTTTCACTTCACTTCAAAGGCACAGAAACTCATACCTTTTATCAAAAGCAGCGTTCCAGGAAAACTCTATTCTCTTGTGAGACAGAGAAGCAAATCCAGTTCTATATCAGCCTACTATTCATAAAATCCATTTCCCTGATTAAATTTAATCCAACCTTAGAAAATCCTGACCAAATCCAAGACTTTTCAGAATGTTCCTTTTTCTGCAAACTTTTTGCAATTTTCTGTAGCCATGTTATTTTGTCACTTGTTCTCTTTTAAAATTTCTTTTAATTGAAGGATAATTGCTTTGCAATATTGTGTTGGTTTCTGCCATACATCAACATGAATCAGCCATAGGTATACGTATGTTTCCTCACTCCTGAATCTCCCTCCCACCTCGCACACCCTCTAGGTTGTCACAGATCCCCGGTTTGAGTTCCCTGAATCATAGAACAAATTCCCATTGGCTATCCACTGCAAGGAGATCCAGCCAGTCAATCCTAAGGGAAATCAGTCCTGAATATTCATTGCAAGGACTGATGCTGACGCTGAAACTCCAAAACTTTGGCCATGTGATGCGAAGAACTGACTCATTGGAAAAGACCCTGATGCCGGGTAAGACTGAAGGCAGGATAAGGGGACAACTGAGGATGAGATGGTTGCTTGGCATCACTGACTCGATGGACATGAGTTTGAGTAAGCTCTGGGAGCTGGTGATGGACAGGGAGACCTGGCGTGCTGCAGTCCATGGTGTGGCAGATTCAGACACGACTGAGCCCCTGAACTGAACGGATCCACTTTCCATACGGTAGTGTAATGTATTTCCACGCTACTGCCTACATTTGTCCCACCCTCTCCCTCCCCTCTTCCCATGGCCATAAGTCTGTTCTCTATGTCTGCATCTCCACTGCTGACCTGCAAATAGGTTCATCAGTACCATATTTCTAGATTCCATGTATATGCATTAAAATATTATCTTTTTCTCTTTCTGACTTACTTCACTCCGTATAATAGGTTCATCCACTTTATTTGCACTGACTCAAATGTGTTCTTTTTTATGGCTGGGTAATATAGCTGGTACACATAATATTGTATATATTTATATACACCACAGCTTCTTTATTCATTCATCTGTCAGTGGACATCTAGGTTGCTTCCATGCACTAGCTATTGTAAACAGTGCTGCAATGAACATTGGGATCCATGTTTTATTCAGTTATGGTTTTCTTAGGGTATATGTCCAGTAATAGGACTGTTGGATCAAATGGCAGTGTTATTCCCCATTTTTTAAGGAATCTCCATAGTGTCTTCCATAGTGGTTGCATCGATATACATTCCTACCAACAGTGCAAGAGGGTTCCCTTTTCTCCACACCTTCTCCAGCATTTATTGTTTGTAGATTTTTTGATGATGGACATTCTGATCAGTTTGAGGGGTATTTCATTGTAGTTTTGACTTGCATTTCTCTAATAATGAGTGATGCTGAGCATATTTTCATGTGTTTATTAGCCATCTGTATGTCTTCTTTGGAGAAACGCCTGTTTAGATTTTTGCCCACTTTCTGATTGCGTTGTTTGCTTTTCTGGTATTGAGTTGCATGAGATGCTTGTATATTTTAGAAATCAATCTTGTCAGTTGCTTCATTTTCTATTATTTTCTACTATTCTGAGGGTCGTCTTTTCACCTTACTTATAGTTTCTTTTGCTGTGCAAAGCCTCTAAGTTTAATTAGGTCTCACTTGTTTACTTCCATCACTCTAGGAGGTGGGTCATAGAGAAGCTTGCTATGATGTATGTCATAGTGTTCTGCCTATGTTTTCCTCTGAGAGTTTTATAGTTTCTGGCTTTACATTTAGGTCTTTAATCCATTTTTAGTTTATTTCTGTTTATGGTGTTAGGAAGTGTTCCAATTTCATTGTTTTACATGTAGCTGTCCAGTTCTCCCTGCACTACTTATTGAAAAGGCTATTTTTGCCCCATTGTATATTCCTGCCTCCTTTGTAAAAAACAAAGTACTCATAGGTGTGTGGGTTTATCTCTGGGCTCTCTATCTTGTTCCATTGGTCTATATTTCTGTTTTTGTACCAGTACCATACTGTCATGATGACTATAGCTTTGTAGTATAGTCTGAAGTTAGGAAGGTTGATTCTTCAGCTCCATTTTTTTTAAATTGGAGGTGAATTAATTTACAGTATTGTGGTGGTTTTGGCCATACATTGACATGAATCGGCCATGGGTGTACATATGTCCCCCCATCCTGAACCCCCCTCCCACCTCCCTCCCCACCCAATCTCTTGGGTTGTCCCAGAGAACCGGTTTTGAATGCCCTGCTTCATGCATCGAACTTGCACTGGTCATCTATTTTACATATGATAATATACATGTTTCAATGCTATTCTCTAATCATCCCACCCTCGCCTTCTCCCACAGAGTCCAAAAGTCTGTTCTTTACATCTGTGTCTCTTTTCTCCAGCTCCATTCTTCTTTCTCAAGATTACTTTGGCTATTCAGGGTCTCTTGTGTTTCCAAATAAATTGTGAATTTTTTCTTTCTAGTTCTTTGAAAAATGCCATTGATAATTTGATAGGGATCGCAATGAATCTGTAGACTGCATTTGGTAGTATAATCACAACACTGATTCTTCCAACTCAGGAACGTGGAATATCTCTCCATCTGTTTATGTCTTCTTGATTTCTTTTATCAGTGTTTTATAGTTTTCTACATACAGCTCTTTTGTCTGCTTAGGTAGGTTTATTTCTAGATATTTTATTCTTTTTGTTGCAATGGTAAATGGGATTGGTTCCTTAATTTCTTTTTCTGATTTTTCATTGTTAGTGTATAGGAACAAGTGATCTATGTATTCATTTTGTATCCTGTGACTTTACTAAATTCACTGATTAGCTCTAGTAATTTTCTGATAATATCTTTAGGGTTTTCTATGTATAGTATCTTATCAGCAAACAGTGAGAGTTTTACTTCTTTTCTGTTAAGAAGTTTTACTTCTTTTCTGTTAAGAAGTTTTACTTCTTTTCTTTTCTTTAATCTTGTTCTGGATTTCTTTTACTTCTTTTTCTTCTCTGATTGCCGTAGTTAGGACTTGCGGAACTCTGTTGAGTAACAGTGGCAAGAGTGTGAACCCTTGTCTTGTTCCTGAACTTAAAAAGAATGCTTTCAGTTTTACACCATTGAGAATAATGTTTGCTGTAGGTTTACCATATATGGGCTTTATTATGTTGAGGTTTTGGGTCATGATGGTTCCTTTTTGCCCATTTTTGAAGTTTTTATCATAAATGGGTACTGAATTTTGTCAAAATCTTTTTCTGCATCTATTGAAATTATCAAATGAGTTTTATCTTTCAATTTGTAATATGGTATATATCACATTGATTAATTTGCATATATGGAGGAATCCTTGCATCCCTGAGATAAACTGGACTTGACCATGGTGTATGATCTTTTTAATGTGTTGTTGAATTCTATTTGCTAGAATTTTGTTAAGGATTTTTGCATCTATGTTCATCAGTGATACTGGCCTGTATTTTCTTTTTTGTGTGCTGTCTTTAATCTGGTTTTAGGATCAGGGTGATGGTGGCCTCATAGAATGTGAGTTTGGAAGTGTTCCTTCCTCTGTAATGTTTTGAAAGAGTTTAAGAAGGACAGGCCTTAGCTCTTCTCTAAATATTTGATAGAATTCACCTGGGAAGCAATCCAGCCCTGTGCTTTTATTTTGGGGGAGATTTTTTTATCACAGTTTTGATTTCTGTGCTTCTAACTGACTTGTTCATAATTTCTATTTCTTCCTGATTCAGTCTTTGAAGCTTGAACTTTTCTAAAAATCTGTCCATTTCTTCCAAGTTGTCCATTTTGTTGGCACACAGTTGCTTGTAACAGTCTCTTCTATCTGCCATAACCTCTCCTTTTCACTTCTAATTTTATTGATTTGATTCTTCTCTTTTTTTCTTGATGAGTCTGGCTAATGGTCTGTCAATTTTGTTCATCTTCTCGAAGAACCAGCTTTTAGTTGTATTAATCCTTACTACTGTTTCATTCATTTCTTTTTCATTTATTTCTCCTCTGATCTTTACGATTTCTTTCCTTCTACTAACTTTGGGGAGGTTTTCCTCTTCTTTTTCCAGTTGTTTTAGATGTAAAGTTAGGTGTTTTCTATCTGATGTTTTTCTTGAGATAAGGTTATACTGCTATGAACTTCCCTCTTAGAACTGCTCTTGCTGCATCCCACAGGTTTTGGGTCATCATGTTTCATCATTTGTTTCTAAGAATTTTTTTTATTTCCCTTTTTATTTCTTTAGTAACTTGTTCATTATTTAGAAACGTATTATTTAGCCTCCATGTGTTTGTTTTTTTACAGTTTTTTCCCTGTAATTGATATCTAGTCTCATAGCATTGTGGTCAGAAAAGATGTTTGATACAATTTCAGTTTTCTTAAATTTTCTGAGGGTTGACTTGTGACCCAACATGTGGCCTATCCTGGAGAATGTTCCATGTGCATTTGAAAAGAAAGTGTATTCTTCAGCATTTGGATGGAATGTCCTGAAGATATCAACTGTGTCCATCTGGTCTAATGTGTCATTTAAGGCTTGTGTTTCTTTGTTAATTCTCTGTTTTGATGGTCTGTCCATTGGTGTGAGTGGGATGTTAAAGTCTCCTACTATTATTGTGTTACTGTCAGTTTCTCCTTTTATGTCTGTTAGTGTTTGTCTTATGTATTGAGATGCTCCTATGTTGGGTGCATAGATATTTACAGTTGTTATGTCTTCTTCTTGGATTGACCCTTGATCATTATGTAGTATCCTTCCATCTCTTGTAATGGTCTTTATTTTAAAGTCTATTTTATGTGATGTGATTATTGCTACTCCCACTTTCTTTTGATTTCTATTTGCATGTAATATCTTTTTTTCATCTTCTCACTTTCAGTCTATATGTGTCTCTAGGTCTAAAGTGGGTTTCTTGTAGACAGCAATGTATGTGGGTCTTGTTTTTGTGTCCATTCAGCCAGTCTGCGTTTCTTGGCTTGTGCATTTAATCCACTTACATTTAAAGTAATCATTGATATATATCTGACAACAATGCAGGAGACCAGAATTTGACCCCTAGGTTGGGAAAATTCACAGAGGAAAGGAATGCCAATCCATTCCAGTATTCTTGCCTGGAGAATTCCATGGGCAGAGGAGCCTGGTGGACTACAGTCCATGGGGTTGCAAAGAATCAGACACAACTGAGTGACTAACACTTTCACTTTTCACTTACATTCCTAGAAGGGCCAAGAGGAGCTACTCCACGTTCAAGGTCGGGGCGGGGAGGGCGGCCATGAGGAGATACCCCTCGTCCAAGGTAAGAGAAACCAAAGTAAGACAGTAGGTGTTGCCAGAGGGCATCAGAGGGCAGACACACTGAAACCATTATCACAGAAAACTAGTCAATCTGATCACACAGACCACAGCCTTGTCTAACTCAGTGAAACTAAGCCATGCCGGGCGGAGCTACCCAAGACGGGCGGGTCATGGTGGAGAGGTCTGGCAGAATGTGCCACTGGAGAAGGGAATGGCAAACCACTTCAGTATTCTTGCCTTGAGAACCCCATGAACAGTAGGAAAAGGCAAAATGATAGGATACTGAAAGAGGAACTCCCCAGGTCGGTAGGTGCCCAGTATGCTACTGGAGATCAGTGGAGAAATAACTCCAGAAAGAATGAAGGGATGGAGCCAAAGCAAAAACAATACCCAGCTGTGGATGGGACTGGTGATAGAAGCAAGGTCTGATGCTGTAAAGAGCAATATTGCATAGGAACCTGGAATGTTAGGTCCATGAATCAAGGCAAATTGGAAGTGGTCAAACAGGAGATGGCAAGAGTGAACATCAACATTCTAGGAATCAGAGAACTAAAATGGACTAGAATGGGTGAATTTAACTCAGATGACCATTATATCTACTACTACGGGCAGGAATCCCTTAGAAGAAAAGGAGTAGCCATCATGGTCAACGGAAGAGTCTGAAATGCAGTACTTGGATGCAGTCTCAAAAACGACAGAATGATCTCTGTTCATTTCCAAGGAAAACCATTCAATATCACAGTAATCCAAGCCTCTGCCCCAACCAGTAACGCTGAAGAAGCTGAAGTTGAACAGTTCTATGAAGACCTACAGGACCTTTCAGAACTAACACCCCAAAAAGATGTCCTTTTCATTATAGGGGACTGGAATGCAAAAGTAGGAAGTTAAGAAACACTTGGAGTAACAGGCAACTTTGGCCTTGGAATACGGAATGAAGCAGGGCAAAGACTAATAGAGTTTTGCCAAGAGAATGCACTGGTCATAGCAAACACCCTCTTCCAACAACACAAGAGAAGACTCTACACATGGACATCACCAGATGGTCAACACCAAAATCAGATTGATTTTATTCTTTGCAGCCAAAGATGGAGAAGCTCTATACAGTCAGCAAAAACAAGACAAGGAGCTGACTGTGGCTCAGATCATGAACTCCTTATTGCCAAATTCAGACTGAAATTGAAGAAAGTAGGGAAAACCACTAGACCATTCAAGTATGATCTAAATCAAATCCCTTATGATTATACAGTGGAAGTGAGAAATAGATTTAAGGGACTAGATCTGATAGAGTGCCTGATGAAATATGGATGGAGGTTCATGACACTGTATAGGAGACAGGGATCAAGACCATCCCCATGGAAAAGAAATGCAAAAAAGCAAAATGGCTGTCTGAGGAGGCATTACAAATAGCTGTGAAAAGAAGAGAAGCAAAAGCAAAGGAGAAAAGGAAAGATATAAGCATCTGAATGCAGAGTTCCAAAGAATAGCAAGAAGAGATAAGAAAGCCTTCCTCCACAATCAATGCAAAGAAATAGAGGAAAACAACAGAACAGGAAAGACTAGAGATCTCTTCAAGAAAATTAGAGATACCAAGGGAATATTTCATGCAAAGATGGGCTTGATAAAGGACAGAAATGGTATGGACCTAACAGAAGCAGAAGATATTAAGAAGAGGTGGTGAGAATACACAGAAGAACTGTACAAAAAAGATCTTCATGACCCAGATAATCATGATGGTGTGATCACTCACCTAGAGCCAGACATCCTGGAATGTGAAGTCAAGTGGGCCTTAGAAAGCATCACTACGAACAAAGCTAGTGGAGGTGATGGAATTCCAGTGGAGCTATTTCAAATCCTGAAAGATGATGCTGTGAAAGTCCTGCACTCAATATGCCAGCAAATTTGAGAAAACTCAGCTGTGGCCACAGGACTGGAAAAGGTCAGTTTTCATTCTAATCCCAATGAAAGGCAATGCCAAAGAATGCTCAAACTACCACAAAATTGCACTCATCTCACACACTAGTAAAGTAATGCTCAAAATTCCCCAAGCCAGGCTTCAGCAATACATGAACCATGAACTTCCTGATGTTCAAGCTGGTTTTAGAAAAGGCAGAGGAACCAGAAATAAAATTGCCAACATCCGCTGGATCATGGAAAAAGCAAGAGAGTTCCAGAAAAACATCTATTTCTGCTTTATTGACTACACCAAAGCCTTTGACTGTGTGGATCACAATAAACTGTGGAAAATTCTGAGAGAGATGGGAATACCAGACCACCTGATCTGCCTCTTGAGAAACCTATATGCAGGTCAGGAATTAACAGTTAGAACTGGATATGGAACAACAGACTGGTTCCAAATAGGAAAAGGAGTATGTCAAGGCTGTATATTGTCACCCTGCTTATTTAACTTCTATGCAGACTACATCATGAGAAATGCTGGGCTGGAGGAAGCACAAGCTGGAATCAAGATTGCTGGGAGAAATATCAATAACCTCAGATATACAGATGACACCACCATTATGGCAGAAAGTGAAGAGGAACTAAAAAGCCTCGATTGATTAAAGTGAAAGAGGAGAGTGAAAAAGTTGGCTTAACGCTCAACATTCAGAAAACGAAGATCATGGCATCTGGTCCCATCACTTCATGGGAAGTAGCTGGGGAAACAGTGGAAGCAGTGTCAGATTTTATTTTGGGGGGCTCCAAAATCACTGCAGATGGTGACTGCAGCCATGAAATTAAAAGACGCTTACTCTTTGGAAGAAAAGTTATGACCAACCTAGATAGCATCTTCAAAAGCAGAGACATTACTTTGCCAACAAAGGTCCGTCTAGTCAAGGCTATGGTTTTTCCAGTGGTCATGTATGGATGTGAGAGTTGGACTGTGAAGAAGGCTGAGCGCCAAAGAATCGGTGCTTTTGAACTGTGGTGTTGGAGAAGACCCTTGAGAGTCCCTTGGACTGCAAGGAGATCCAATGAGTCCATCCTAAAGGAGATCAGTCCTGGGTGTTCATTGGAAGGACTGATGCTGAAGCTGAAACTCCAATACTTTGGCCACCTCATGCGAAGGGTTGACTCATTGGAAAAGACCCTGATGCTGGGAGGGATTGGGGGCAGGAGGAGAAGCAGATGACAGAGGATGAGATGGTTGGATGGCATCACCGACTCAATGGACATGCATTTGAGTGAACTCCGGGAGTTGGTGATGGACAGGGAGGCCTGGCGTGCTTTGGTTCATGGAGTCACAAAGAGTTGGACACAACTGAGTAACTGAACTGAACTGTCTTTGTAGGTCTTTTCCTTCTTTTGTGCTTCCTACCTATAGAAGTCCCTTTAACATTTGTTGTAAAGCTTGTCTGGTGGTGCTAAATTCTCTTAACTTTGCTTATCTGTAAAGCTTTTGATTTCAACATCAATTCTGAATGCAATCCTTGCCAGGTACAGTAATCTTGGTTGTAGATTTTTCCCTTTCAATACTTTAAATGTATCCTGCCATTCCCTCCTGGCCTACAGAGTGGCTTCTGATTGTATGGGGTTTCATTTGTATGTTACTTGTTGAGTTTCCCTTGCTGCTGTTAATATTCTTTGTATTTAATCTTTGTTAGTTTGATTAGTATGTATCTTGGCATGTTTCTCCTTTGGTTTATCCTGTTTGGGACTCCCTGCACATCTTGGACTTAATTAACTATTTCCTTTCCCACATAAGTGAAGTTTTTGACTATACTCTCTTCAAAAATTTTCTCAGACACTTTCTTTTTCTCTTCTTCTGGGACCCCTTTAAGTCAAATGTTGGTGTGTTTAATATTGTCCCAGAGGTCTCTAAGACAATCCTCAATTATTTTTCCTTTATTCTGCTCTTCAGCAGTTATTTCCACAATTCTATCTTCCAGCTCACTTATCCATTCTTCTGCCTCAGTTATTCCACTATTGATTCCTTTTACAGTATTTTTCATTTAAGTGATTGTGTTGTTCATCTGTTTGTTTATTCTTTATTTCTTCTAAGTCCTTGTTAAAGGTGTTAATTGATTCTTGCATTTTCTCCATTCTATTTTCAAGGTTTTAGATCATTTTTGCTATTATTACTCTGAATTCTTTTTCAAGTAGTTTGCCTATTTCCTCTTTGTTTATTTGGTCTTGCTAATTTCTACCTTGTTCCTTCATTTGTCCAATACTTCTGTGTTTTCATTTTTTTCCTAATCTACTGTGCTTGAGGTCTCCTTTTCCCAGGCTTTAGGGTCATATTCCTTCTTCCTTTTGGCGTCTGCCCTCAGTGGGTAAGGCTGGTCCAGCGGTTTGTGTAGACTTTGTGTTGGGAGGGACTTGTGTCTGCATTCTTGTTGGAGGAGGTGAGTTTCTTTTCCCTCTGCTGGGCAGGGTTGTGCTAGGTGATATGTTTTGGGGTGTCTGTGGGAATCCTTTATGTTGATGATTGAATTTGTGCTTTTGTCTTGCTTGTTGTTTGGGTGCGGCATCTTGCAGTGGGTGCTGCCAGCAGTTGGGTAATGCTGGTTCTTGTATACAGGTGAAGACCTTTGTTTGAGTTCTAACTAGTTAATACTTCCTGGGGTTAGGCATTCTCTGGTAGTCCTGGATTCAACACTTCCACTCCAAAGGCTCAGGCCCAACACTGCTCAGGGAACCGAGATTCCACAAGTTGCTTGTTATGGCATTGAAGGGAATTAAAACAAACGCACAAAAACTAAAAACAAAACAAGAAACAAAAGACAAATCCCATACAAATGGTACAAACAGAGTCAGACAAATAATAACAATGGAACACGCACACACAAACAAAACCAAAACAGTCCAAAGAAAAGAAAGTACAAGAAAGTGACCTGGCAAGTAAAGGAAACCAAAAGTGTTATTGACCAAATAAAAACAAAACTAACTAAAAACACTAACCAGGAAACAAAACCAAAGCAGAGTGCCAACTGGGGGATAAAGCAAAAAAAATAAAACCAAACAACTTGATGAAAAAAAGAAAGAAAAGGAAGAAAAAAAAATAGAAAAGCAAAGTTAAATAGAAGTATGTAAAAAGATTTATGTATATTAAAGAATAACTACAGCAGGAAAAGGACAATAAGAAAAACATACAAAATTAAAAATTTAAAATAAATTTTTAAAAAATTTTAAAAAGAAGAAAAAAGAAAACAAAAAAACCCATAGACCTCACAAAAGGCAAATATAGAGGTAGAAGTATATAAAGGAAATAAAAAGTGTGATTTAAAAAATAAAAAATTCTCAAAAGCTTAAATAGAGTTAATAGTAATAATAAAATCAACAACCACAGTAACAGAGGGGGTAAAAAAAAGGAAGTAAAGAAAAGTCCAGAACCAATCACAGAACCAATCAAAATATGACTAATAATAAACGTTCTTCTCAGATCTCAGCTGTCAGCGTCCTTTCACTTGTTGTGAGTCACAGTCCACCTCCACTTCCCTAGGATACTCTTCAATACTGGGCTGGTCTCCGGACCTGCTGTGGGGACAGCTCAGACTCTCATCTGGTGCTACTCCCGTGTATTCTTGTCTCCAGTGTCCACAGTTGCCAGAGCTACTGCGCTTACTTTCATGGGAACTCTCGTTGTCCTTTTATATATTCCATAGATACAGAGTCTGCCTAGTTGACCATGTGGATTTAATCTGGAGCTCGTACAGCTGGTAGGAAGATTTTCCATCCTCTTCCTTACTCACACCGCCCCTGGGGTTCAATTGTGGTCTTACCTTCACCTCTGCATGTGGGTTGTCCACAGGAGTTTGCTCCAGAGGCTTCCCTGGAGGACTTGGGTGTGTCCCAGTGAGGACCTGATACAGAGACGGTGCAGCTGCTTGGATTGCAGGGACCCCGGCAGTGCCAGGGACGCAGGAGAGCTGGCAGCCAGGGGAGCAGGAAATATAGGCTCTTAGGGCCTCTGTAGCCTCTGGCAGCTCTGCCCCAGTAAGGATCGAGGATGACGGTGGCGCAGCTGCTTGGATCAGGGGGTTTGTCCCTTATTCTTTCCCCATTCAGAAATAGCAAGCTTGGAGAAGGAAATGGCAACCAACTCCAGTATTCTTGCTTGGAAATGCTCATGAACAGAGGAACCTTGTGGGCTACAGTCCATGGGGTCACAAAGAGTTGGACACAACTTAGCGACTAAACACCAACCACCTCACATCATCAAGCATTAGATCCTGGAGGCTGGGTTTCCCTGCTATAGAGCACTGTTTTTGTGAAATCTCTGACTGCTTGCCTCTACCAAAATACTTAATAAGCATTACTATTTATAAAATAGATAATCAATAAGGACCTACTGTTCAGCACAAGGAACTCTAAACTCAATACTCTTATGACCTATATGGGAAAAAAAAATCTGAGAGTGGACACATGTATGTGTATAACTGATTCACTTTGCTGCACACCATATATATTCACTTTGCTGCACATCAACTATATTCCAATAAAATTAATTTTAAAAAGAAGAAATAACAAACTCTAGGACAAAATATCGGAGAAGGCAATGGCAACCCACTCCAGTACTCTTGCCTGGAAAATCTCATGGACAGAGGACCCTGGTGGGCTGCAGTCCATGGGGTCGCACAGAGTTGGGCAGGACTGAAGCGATTTAGCAGCAGCAGCAGCAGCAGCAGGAGGACAAAATATATTTCCCTTCCTCATACCTTCTTTTGGAGAAGGCAATGGCACCCCACTCCAGTACTCTTGCTTGGAAAATCCCATCGATGGAGGAGCCTGGTGGGCTACAGTCCATGGGGTCCTAAGAGTTGGACATGACTGAGCGATTTCACTCTCACTTTTCACTTTCATGCATTGGAGGAGGAAATGGCAACCCACTCCAGTGTTCTGGCCTGGAGAATCTCAGGGACGGGGGAGCCTGGTGGGCTGCCGTCTATGGGGTTGCACAGAGTCGGACATGACTGAAGCGACTTAGCATACCTTCTTTTACTGAAAGCACACATCCTACTTTCCTTAAGCAACCATGACCTATCTTTTACATTAGCGTTCCCTAATTGGACTATCCCATAATCTCTAGAAACATGCATCTTCCTAAAGCATAGTTTCTTTCCTTAATGTGGTCTGTGGTAAAAGATATGTGTCTGAGGGCACTCAGGGCTGGTGCACTGGGTTGACCCTGAGGGATGGGATAGGGAGGGAGGTGGGAGGGGGATTCAGGATGGGGGACACATGTACACCCATGGCTGATTCATGTCAATGTATGGCAAAACCACTTCAATATTGTGAAGTAATTAGCCTCCAATTAAAATAAATTAATTTTTTTAAATAAGAAAAAAGATATGTGTCTGATATACTCAAACATCTTTAGTTTCCCCCTCATAAGAAGACAAAAGTAGCAAAGGAGTAAATTTGGATCTGCTTACCAATTAATGTTCCAAGATTTCATCTTATTTGAAATGGCCTGGATCCTCAATGAATTTCTATTAATTAACTTAATTTTGTTTCAAATTGTCAAAATATGGAGAGACTATTTTAGATGGATATTTCCAAAACATGTAGCTCAGCTGGTAAAGAATTATTCCTATAGAGTTTACCAAAAAGCTCTTACCTCAGTAACATTTAC
>NW_024070189.1:105983438-105984725 GCF_014754425.2 Oryx dammah | reverse complement strand
TACTCCTTGGAAGAAAAGTTATGACCAACCTAGATAGCATATTCAAAAGCAGAGACATTACTTTGCCGACTAAGGTCCGTCTCGTCAAGGCTATGGTTTTTCCAGTGGTCATGTATGGATGTGAGAGTTGGACTGTGGAGAAAGCTGAGCGCCGAAGAATTGATGCTTTTGAACTGCGGTGTTGGAGAAGACTCTTGAGAGTCCCTTGGACTGCAAGGAGATCCAACCAGTCCATTCTGAAGGAGATCAGCTCTGGGATTTCTTTGGAGGGAATGATGCTGAAGCTGAAACTCCAGTACTTTGGCCACCTCATGCAAAGAGTTGACTCACTGGAAAAGGCTCTGAGGCTGGGAGGCATCGGAGGCAGGAGGAGAAGGGGACGACCGAGGATGAGATGGCTGGATGGCATCACTGACTCGATGGGCGTGAGTCTGAGTGAACTCCGGGAGTTGGTGATGGACAGGGAGGCCTGACGGGCTGCGATTCATGGGGTCGCAAAGAGTCGGACACGACTGAGCGACTGAACTGAACTGAACTGAGCGTCTTTGTATTTTGTTGCTGGAGAAGACCTTTGCGCAGGTGCAAGCACCGCAGCTAAGGGCTCCAGATCCCGGCCTGTCTCACTTCTGCCTAAACCCCTCAGACCTGGGACAGGGGCCTGAGGGTCGTCAGGTAACCCGACTGAGGTCCAAATATGGGTTGGGGAAGTTCATAAGGAAAACGTTACTGAGAAGGGGTTGGGGGGGCTGACGCACGCCGCCACCACAGCGGACCGCACAGTCTGGCAGGCCCCTGCTTCGACCTGCCTGAGGCCAGAGCCCAGGGCCCGCCACCCTCAACCCGCGAAGTCCGGGATGTTTAAGCCCGCGCGCGGGGCCGGGGCCGCGGCCGCGAGGCGGACCGGCGCGATCCCGGGCGTTCGTCCCCCACCCCGCCCCTCGCGTACCGGTGTCGGCAGCGGGTGATGCGGCCCCTTTAAGTCCCGGCCGCCCCGCCCTTCGCAGCCAACTCCGCGGCGGCCCAGGATCCAGGCCGGGCCGCGGCTCCCGCCGCCCAGCCTAACCCAGCCCGGCCCGGCCCGGCCCGAGCGCCGAGCCCAGGCCGTGCGCTTCCCACAGCCTGGAGGAGCCGGCGGTGCGGCGCCCGGCCCGGTCCGCAGCCCGGCAGGCCGGCCCGCGCCTCCGCCCGGCCCCGGGCTCGCAGCCCCTCCCCGCCCCGGGGCCGGGGCCCCTGCAGCCTCCCGGTCCCGGCGCTCCCGCCCCGGCCCCCCGGGCCATGCGGCCTCGG
>NW_024070189.1:105693796-105983338 GCF_014754425.2 Oryx dammah | reverse complement strand
GCAATGGCGCCTTCCTGACGCTGCTGCTCTTCTGCCTGTGCGCCTTCTTCTCGCTCTCCTGGTACGCGGCGCTCAGCGGCCAGAAAGGTGAGCCCCTCCCCGCCGGCGCTGCCCGCTCCCCTCCCGCCCCGGGCGCCGGCCTCGGCAGCGGGGCTCGGGCGCCCGCCGCGGAAGGCGGCCGGAAGCCGCGCCGGCGCCCCCTCCCCGCCCGGCCGGCGCGGGGGGCGCCCCTCCCCGCGCGCCCCCACTTGTTTGCTGCCGGAGTAACGAAATTCTGCCCGGGCCGGGCCGGGCCTCGAGGCGGGGGCCGGGCGCGCGCTCGGGACTGGCCTCCGCGAGTTGTGCCCGCGCTGGGGCGGGTCGCCCCCTCTGGCGAGCGGGGGACCTCAGAGTTCCCAGAGAGGGAAGGGAGACCCAGGGGCGGAGGCGGCTTCGCCGGCTGCGGGCACATGGATGCCGCGTTCCCGAGAGCCGCGGGAAGCGGCAGCCGGCCGTGCAGGCGGCACTGTCACTTCCCACCACCGCTCCGCCCCGGCCGGCTCCGCGTGCGGCTCCCGAGGGCTCAGCAGCCCTCCCGCGGAGCCTCTGGCCCCAGGACTCCTCCACGGGGAAGCGGGCGCTGCGGAAGCCTTCCCCGGGCTGCTGGCCTGCGGGGTGCCTTGGGGGCCTCCGGAGCAGCCCACCTGGCTACCGCTTCGCTTGCGTTATGTGGCCTCACGTGAAGTTTGCTCCAGCTAGCCAGTGCACCGCCGAGGCCCTCCGAGTCTGCTAGCACACTTCGGGCTGAGGGGGCAGACCCCAGCACTGGCTCCATGTTGGTTGCGATGGATGGGGCTGAGTGGAGCCTTTGCTGAGGGCACAAGGCTGAGGAGGCCCTCGCAGGCCTCTGTCGACCCAGCCTGCAGCACCAGAGGCAGCAGGAAAAGCTGCTTCCTTCCTGCCTCTAGCGTTCCCTGCAGGAGGCCTAGGCAGGATCGGGCTGAGGCTGCTGACCTCAGCCTCAGTCCCACCTCCTGCTTCCCTGTCCCCAGCAGAGGCTGCAGGAGGAGGCTTTCTGACCCTCGAAGTCCCCGTGTACCCACCTGGCTCCTGTCCGCCCAGCTCAGAGCAGCCCTGTTTGGGTGGAGGCTTGGGCTGTCCTTGGGTCACCAGAAGGCCTGGAAGGAGAACCCTAGGACTTGGTACATAGAGGCCACGGCTGGAGCAGAGTTCTCTGTAGGTCTCTGTATGTGGAGTGTTCGACCCAGGGAAGGGCATGGCTGGGGCAGAGTTCTGTGTAGGTGAGGTGTGTCACCTAGGGGAGGACACTTTGAACCCTCGGGAGGGTGGCCAGGTAGGCAGACTGGCTTGGAGGCCAAGGTGGGGCCGTACCTCATGGGCTGGGGCACATTTGTTCAGTTGTGAGTGAAGTAGTGAGCCCTTGCACCCTGCCCTGGGCGAGGCCACAGTTCCTAGGTGCCTCTTGCAGCAGCTGCGTGCTCTCAGCTGGATGTCAGGAATTGCAGTGTCAGACCGCTACCTGTGCCAGGACACCAGACTGTGAGTCTGACTAGCCACAGTGTCCAGGAGCATGAGAGTGAGGGGGATACCCACGGCTCCATTTAGGCCTACTCTCCCTAGGGGCTTCCCAGGTGGCCCTAGTGGTAAAGAACCTGCCTGCCAATGCAGGAGACTTCAGAGAAGTGGATTCAGTCCCTGGGTCGGGAAGATCTCTTGACACGGCAGTCCACTCCAGTATTCTTGCCTGGAGAACCCCATGGACAGAGCAGCCTGGCAGACTACAGCCCCTGGGGTTGCAAAGAGTTGGACACAACTGAAACTTCTTAGCAGCAGCAGTAGCAGCTCCCTAAGGGAAGCATCCAGGAGCCTGGTCAAAGAAGTGGGGTTCAGATGCAGGGTCCTTGTCCCAGGGGCCTGAAAGCCCAGAAGCCTGTGACATGTGACAAGAGGGTCACCTGGGCCTTCCCTACTGAGGGCTGCTACTCTTTTGGGGGGCCCAGTAGGATGTGGTCTTTGAAGGCCTGAAGAGAAGCCTGAGTCTGGGCTCTTATATGAACCTTTCTCATTTATACATTCAGATGACTGTATTAAGCCTGTAGGGAAGCCAGACTAAATCTGAGACCAGACTGGACCTTGGCTTCCAGTTGGCAGTGAATACGGAACTCAGGAGAGGGCTGGCCCCGGCAGGGATGCTTAGAGGAAAAGCAGAGGAACCCAGATCTGTAGGGAAGGGAAGAGGTGGGCAGGGAGCCAGAGAGAGAGGAAAGTAGGAGCAGGTGGCATCCTGGAAGCCAAGGGCCTGGAAGGACACATAGGCCTTGCCAAGACCCTAGATGCAGGTTTCAGGCTCACTTTCACATCCAGCCTTGACAAAATTTGTGCATCAGCTCCACTAATGCTCCAGTTATAGCCCTGCGAAAGGTCCCCAGGGAAGACAGCAGACTCTCCAGGGGGTTAGCCTGAGCCACACAGCCCTCCCCGTGTCTAGGCTCTCGCCTTTCTTAGACTTCAGCAATGATGGATGCCCGTCTTGACCCCTGGGAGAGTGGATGCAAATCCTGGAGAGGAGGTGGACACCTGCCCCCTTCTCCATGCTTCTGCCCCACTGCAGGTGAACAGCACTGCCTGTTCACTGGGCCTGGCACCTGCCTGTGCCTCTCTGAGCCTGTTTTTCCATCCCTCAGTTCAGGGCACAAGGTCTGTGCCCCAGCTTCAACCTTGAAATCTGTTTCTTTAATGAAGAGGGACCCAGAGGGAAGCTTGTGGTCTGTGGCCTCAGATATCTTGATTATTTTGCCTTCTGGTAGAGGGAGGCGCAGGAAAGTCTCCAGTAGTGTGACCACAGCTGCCCCCAGGACTTGGAAAGAGAAAAGCTTCTGGCAAGAGGACCATGGTAGGGAGCAGGGTGATTCGGGTCAGCAGGGCCCACCTCTGGGCCCACCTAGGACAGGCTAAGGTTGGACAGAGCACAGCCTACTTAAAAATCAGAGAAGGCCATGTGTGGGGGGAGCAGGGACAGCAGGCAGAGAGAGTGAGGCCTCCTTATACTCCCTCCACCTCACAGAGGGCCCCGCTGCAGGGGGCTTCCTTGGATATAGCCAGTAGCATTGGGGTGGGCAGCAGGGACAGTAGGTAGGTAGGTGGAGACTGCAGGAGGAAGGCCACCTACCTGCTTAGGCAGCTCTGAACGGCCTCCTACTGAGCCTCAGCACTCCCTACTTACACTTCCTGTTGGGCAGGGGAGTGATGGGGGTGGCCAGCTCCCTGTTTAAAAGATCAGGTTTCTGGGGTAACCTGGCTTTGGAACCCAGAGCGGAGCCTCAAAGATCTGGTAACCTGACTCCTGGCTCCCTCCCCAGTGGGGCTGTCCTGAGCACAGAAGCTTGAAGTGGCCTGGCCTTTGGCCCCAGGGGCAGTGTGTGGGGAGGGAGCCTGGGGCAAGCTTCTGACTTTGGAGTGCCTTATCAAGGACCTGCTTGACTCCCCTGCTCTCCCCCTACTCAGGCCTCTCTGTCCTTCCTACTGGCTGCTCCTTTCTCTTTTTCCGGAATTTAGCACTTAGGCCTCTGCCCTAGCTACAGGAGGGGGTATCCTGGGATGACCGAATTTTGCCTTGGTCATGACCTTTGGAGTACCTGGTTGTGGCGAAGTGACACCATCCCAGGGCATTCTGGGGGTTGTGATCCCCCTGAGGGATCAAGGAATATAAGAGCTGCCTGAGGATGAGAGGGGAGAAATCTGGAAGGCTTCTGAGACTTGGAGATTTTTGCACCGAGGCCTTGAAGGCTCCATGGGCTTTCATTAGGCCCAGAAGAGAAAAGGGAATCCCAGGCAGATGAAACAAGCATATGTGAAAGCATAGATGTCAGACAAGGAAAAGGCAGTGTGTGTGATAGCAAATAAAGAGGGCGAAAGCCAGATTCGAAAAGGCCTTGAAAGTGAACAGCCTGGCAGGACCTGGCTGCCTCAGCAGCAGCAGCAGCAGATAGCACTGTTGTTTTTGTCTCATTCTTGATTGCTCAGCCCTGCCAGGCCAGTGGAGCCAGGTGCTTGGCACCCTGGGGCTCCCTGTCCACTGTCAGACAGCCCCACCTCTGTGCTGCTTCAGGCCCTTGTCCACCTCGGAGCCTGCAGATGGGACCCCGCTGGAGGTTCTGATACAGGTCTCTCTGGGTGGCATGGTACAGGCCTGGGACAGCTCTTCCGAGAAGCAGGCCTCAGGGCATTCAGAGCTTGGGTTCCCTCTCTGCTGCTAATTGCTGAGGGACCTGTGACTCGTTTTTCAACTTCTTTTGTTCCTCTGAGCACTGGGAGCTGTAACTGCAGCAGTCTCCGCAACCCCCTACTATGTGCGATTATGAATCCAGACCTGGTGTCTAGTGTAGGATGACCGCCATGGGGACAGTGATGAATGCGTGTCTGGGGCTCAGTCCTACTTGGAGGATAGGAGGGGATGTTCAGGGAGGTTTTCTGTCCCCAGGGAGCCTTGGGGATGGGGCTGCCTGTGATCTCTGTGAAGTAGGGTGGGAAGCAAGGTGCAGAGGCTGAAAGAAGGAACAGGGGAAGGCTGGCCTCCACATCAGAACTGCTTGAGGAAGGCACGTCTTGGATGGGCCCTTGGATGTCCTACCTCCTGGAAGGAGGGGATGCTGCAAGGAGAAGCGGGCAGGGGCTGTGAGAGCTACTGGGGGGAGAGAAGTCAGTCCTAGCCTTTTCCGCCTCCAGCTTAGTTTGACCACCTGGGCCTGGAAGTGATCCTGCAGCCTTCCCACTTGAGACATCTCCTCAGTGGAGGAAATAAAGGGAGAGCACTGGAGAGGGCTTATTCCCCCTTTGGAGGCTGTTCTGCAGGTGTGTCACTGTGACTTCAGAGTGACTTTTATGTAAGCCCATGTGACTCACATGTAGCAGGCATGAGAACAGATGTGAACAGATGTGTGTGCTGACACACTCATGGGGCAGCAGGTCAGCTCTAGGCTGCCCCCTGGTGACAGCGTGCATACCACTCACAGGTGATGTGGTGGACGTCTACCAGCGGGAGTTCCTGGCCCTGCGGGACCGCTTGCATGCAGCCGAGCAGGAGAGCCTCAAGCGCTCCAAGGAGCTCAACCTGGTGCTGGATGA
Organism: Oryx dammah; assembly: GCF_014754425.2. Lineage (NCBI taxonomy): Eukaryota > Metazoa > Chordata > Mammalia > Artiodactyla > Bovidae > Oryx > Oryx dammah. The sequence goes on along the minus strand of NW_024070189.1, from coordinate 105,978,214 downwards.
GATCAAGAGGGCCATGTCCGAGAGACAGGCGCTTCGAGATGGAGACAGCAATCGCACCTGGGGCCGCCTGCCTGGTGAGGCGCGGGAGCGGGACGGTGGGGGCGCCAAGCTGGTGGGTAAGCTCCTGGTCTGACCTGCCCCTTCCCGACCCACCCAGACGACCCGCGCCTGAAGCCGTGGAACGTTTCGCACAAGCACGTGCTGCACCTGCCCACGGTCTTCCACCACCTGCCGCACCTGCTGGCCAAGGAAAGCAGCCTGCAGCCGGCCGTGCGCGTGGGCCAGGGCCGCACCGGAGGTAGGGGCCCCGGAGAGGCCGGAGGCGGGCGGCGGGGCGATCCCCCGTGGGCCCCGGGGCCGACCCTCCGCCTCCCCGCAGTGTCGGTGGTGATGGGCATCCCGAGCGTGCGGCGCGAGGTGCACTCCTACCTGACTGACACGCTGCACTCACTCATCTCGGAGCTGAGCCCGCAGGAGAAGGAGGACTCGGTCATCGTGGTGCTGATTGCGGAGGCGAGTGGGCGGGGCCAGGCCGGGGCACTCAGTGCTGGGCAGAAAGGAGGGGGAGAGGAAAACAGCAGGGTTTCAGAGGAACAGACTCGCAAGTCCAGGTGGTCTCATTCAGAAACTTGCCAAGGTAAAAAGTTAAAAGAGACAGTTTACTTTCTCCTCCTGGGGAAGTGAAGTTACATAGTCCGCCCCACCCCTTGGCCCCAGGTATCTAGAAGGGCTTTCTCTGAGGCACCTGTGGTCCCTAGGCCCAGCCTTACTTAGCCTTTAGGATGGTGGGAGAAAGAGCTGTGTCCTTCCCCCAGCCTTTTCTTCCAGGCCATTAGGGGTGACAGCCTGACTCAGGGAGGGCACTTGGTCTTCCCACAGACTGACCCACAGTATACCTCGCTGGTGACAGAGAATATCAAGGCCTTGTGAGTACTGGCAGCCCAGCAAGGCTGGTGAAGTGAGGACTCTGTGAGGTGCTGGGCAGGCAGGAGCCTTCCGTCTGTGGGAAAGGGTGCTTCCCTTCTTGGCTGGGGGGTGGGTATGCAGAGATGACCCAACCCCTCTGAAGCCTCTGTGTGTCAGCAGGATGGGTGTGGTATTGGGGGATGTCTGCCTGGTGGGCTTTAGGTAAAGGATGGGGTCTAGTTAGCTCGGTTCTGCCCCTGCTCTGGTCCCTGGAGTCTGCACACTCACTGGGCCTTCCTGTCCCCAGGTTCCCTACGGAGATCCATTCCGGGCTCCTGGAAGTCATCTCCCCTTCTCCCCACTTCTACCCTGACTTCTCCCGCCTCCGAGAGTCCTTTGGAGACCCCAAGGAGAGAGTCAGGTACTGGTCCTACCCCTCTCCCTGTGCCTCCAGCAGCCTGTCCCCCTGTGCTAAGGAACCTAGCCTGTGGGTGTCTTGAGTCCCGAGTCCTTTTCTGCACTGCCTCTATTGTTCCATTGGAGGACCCCTGCATGGGGGCAGGGGGCCTACTACCCACTCAGTGGCCTATGTGGAGGTGGAGGGGTCTGAGCTCTTGAGGCCCCTTCCCCTGGTCCACAGGTGGAGGACCAAACAGAACCTTGATTACTGCTTCCTCATGATGTATGCACAGTCCAAAGGCATCTACTACGTGCAGGTGAGCACTAATTCCCTGCTCTGGCCCCCTTTCCCCCTGTGCGGGCCTGGGTGGCGAGCCCTGCCCTCCCTGTGCCCATCCTGAGTCCTGGCCCCCTTCTACCTACCCACCACTGTGCAGCTGGAAGACGACATCATAGCCAAGCCCAACTACCTGAGCACCATGAAGAACTTTGCACTCCAGCAGCCCTCGGAAGACTGGATGATCCTGGAGTTCTCCCAGCTGGGTTTCATTGGTGTGCCAGCCCCTTCCCTGCCCAACTGGCCTGACCAGAATCTCTCTCTCCAGCCTACTTCTGCCTCTGCCATCAGCTCTCAGCCCCCTGCCCCGTTCCCAAGCTCAGGTCAGGCTCTGAGCCTTTTCCTAGAGTGCCCACTGTAGCCGCTCCTGGCCTATATTCCTGCCTGCCCCTCTGCATCAAGATGTTTGGGCTCACCAGCCCATCTGCCCTCTTCTTACCCACACCTGCCTGCAGCCAGCCAGAGGTTTTGCTATAGGACCCTCCCCAGAGTCCCCCAGAAGGATTAACAGGAAGTAGGTCACGGCAGAGCTGCCTTCTCAGCACCCTTTTCCCCCTACTCAGGGAAGATGTTCAAGTCTCTGGACCTGAGCGTCATTGTGGAGTTCATCCTTATGTTCTACCGGGACAAGCCCATTGACTGGCTCCTGGACCACATTCTTTGGGTGAAGGTCTGCAACCCTGAGAAGGATGCGGTGAGCAGGGCCTGCACAGAGGCGGGCGGGGCGGTGGAGCAAGCAGCCTCCTTCAGGGACTGTGTTGGTGATCGTGTGCCCGACAGGAGAAGACTGTGTTGCTGGCTGGAGGAGTTTCTGTCTTCAGCCCCAGTGTGTCACCCTCCCTCCACAGAAGCACTGCGACCGGCAGAAAGCCAACCTGCGCATCCGCTTCAAGCCTTCCCTCTTCCAGCATGTGGGCACTCACTCCTCACTGGCGGGCAAGATCCAGAAACTGAAGGTGGGCAGTGCCGCACTGGAGCTGGTCGAGCACAGCAGAGCCTGGGCCGAGCTCGGGCAAGGAGGCGGCAGGGCAGCCCAGGGCCCACCCGAGCACCTCTGTCCCTCCGCCACTAGGACAAGGACTTTGGGAAGCACGCGCTGCGGATGGAGCACGTGAACCCACCAGCAGAGGTGAGCACGAGCCTCAAGACGTACCAGCACTTCACCCTGGAGAAGGCCTATTTGCACGAGGATTTCTTCTGGGCCTTCACGCCCTCTGCAGGGGACTTCATCCGCTTCCGCTTCTTCCAGCCGCTTCGACTGGAGCGGTCAGTACCAGCGCCCACAGACCCACTTTGGGGGAGGGGGAGGATGGCTACCGCAGTTCAAGCCTCACCACAAATTTCTGACCCTACAGATTCCCCTCTGTGACCCCTCAGCAGATGATTTAATGTTGTTAGGTTTTCTTATCTGAAAAGTATAGCTCAGAATGGTAGCCACAGAATTCCCTGGTGGTCCAGTGGAAAGACTCAGGCTTTCACTGCTGTGGAACTGGGTTCAGGCCCTGATTGGTGAAATAAGATCCATAAGCTACGTGTGGTGAGGACAAAAAAAGAAGCAACAGTAGCTACTTCATAAAGGCAAGTCCAGCATCGCCCACAGGAGCTTGGTGACATTGCCCGTCACCATCGGCCTTATGAGTAAGTTGCTTTGTACAGTCCAATGACTGCTTTGGGTGGTGCCCAACTTGGCCAAGTACCACAGGGCCCACTGAAAGGTTGTTGCTGAGCCATGAAAGACGCCAGGATTCTTGGCCTCCAGAGGAGAGGAATTCAATCTGGGGCCAGAGACAAGGCTTGATCGCTCAGAGCTTTTGTGTGATAAAGTTTTATTAAAATATAAAAGAGATAGAGAAAGCTTCTGACATAGACATCAGAAGAGGGCAGAAAGAGTCCCCCCCCTCCCCCCACCGCTAGCTTTTAGCAGTATGTTTTATGCCTATCAGCAGGTTGCTAATTAGAGAAAGGAGATGTCTCAAAACTCAGAGTGGCACCAGGCCCCTCACCCACAACATGCATTTTGAGATAACATTGGCATCACGTGAGCCATCCTGGGCCATAAAACGATTTCATGAATCATGAAGAAAAGCAGGTTTCCAAGTAAACATGTAGCTTCATTAACATAGATTAGGAGAACAATGGATGAGTAAGATATACCGGTTTGTTATGCCCTTATTGGTTCTGAGTCTTAAGCAGAATCATCTTGAAGAAACACACAGTCTAGGGTCAATACATAGTTCATTAACATAGCTTAAGAAAACCACTTCCATTAGAAAAACATTGTTTAGCTCAAGGTTTGAGAAAAGTTAGGTTCAGGTGGAACCAGGTGTCATCATGCCAACAGAGAATTTTACCTCCTTTTTATTTTGTATAGAGAAGGAAAAAAATGTGTTAACACTTGCCTGTTTCCTCCATTTGGAGAACCCTGGTCTTCCTTACTGTTCCCCTCTCACCACCGATTGCAGTCCTGGCCCAGGCCTGGCCTTTTCTCTGCTGGGCGTCATCCCTTGGCAGTGCCCCACCGACTGCAGTCCTGGCCTGGGCCTGGCCTCTTCTCTGCTGGGTGTCATGCCTAGGCAGTGCCCCCCCCACCCCACCCCCCGCAGCTCACAGTCCTGTCTGGCCGCAGGTTCTTCTTCCGCAGTGGCAATATCGAGCACCCAGAGGACAAGCTGTTCAACACGTCTGTGGAGGTGTTGCCCTTTGATGTGAGTGTGGTGGGGGGTGGGTGTGCACTGAGGCCTGCCCCTCCCACAGCCACCGGCTTCAGCCCCTTGATTTTGCCCCCAGAACCCCCAGTCAGACAAGGAGGCCCTGCAGGAGGGCCATTCGGTCACTCTGCAGTACCCTCGGAGCCCTGATGGCTACCTCCAGATAGGTGAGTGAGGGGCCACCGAGCGGAGGTGGGGGCGAGGTTCGATGAGCAGCGCTCTGGGCCTCTCACTGCTGCACTCCCCCAGGCTCCTTCTACAAGGGCGTGGCACAGGGTGAAGTGGACCCTGCTTTCGGCCCCCTGGAAGCACTGCGCCTCTCCATCCAGACAGACTCACCTGTGTGGGTGATTCTGAGCGAGGTGACATGGGCCAGGGGATGGGGAGCTGTACCCAGCAGCTAAACCCCAGCGTTCCCTGAAAGCCCAGCTGATACTGAGCTTGGTTCTTCCAGATTTTCCTGAAAAAGGCTGACTAAGCTGAGACTTACGAAGGTGCATTTCAGCTGGTCCTGAAGCCTGGGAGACCTGAGATGTCGCCGCTGCCCCCGGAGGGCCAGGCACGGCCGCCCCAGCCCGGGGTTCTGCCTGGGACCGCGCTCCGCCGGCCTGGGGTGGCCGCTGGCCCGGAGGCCCCAGGAACTGGTGCTGCCCCGCCCGCCGGCCGCGGGGAAGAGGCAGGCGGCGCCTACACTGTGCCTGAGGCCGGCCGCGCCGCCCGGAGCCGCTCCCTCCTGGCCCCGTTGGGCCAGGCCGTTTTAGAAGAGCTTTTTCCTGGGCACCCACTGTCTCTGGCGCGAACACTGGAATGCATATACTACTTTATGTGCTGTGTTTTTTATTCTTGGATACATTTGATTTTTTCACGTTAAGTCCGCATATACTTCTATAAGAGCGTTCCTTGTAATAAAGGGTTAATGACGTGTTCGCCTCTAATCCAGCTATATCATCAGGCGCCCGTGCCTTGCCGCGTGGCCCAGCACGACCTAGCCTCCATTTCCTGGGAGTGGCAGCTTGGTAACTAGGTAACTGATGGAGCTAGTGTGGAATCTGCCCCTCCGCCCCCGCGCCCGCCCGCTTCCAAGATGACCTTCCTCAGAGCTCTCCCCCTAGCACCCATCATAGCTGTGGAAGTGCTTGCAGCCGCCTCTCAAAGGCACGCCCCCGTCTCCTCTGCCCACGCATTCGTGGGTCTCGCCCTGCTTTGACCCCCCGTTTCCAAGGCGCGGCTTCATGGGTCTCTGACCCATCTTGGGGTCTCTCAGCCGGCTCAGGGCCTTTGCTGTTGCCTGGTTCCTCTCCTCTCCATTCTCACCTAAAAGCCACCTCTTTAGGGACTATTCCTGGTGCGCATTCCTTCCAGATCTGGGCCCCAAGACAACCAGACGTTTACCGGAGAGCGCCTGTGCGTGTGTGCTAAGCCGCTTCAGTCCTGTCCGAGTTTTTGCAACCCATGGACTGTGGCCCGCCAGGCTCCTCTGTCCTTGGGATTCTCCAGGCAAAAATTTTGGAGCACTCCAATCAACCAAATTGATTACATTCATCGTCTTTCCCAGCTCTACCGGCTGCAGCAGGTTGCCCGCAACACCTGTGCTCAGTCGCGCCCGACTCTGGTGACCCCATCCCACCACGCTCCTCTGTCCATGGGATTTTCAAGGCAACAATAGTGGAGTGGATTGCCATTTCCTCCTCTAGGGGACCTTCCCTACCCAGAGATGGAACCCATGTTTACTGTGTCTCCTGCAACAGCAAGTGAATTCTTTACCACTGTGCACCTAGGCATCTAGATGCTGGTAACCCAGTACTGATCCCAAAAAGTCCCTTGTGTTGGCTGTGAAGGCCAGGGTACACGGAATAGGGCGGCTGAGGGTCAGCGGAGAGGCAGGATTCATAGGAGAGGGACAGGCGAGGAAAGCACTGACCGCAGGGAGAAGCCCTGGGTGAGCATCAGCGAGAAAGGGCGCCTGCGCCCCGAGCGTGTGCCTCCGGGGTCTGGGAACAGGACAGGACCCGGGACCTAATCGAGCTCCTCCGGGGCGGGGGGGTGGGGAGGGGCGGCCTCGTGCCTTCCGCAGCCCCGCCTCCGCCCGGCAGCCGAAGTTAGGCCCCTGCAGGCTCTACAACCCGCATTGCGCGACACATTTCGACCGAGAGAGTGCACTCGGGGTCCTGTCATGGACGCTTTAATGAGAAACTGGAGGAGGCTCCGGCTCAACTGCAGCTCCGTCGTCCATGCGTCCTCTGTCTCAGGCCCTCAGCAGCAGTTTCCGGAGCTGTCCAAGGAGCGTGGCGCGCAGCACGGCCGGGAGGAAGTGGGCGAGCAGGCCAAGGGCCGCCAGGGCCACGAGAAGCCAGAGCGCGCGCGCGCTCGCGTACAGCGGGGCCAGCCTGCGAGTGGGGCTCAGCGGCGGCGGGGCAGGACGCCGACCCCAGCCCGACCCCACGGCCCGCCTCCACCGGGAGCCCGCCCACTGGACCCCAAAAGGGACCCGCCTCCAACCAGCAGCCCGGTCCCGCCCGCGCCCCGCTGGCGGCCTCGGTCGTCACCGCCCTGCCCATCTACCACCTTTCCCCGCCCCGCTTCTCACCTCTGCTGCGCAGAGCGCGCGTAGCCCTGGAAGTAGCGGAGGCGCGCGAACAGGTAGACCAGACCGCACAGTGCCGCCGCGCCTGGGGCAGGGCGGGGGACGGCGGGGCAGGCTGAGGTGAGCCCGCCGCTGCAGGGACCCCCAGGCTCCAGTGCGCGCGCCCCTAGCCCACGTCCAAACCTTCGTGAAAGAAGATGCCGGCCACCCAGAGCGTGGCGAGGAACAGCGGGAAGTACTCGCTGCAGTTCACTCTGCGGAGCGGGCGGGGCAGCATGAAGGCGCCGGCCCGCTCCCTCAGAGCCTGCCCGCCCCGGGGCTGCCTCGCTGCCCACCCCGCGCCCTCCCGCCGCGGCTCACTGGGCTCGGTAGATACGCTCGAACTCCGGCGGGCCGGTGGTGAGCGGCGGAGACACGCGGAAGGCTCTGCGCGCCGAGATCACCTGCAGAGAGAAGTAGGCTGGGGACGGAGGTGTTGCAGGAGTCAGACTCGGCACCCTGACTCCCGGCCTGGCTGCCCGTCTTTGATCCCTGCTCCACGCCCTGCTCGTGGAGACTCCCCTTTAAAGCCCAGCATAAGAGGACCGCCGGACCCCGCTCGTCTCCGGTGTCCACGACGCTCAAGAGGGAGGACAGGGTGTGGGCCTGGGGCTCTGAGAGGTCCTGCCCAGCCCGGTGAGTGTAGGAGGAAGGGATGACACACCGCAGGACACCTGCCCCCGAAAGGACTTTGCTCCTGAATTAGTTTGACTTGCAAAACACAAGCAGACACCCAATTCCCACCCTCTAGGCATGGACTGTGACCCACGGCCTTGGACTGGGAGTCCCGCTTAAAGGCAGTGTTCGTCGCTCAGTCCTGACTCTTTGAGACCCCATGGACTGTAGCCCACCAAGCTCCTTTGTCCAAGGGATTTTCCAAGCAAGAATACTGGAGTGGGTTGCCATTTCCTTCTCCAGGGGATCTTCCCGACCCAGAGATCGAACCCAGGTCTCCAGTATTGCAGGCAGGTTCTTTACCAACTGAGCCACTGTTGGCTGCATCCTTCCAGCTTCAAGGGAGTACACACCTGGGGCCATCGTCCCTGCTCCCCCAACCACAGAGTTCACCAAGAGGGACCTCCTGGATTGCTGTGCCTGCAAACTGTGGTGTCCGGTCCTGCCTCGGTTTCTCTGTTCAGCCCGTCTGGACCCTGCCTCAGTCGGGGTCTAGATAACCTCTCCTCTGCCCGCAGGTGGTTAACAGCTGGGACTCTTCTAGTCCAACTCCAAACCACCGGCCTCTGCCCCTCTGCCTTCCGACACCAATGGGTACAGAGAGAGTGGGGGCTGACTCTCGAGAGCCTGCGTGCGCAGGAACCCTTCTACTTGGTCGCAGGCCAGGTGCCCACCACACACACAGTTGCAGTACTGGGTGTCTCCAACCATCTTCCTGCAAGTTGTGTGGCTCTGATGCCCTTGGTGCCAGGCTTCCTGTAGGGCTCAACCTGAGTGCACTGTGAATACCGAGGGTGGCCTTGCCAGGACCGTGCAAGGCCTGGAGGGCGGCCCGGTGGCTACCTGAGGAGGACCTGATGGGTGAGCTCGCTGGTATGGCTGGAGATAAACTCAGTCTGTCTGCTCAGCGGCTCCAGGGCCCCTGCCTCAGGCTGTGTCTTGTCCTAGGGCATGTCTGTCCCAGGAATATGTCTTCTAGGGCCAATCTGAAAAGAGCACTCAGCAGGCTCCTTTGGGGGTTTCAGCCCGGTCCAGCTTCACACGGTTCCAGGATAAAGAGAGTGCCTTTGAAGGCAGGGCCAGGGGATGGGGTCCTCCCACTGGGACACCCAGAGAAGAGACAGTTGGAGAGGGCAGCGGTCATCTAGAGTAGGGCTGCCTCAGGCCCATGGCTGTCCCACTTCTACACCCAACATCAGAACGTCCATTCATGCTGGCACCCTGCCCTCCTGCTCAGGTTAACATGGCTGGATGCCCCACTTTCTCACTGAAAGCCCTGCCCGCCTCCAGGGCTCTTTATGCTGCTCAGGGGACCACCCCCAGCCCCAAGCCTACCTCACTCATCCCTCAGATGCCTTTTTCCATTTCCCTCCCCATCCCCTAGGTCAGGCACCTCTAAGCCGTCATCCCTGCCCAGAGTTTCACAGTTTGCCCTGAAGACACCCTTCCAGGGTCTCTCCCCTTCCCACTTGGGGAAAGTGCCAGGCCTTCAGCCCTGGAGCATCCCTTCCTCTGGGGCCAGCAGAGCTCGAGTCCTGGGAGTCTGGGCTGTCCCTCACCTAGGCCTGGCCTTTCCAGCACTCCCCCAACCCTGCCCAGAGCCTGGAAGGAGGAAGGCAGACCGCAGGGGTCCGAGGCCCACCCACCTCCCGAGCAGGAGCCAGCCCACCTTGCAGCAGCACGCCCAGGAGGGTGACAGTGGCCAGAAGGGCTGCCTCGTCCTTCATGGTGGCGGCGGCTCTGGTAGGCCAGGCTGGCCTGTGAGCGGATTATCTGCGAGGCTTTATCACCCTCGCCTGCTGCTCGGAGGCTGGCCCCGGAGAGGAAGAGTGGCCCGCTCTCCCCGCCCCTCCTCAGTGGCTGCGAGGGTGAGGAGGGGTGTGGCCTCAGCCTGGGAGAGCCTGGGCAGCTGACCAGGCGGAAACAGGACCTCATGGAGCCTGGGTGGGAGAGAGTGGTTGCCTGGGGACAGCCCAGCCTCCTCCTCCCAGTCCTTTTGGCCCTTATTGGCCTAGCCTTGTGCTGGCAGAACTCAAACTGTCCACCCTAGGCTTGCTTCAGCTGCCAGGTCACCCGAGTGTTCCCAAAGGCCCCACAACCACAGCAGACCCCACCTGGCCCTCCAGACCTCCTCCTGTCCAGGCTCTCATCTCAGGAATCGAGAGGCTCCTACTTGAACCACCCATTGCCACCACTTCCCAAGCCCCATTCATTCTCAAATCCACCCCCCGTGCCGCCTTCCAAGGCCCACCCTGCCTCAGTCGCCTCTTGCTTGGCCACAGGTCACGGTCTCCTCATGCACTCCCGGCCCTGGCCCCCTATCAACCCACTCCTGTATCTCCCGCTCCCCAGCTGGGGTTGTTTTATAACATGCAGCTCTGACTACAAGGTACTCCAAGCACCCAATCCGCACCGGGCACAGCCAAGTCCCTTCCAGAAAACCTGATGTCCATCAGTTCTACAGCTGCCTGAGCTCCATTCACGTGGGCCATCCCAAAGGGCACTGGGCTGACCTGGTCAGCCCCCTCGGGATGGCTGAACCTGTCCTCTCTGGGCCTCTGGCCCTGGTACCCACAGTCACCTGCCATTTCTGCCTGCCCAGCACCCCTCTTCGTGAAGCCTCAGCTCTGCCCATACTCATCTTCTGAGCCCTGGACAGAGCCGCCTCCCACCCCTGGGCCTGCGGGACAGACACGCGGGCCAAAACTGCCTGTGGGGGCCAGGGCTGACCCAAGATGGTGAGCCGGAGTCCTGGCAACTTCCTTAGAACTTTGGGGAAGGGAGCTCGGAATGGGAGGGAGATTCCTGAGGGCAACTTCCAGCCTCTCGCCATCCTGAGGAAGATGGAGCCAACACAGGGCTAGGCTGTGAGAGGAGAGGCAGCTTACGTCCTGAAGGCCTGGGGCCGCCTTGCCTGAAACAACCCCCTGACTGTTCAGCTTTTCCATTTTGTAAAACGGTCACTTCTCCTTTTTGCTGAAGTTGGTTTGAAGTGGGTTTTGGTCAGTGGCGACAGAGTCCAGACTGGCACACGAGCTCAGGCAGAAGCAAGCGGCACAAGCCATGCTGTGGGAGGGACAGAGCAGCTGGGTTCTGGGGCAGCCCCTGCTGCACCGGCTGGCGGGCTGCCAGGATGCCCTGGCACCCCTTTGCCTGGTCCCCACTGGAGAGTCTCCTTGTATCATGGTGCTGTGACCTGGGGAGCTCCACCCTCGCTGCCCAAGCCTGGGTTCCAGCCTGACAGCTTTGTTGCCTGTTAGGCTCCCCAAGAATTCCCTTTGGCCTCTCATCACCTGCTCAACACCCAGCGAATGCCCTTTGTCCATCATTGTCCCCCTAGAACCAGCTGCACACCAGCTGGGATTGGTAGCAGCTCCTCAGGAGCAGGGCTGGGTCTCCAAGTCTGTGCTCCGCTTTGGACGAGTCTTCCCGTAGCAGTTAGCAGGTGCTGTGTGGTGTGGAAATGACTGAAACAGAGACAGAAGTACCAGGGAGCAGATGCCGGATGCGTCCTCCAGCTCTCTCCACCAGTTCAGCCCCTTCTAGGACCCCTGCTCTGGTCTTTCCTCCAGCCCTAGACAGGCTCCCTGAAGGGTGGGACATGTGCGCCACGGGTGGGCCAGTGTCCACATGAACTTATGTGTCTCCATGCTGCGATCCCATCAGTCAAGGTGTTTACGATTGTTGTGAAGCTCGTCCATGGGCCTCTGTGTCTATATGCGTCTCTGCACATGTTCAGGCTGTCTTCTCTGACAAGCTCTCATTTCCTCTGAGGCCGAGACAGACTCTGTTCTGAGCTGGCAGCAGGAAGCTGAGGCCTAATTATCAGCTTCTGAGGAAGTCCCTGGGCAGATGTCCAGGCAACAGCTGGGGGCTCAGCCCCTGAAACCCTCTCCAGATCTCTTGATCTGCACCTCCCTCTCTCTGAGCTTCCCCAGTCTCTCAGGGTTGGGCCTTGCTCAGGCTGACAGAGGTCAAGCCTAAGGCCTTCCATGCAGAGGCCACCCACTCACCCTCCTTAGCAGCCAGCCCTGGAAGTGCCAACATTGAAGGGAAGTGAAAAAGCTCCTCCCTAAACCCCTGCAGAAACCCTAAGATCATGGCATCCAGTCCCATCACTTCATGGCAAATAGATGGGGAATCAATGGAAACAGTGACAGATTTTATTTTCTTTGGCTTCAAAATCACTGCATGTGGTGACTGCAGCCATGAAATGAAAAGACGCTTGCTCCTTGGAAGAAAAGCTGTGACCAACCTAGATAGCATATTTAAAAGCAGGGACATTACTTTGCCAACAAATGTCCGTCTAGGCTATGGTTTTTCCAGTAGTCAAGTATGGATGTGAGAATTGGACCATAAAGAAAGCTGAGTGCCGAAGAATTAATGCTTTTGAACTGTGGTGTTGCAGAAGACTCTTGAGAGTCCCTTGGACTTCAAGGAGATCAAACCAGTCCATCCTAAAGGAAATCAGTCCTGAATATTCGTTGGAAGGACTGATGCTGAGGCTGAAGCTTCAATAGTTTGGCCACCTGATGCGAAGAAACAACTCATTAGAAAAGACCCTGATGCTGGGAAAGATTGAAGGCAGGAGGAAAAGGGAATGACAGAGGATGAGATGGTTGGATGGCATCACCGATTCAGTGGACATGAGTTTGAGCCAGGTCCAGGAGTTGGTGATGGACAGGGAAGCCTGGCGTGCTGCAGTCCGTGTGGTTGCAAAGAATCAGACACAACTGAGCGACTTAACTGAACTGAAACCCCTGCAGGCCACGCCTCAGTGACTCAGGCCTATGCCCCTGTGCTAGCCCCTACTTTTCCCTGAAGAACATCCTGGAAACTGAGCTCACCAAGGACCTCTGGAAATGGAAAGGCCAGCCAAACCATTCTGTTGAAACCACAGTCTCAGTACCATGGACAAGCATAAGCAGTGCACGATTCAGACCCCAAGCTTAAGTTTAAAAAAAAGGATTTATTTTGAAATTATTTTACTTACCAAAAAAGTTGCAAAAATAGCACACATTTCCTATCACCCAGCTTCCTCTAATGTTAAAATCTTATATAATTATAATTCAATTATGTAAACTCAGAAATTAACATTGATACAATACTATCAGCCATTTACAAATCTTATTCAAGTTTCACCCAGGGTCCTAATAAAATATTAATAGTACAAAGACCTCTAAAACATTATGCAAAATTGTGGCAGACTCAAAACACACATCATTCAGTTCTCTTTATACAAAATGTCCAGAAAAGACAATCCATGGAAACAGATAACAGATCACTGTTGGCCCAGGGCTGGGAGCATCGCTGGGATGGAGCTGCTGTTCGGTCGCTAGGTCCTCTCTGACTCTTTGCAGCCCCATGGACTGCAGCATGTCAGGCTTCCCTGTCCTTCACTGTCTCCTGGACAGTCCATCGAGTCAGTGATGCTGTCTAACCGTATCATCCTCCGCCGCCCTCTTCAACTTTTGTCCTCAATCTTTCCCAGGATCAGGGTCTTTTCCAGTGAGTCAGCTCTTCTCTTTGCATCAGAATGCCAAAGTATGGGAGCTTCAGCATCAGTCCTCTAGGACAGGCTGGTTTGGTTTCCTTGCTGTCCGAGGGACTCTCAAGAGTCTTCTCCAGCACCACAGTTCAAAAGCATCAGCGCTCAGCCTTCTTTATAGTCCAACACTCACATCCGTACATGACCACCGGCAAAACCATAGCTTTGACTAGACAGACCTTTGTCAGCAAAGTGATGCCTCTGCTTTTGAATGCACTTGTCTAGGTTTGTCATAGCTCTTTTTCCAAGGAGCGAGCATCTTTTAACTTCATGGTTGCAGTCACCATCTGCAGTGATTTTGGAGTCCTAGGAAAGAAAAATCTGTCACTGCTTCCACTTTTTCCCTTTCTATTTGCTATGAAGTTATACAACCAGATGCCATGATCTTAGTTGTTTTTTTTTTTTTTATGTTGAGCTTTAAGCCAGATTTTTCTCTTTTCTCTTTCACCCTCATCAAGAGGCTCTTGAGTTCCTCTTTGCTTTCTGCCATTAGAGTGGTATCACCTACATATATGAAGTTGTTGATACTTTTCCTAGCAATCTTGATTCCATCCAATCCAGCATTTTGCACAATGTAATCTGGATAGAAGTTAAATAAGCAGGATAACAATATACACCTGTGTCATACTCCTTTCCCATTTTTGAACCAGTCAGTTTTTCCACGTAAGGTTGTAACAGCTGCTTCTTGACCCACATACAGGAGACAGGTAAGGTGGTCTGGTATTCTCGTATCTTTAAGAATTTTCCAGTTTGTTGTGATCCACACAGATGATGAAAGTGTTCTAAAACTGAACTGTGGTGAAGTTTGAACAAGTCAGTTAAATTTACCAAAAAGCACTGAATTTCACATTTAGGACAGGTGAATGTTATGGTATGTAAATTATACCTCACTAAAATTGCTTTTAAAAAACAGTACAAAGAGAGGAGCTTCCCAGGTGGGCCAGTGCTTTAGACGCCACAGTTCCACCACAGGGGGTGCAGGTTCCATCCCTGGTGAGGGAACGAATACCCCACATGGTGTGCAGCTTGGCCAAAGCATTAAAAAAAATAGTACAAAGGAGGCTTGTAAACCCTTCCCCTAGCTTCTTCAAAAGTTCTCACATTACATAACAATGGTACTGTGATTAAATCAGACTAACATTGATCTCAGACTGACAGTTAACCTACAGACCTTAGCCGCATTTCAGCGTGTCATTCCATAACATCCTTTCTCTGGACCAGGATCGTGTGTCCTCCAGTCTGAGCCATCGGGATGGGTCCTCAGTGTGTCTTCATCTTTTATCATGTCAGCACTGCTGTGGAATGTGAGTTCTTTTGTAGATGACCCTCAGTTTGGATTTTCTGATGTCTTTACCTGATGAGACTGAGGTTATTCATTTGGGCAAGAATGCCACGGAAGAGATGTGCCCACAGTTCTTACCACAACCCTAAGCTTTACGCACAAAGAAATAACATTCAGGATGACGTCACCTCTTGCTCCTGACTTAGCCCCCTTGTTCCCAGCTCGTGCTCTACACTGGGATTCACGGCTCAACAGTTCACGGCTCTGAACTTGGCCCTTGTCAGTGTGATTCTGTTTGGGCTCCTGGGGTCCCTTACGTACCCCCAGGGTCTCTGAGCACCCTTCCCTGGCAACCCTGTCCCTCTCTGTGTTCCTTGTTGGATTTCCACCTCCCTACCCTTCCAGGAGTACCTGGGAGGAGATGACTGGTCCCCAAGCCCTGCCCATGTGACGTAGATGCTCAGATAAACATAACTAACCATGAATGAGCAAGTGAGTGGCTACCCAGGCGGCCTGGCTGCCTTTCTGGTCTCCCCCTGGAAACCATGGAACTTTCTGCCAGCTCTACAGTTTTATCTTCTCCATGCCATGTGATTGGAATCACAGTAGCCTTTTCAGATGGGGTTCTCTCACTTAGTAGTGTGCATTTAAAGCTCCTCCATGTAGCTCACTTATTTTCAGTGCTGAATCATATCCCATCGTCTCAGTGTGCCAGTTTATTTATCCGTTCACTACTGAAGGACCTCTTGGTCGTCTTCGGGTTTCAGCAGTTATGAATAAAGCTGCTGTAGACATCGGTTCTGTGTGCAGGTCTTTGCGTGGATGTAAGTTCTCAGCTCATTTTGGTAAACACCAAAGACTGTGACTGTGGGATCATATGTAAGAGTCTATTTAGTTTAGTCAGAAACCAGCCGGCTGTTCTCAAAGCGGCTGCACCCCCACCAGCAATGGGCGAGAGCTCCTGTGCTCCACGTCCTCCCCGGTACTCAGTGGTGTCAGCACTCTGGATTTTGGCCATTCCAGAGCGTCTGCAGCGGTATCTCGTCATTTTGATTTGCATTCCCTGATGACGTGTGATGCGGAACACCTCTTCATGTGCTTATTCGCCATCTGTATGCCCTCTGGTGAGGTGTGTGTCAAGGTCTTTGACCTTTTTTTAAAAAATCGAGTTGTTTTCTTATTGCTGCGTTTTAAGTTCTTGGTATACTTTGGGTACTAGTCCTTCATCAGATGTATCAGATGACCAGCCTTTTCAACAGATGCTGCTGGGACACAGGACATACAGAGGTGCATAAACAGCCTTGCATTCTTATCTCACACATATCAGAGAAGTAGATCAAAATGGGTCATACTCTGAATTGTAAAGCCTAAAGCAACACCAGTTTCTTGAAGAAAACACAGGAGAAAGAATTTGCGACCTTGGCTTAGGCAAAAGTTTCTTAGAACAAACACCAATGATCCATAACGGGAAAAGAATGAATTAAACTTCATCAAAATTTAAAATTTTTGCTCAAACATACTACTAGAATTAAAAGGCAATCCATAGACTCAGGGCAAATATTTGCAAACATATGTTTGATGAAGGACCTGTAACCAGAATATATAAAGAACTCTCGTGGGATCGCATGTAATGTTTAAAGATATTGGATCGCTATTGAATCACTATAAGTCAATTATATTTTTTTTAAAAAAACTTTCCCATCTTGATAGCAAGAACATTTACCTGGGTAAACTGGGTAGACCCCTTTTGGGAAGAATGGAGGAAAGACTGACCAGGCATTGCAGTTTTCACAAGGGGCCTGGTGTTGACTTCAGTCAGTAGGTTCTGGGTCTGAGAACTAATTAAGGTCTGGAAATGGGATACAGGATTATGAATTTGCAAGCAGGTTGCAAGGACATCAGTCTCAGGACTGTTAGCTGTTTCTCATACACTGCCAACCACCTCATGTGACCACGCCGATGAAGCATGCAGGAACCAGGGAACTGAAGCAACTAACCTGGCTTCCTGCTTGTCCATCTTTCTTGGCTGCAGCTGTCCAGCGGTCCATTTCTCCCCCGACTAGGAACATTTTTCTGGGAGCTGCCCCTCCCATCCCAGCATCCTGATCTTGCTGACCGTCATGGTCATCAGTGACACTTGGTTTCTGACAGTTCTGTGCTGCCATCTAACCTCTTTCATTTCTTTTTTTTCAATTAAGCATTTATTTTAAAATTTCCAAATTTCTAGCCTCTGGTATTTCTGACTCTCATCATTTCTGTCTTTCCAATGGAACCCAGTTCTATAATGTCACTTCCTGTTCCCCGTCGCAGACTGTAGAAGCTTCTGAGCAACGCTTATGCCCCCATCCCTAGAGCATCCGTTGTTGCCTTGGTAAATGGCATGCTCTAAGGAAAGAGGGATACATACTTGGGTCTTTGAGGAGAGTGGGACACAGAACTGATTTAACACTGACATCCAGGGACCTGAAGCACCATCACTGACTTCCTTCTTGGTGCGGAGGTGGGGGAACAACCTAGGAGTCAGGTGACAATCCGAGCATACTCTGGCTTCCCAAATAGAGTCCCAGCCCGGGTCTTTTTCACATGAACCACTGGGTCCAAGACCCCTGAGTCAATTCCCTGGTTCCTGTATGCTTCATCAGCGTGGTCACATGAGGTGGCTGGCAGTGTATGAGAAACAGCTAACAGTCCTGAGACTGATGTCCTTGCAACCTGCTTGCAAAGCATCTGGGAACTTAGATTTTGGGAGGGTTCCCACCACTGATAAAAATGGCTCACTGTGTCAAAATTGTTTGGGTTTATGTTGAACACCTGCTTTCTTTTTGGAGCCTGGACTCTTAGTCCATGCCAGCAGAGGGCACCTGCGTGACCTGCTGCCAACAAAAACCTTGGTGCTGAGTCTCTTATGAGTTTCCCCAAGTGGCAGCTTTCCACCTGTGTTTGTCATCATTGCTGGGAAAATTAAGCGAATCCTGTGTGTCTTCACTGACAAGGGACTCTTGGCAGCTTGAGTCGTGGGTCCTTATATTGATGACATGGTGTGAATTGACCTGGTGAGCAGGAAGTGTTGACCTGGTGAGCAGGAAGTGTTACCAAAGCATCAAGGCTTTGGTAAGACGCAGGCACTCCGGAGGGTCGGGGGCTTGTCCCCTTGGTGAGGTCACCAGGCAGTGGCATCTCAGACGTCCCCTTGGAGCTAAATACAGGCCATTGCACTTTGCACCTCCTATCATGATGCATGATGAGAGGAAGAGAAACCTAGGTTTTGGAGGTGGCATATCCCATACCCGGGGACCCTGCAGAGACACACACACCAGGTGACACAGAAGGCTGTCAGCTGTGAATAGGGCCACAGGAAGGAAAGGCCTTTGCGGCAGGGCAAGCAGATGCTGCTTGGCCCACAAGACTCCGCAGGTTCCCAAGACTACAGGGTCTGCAGTGGACACAGAGATGTGGCGTGTCCCTGGCGAGCCCCAGCAGAGTCTTAGCTCACCTTCAGGCTGTTCAGTCGCTCATTTGTGTCCGACTCCTTTGTGTTTCCACGCACTGTAGCCTGCCAGGCTCCCCTGTCCGTGGGATTCTCCAGGCAAGAGTACTGGAGTGGGTTGCTATTTCTTTCTCCAGAGGATCTTCCCAACCCAGGGATCGAACCCATGTCTCCTGCATCGACAGGCGGGTTCTTTACCACTCAGCCCCCAGGGAGGCCCATTCTCCTACCTTCCTTATTGTCAAAGTTTGATAACTTTCACACTGACATCTTTAATCCACTTGGAATTAAGTTGCTTTTTATGTCAGATTGGGGTTGCATTTTTGCCCCAAAACTGTTTTTAACATAATTTTATACTTAAAGCTTGCAAAGAAGAATATAAAGAATTTCAATATAGCCTTAACCCAGGTTTCCATTGTTTTACTATATTTATCTGTCTCTGGTCTCTCTCTCTCCATACCCACAGACACACACAGAAACATACACACACACACACATATTATCCTTCTGAGCCATTTGAGGATAATTTGCAAACAAAATAGCCCTTTGTTCATCAGTACTTCTGTGTATATGAACATTCTCTTGTACAGCTAGAGTACAATGAGCAAAATCAGAAAATTAACATTAGGGCAATCGGCTTCCCTGGTGGCTCAGGGGTAAAGAATCCACCTGTCATTGTGGGAGATGCATGTTTGATACCTGGTCCCGGAAGACCCCCTGGAGAGGAAATGGCAACCCACTTTAATATTCTTACCTGGAAATTCCCATGTATAGAGGAGCCTGGCTGGCTATAGTCCAGGAGGTCACAAAAAGTTGGACACAATTTGGTGACGGAACAAGAACAACAGCAACAGTTGTCAATAAACCCAAATATTAAATCATTATGTTGTTACACTTGAAACTAATATAATGTTATGTCAATTAGATCTCAATTTTTAAAAGGTCAGTATCGTTATCTAATCAATAACACCTTAACCTGATGTTGCCAAGGGTCCCAATAGTGTTTTGTTTTGTTATTTATTTATTTGGCTGCGTCAATCTCAGCTGAGGCACTTGGGATAGCTTTGAAGTTTATTGGAGCATGCGGGATCTAGTTCCCTGACAAAGGAACCCAGGCCCCCAACATTGGGAGCGTGGAATCTTAGCCACTGGACGAGGGAAGTCGCCCAGTACTGTTTTTATGGACTCCAGGATTACATGTTGGGTTCAGCTGCCAAAAGTCTTCAGTCTCTTTTAGTATGAAACTGTTTATGAGTTTGTGCATCTTTCTTGGTCTTGCATGATCACAGATCACTTATTGTGCAGAGACCTACCTATTTAGGTTTATCTGAGGATTATAACTGATGACGCACTTTGGGCAGGAAAGTCAGAAGTGGTGTCCTCAGCACCAGTGATGTCAGCCTGGTGACGTTTACCTGTGCTCTTGGCTTGGTGTCTGCTGGTTTCTCTATGAGAACTGCAAGAACTCTCAGCCCACACACCCTGGAGAAAACCCTCACCCTAAAGGACTTTGCCCAAACTCAGCTTGAGGCTGTGCCCATCCCTGGGATGAGTGCTAGGAAAAGCTCTAGGCTGACACAAGAATTTACCGTTTGTTCCAGCCAACACCTAAAGTTAGGCTCCTGATTTCCCCGTTCTTAGAGTATTTATTTTAAAAAATCTATAATTTGTAAGAACTTCCTCTTTCCCTTTAAGATGTGTTTGTATCTCTTACATCCCAGCAGTGTCTTTCTCAAGGAGTGTCCTCCACTTGAAACTTCATAATCAGGAAGACAGGGGCCTCTTCTACCAGTCTTTGGGAGAGAGAGAAAATCTAACTTCAATAGTACCAGTTAGAGGAATGAATGGCCTAATCACTCTGACACTGGCCAATTTTCTTACCCGCTTTTTGTAATTTTTCACTTCCTGGATGCTGCTGGAGTCCTCG
Organism: Oryx dammah; assembly: GCF_014754425.2. Taxonomy (NCBI): domain Eukaryota; kingdom Metazoa; phylum Chordata; class Mammalia; order Artiodactyla; family Bovidae; genus Oryx; species Oryx dammah. Next base: position 105,958,322 of record NW_024070189.1, on the reverse strand, counting down.
TTGCGTTACCTCCCCTGCTTGTTGTCTGACTTTATCTTTAACATTTTTTCCCCCACTGAAGTAAGTATTTTTGTAGAACCAGATTTTGAGAATATGTAAAAACTCCTGTTTCTTCTCCAACTTTCACCCCCCTATTTTAACAAGTATCAGTGATTCTTGCCTGAAGATGGTGGTCAAATATGATTTTCTAATTCCATCATTCTTTTTACCTTCATTACTAAGAAAGAACTTCCCCTTCTTCTCTATTTATTTACTTATCTGAATCATTGGGAACTCAAATTCTTAAATTAAAAATAAAATTTTATTTTACTTAATGGGTTATAATATTTTATTGCTATTATTTATTTTGATGTACATATTGTCTGAGATTTTGTCAGTGGGTTTCGGCTCCAAAATCACTGCAGATGGTGATTGCAACCATGAAATTAAAAGATGCCTACTCCTTGGAAGAAAAGTTATGACCAACCTAGATAGTATATTCAAAAGCAGAGACATTACTTTGCTGACTAAGGTCCGTCTAGTCAAGGCTATGGTTTTTCCAGTAGTCATGTATGGATGTGAGAGTTGGACTGTGAAGAAAGCTGAGTGCTGAAGAATTGATGCTTTTGAACTGTGGTGTTGGAGAAGACTCTTGAGAGTCCCTTGGACTGCAAGGAGATCCAACCAGTCCATTCTGAAGGAGATCCGTCCTGGGATTTCTTTGGAAGGAATGATGCTGAAGCTGAAACTCCAGTACTTTGGCCACCTCATGTGAAGAGTTGACTCATTGGAAAGGACTCTGATGCTGAGAGGGATTGGGGGCAGGAGGAGAAGGGGATGACAGAGGATGAGATGGCTGGATGGCATCACTGACTCAATGGACGTGAGTCTGAGTGAACTCCGGGAGATGGTGATGGACAGGGAGGCCTGGCGTGCTGTAATTCATGGGGTCACAAAGAGTCAGACACGACTGAGCACTGAACTGAACTGAACTGATGCCTTCAACAGGGCTTCCCAGCTGGCACTAGTGGTAAAGAACCTGCCTGCCAGAGCAGGAGACGTAGAGACCTGGGTTTCATCCCTGGATCGGGAAGATCCCCTGGAGAAGGAAGTGCAACCCACTCCAGTATTCTTGCTTGGACAATCCCATGGACAGAGGAGCCTGGAGGGCTACAATCCACAGGGTCGCAAAGAGCCGGACGCGACTGAAGTGACTCAGCATGCACGCACGGCATGTATGCCTTCAAACTGGCTTCTGTATCTTTAGACTTACACACGTCTTCCTTTGAGCCTGTCCTTGTTTTCCATTACAGTAAGATTCTCAGAATGCCTCCAAGTACTTCCCTTATTCCAGCACTGGAATCAGCCATTCCTCCAAGGACAAGAAGACCTATTCTTTTTAGTGGACAATGGTATTTAGAAGCCACAGTCTGGGCCCAGGTGTGCTCACCGCTAATATGGTATCATTGTGTCCATGCCTCCTTGGGAGAAAAAAACCGGGAAAGAGATATATGTATATACACACAGGTTGTGTGTGTATGTATATATAAATATATGTAATGTGTATATGTATATTTATGTGTGCAAACACACACACACATAGAGATGCATATATTTAGCTGTATCTCTATGTTAAAAACCGTGAGTTTGCACTGACAGTTTTAAATAGAAAACCACAGGGTTCATTCTATCGTTCCTCCTTTTCATAACTCCAAATTTCATCAATAGTAAAAATCTAGCTCCCATTACCCAAAATGTTATGTACATACTTGCACAGGCAAGAGTTCCAGAACTGCTAACTTTTGCCTCCAGAAACCTACAAGCTGGAGTCGCATATTTGTCTAGTTTTCTCTTTGTCTTCAGCCTGAAGGCATGTAGTCCAAATGATACATGTGTTTCTCATCCTTATCGACTTTATTTATTCTCTCTTTTTGATTTTTGAGAATATAAATATAAAACATTCATACATTTCCAAAAGTCTCCCCAGAGAAGGGTCTCTGCTGCCATCCCATCCCCACCCACACTCCCCTTCAGTTTCTAGTTTGTCTGCCCTGTGGTTTTCTTTCCGTCTTTCTTACTTTGCATATATGAGTAGACACATGCAAATTTTCTTATTTCCTCTTTTTTCTTACACAAAAGGTAACATAGTAGATATACTCTTCTGCACTTTGCCTTCTTTCCTAATTAAACACAGCTGAACATCCTGGACATCATGGTGAACCAGTTCATGGAGCTCGTCCTCATTCTTGCTGCTGTTGGTGACCCCATTGTGGGTGTTAGAGTTTATACACTGTAGCCTCTCAACACACGCATGTGGCTTCTGGGAAAGTAACATTTTCATTGTCGTGGGATTTCTCCTTCTAAGTGATTTTAAGCTCTCTTAAAACTGCCAAGTGGGGAATTTTGGTGAATGTCATCAAAAAGTCTTATTAGTGCTAATGTTGAAATCAGTATCGATATATTATAAAGATAGCTGGCTTTTACATTTCAACCAGGTGAATGTATTCACTATTCATAAAAATTAAATTTTATAAAATCATTATATTGAAAACACTTACTCACTGAAGCTTCAGTGGTAAATGCAAAATATTGGAGTGATCCTAACTGCCCATGCACCAGGAAAAGCCATGCCTGGACTTTGTGTCCATTCTAGGAGTCCATGGCTGGTGCCAAGGATATAAACCACAAGGACATAGAAACTGTCACAGACCAGACAGACTAAAGAGTCTTGGCGACTCACTGCAGTGTGATTCTGCGTGGGATCCTAGAACAGGGCAGAGCCATTTATTGAAATGTGGATGAACCTGTCCATTAGCTAACAGTCTTTGTTTCAGTATTAATTTCCTTTTTTTAACAATTGTACTGTTTTATAAAATATATTAACATATGGGGCAACTGGGAGAAGGCAGTGGCACCCCACTCCAGTACTCTTGCCTGGAAAATCCCATGGACGGAGGAGCCTGGAAGGCTGCAGTCCATGGGGTCGCTGAGGGTTGGACGTGACTGAGCGACTTCACTTTCACTTTTCACCTTCATGCATTGGAGAAGGAAATGGCAACCCACTCCAGTGTTCTTGCCTGGAGAATCCCAGGGACGGGGGAGCCTGGTGGGCTGCCGTCCATGGGGTCGCACAGAGTCGGACACGACTGAAGCAACTTAGCAGCAGTAGCAGCAGCAGCATGGGGCAACTGGATGGAGGAAGGGCATGTAAGCATTTTTGCACTATATAAAACAAATATTTCCTTATTTATTTAGCTTCATCAGGTCTTAGTTGAGGTGCACGGGGTCTTTACTGCATCATACGGGATCACGCCACAGGAGACTCTCTAGTTGTGGTGTGCAGGCTCAGCTGCCTGGTGGCATGTGGGATCTTAGTTCCCCAACAAGGGATTGAACCTGCATCCCCTGCATTGTAAGGCAGATTTTTCTTTTTAAGATTTATTTATTTTGGTTGCGGTGGGACTTTGCTGCTGTTCACAGGCTTTTCTCCAGCTGTGGCGAGTAGGGGCTGCTCTTTGTCATGGTGCTCAGGCTTCTCACTGCAGGGGCCTCTTGCACAGGCTTGAGGAGTGCAGCCGTGAGAGGCACGTGGGCTCAGTAGCTGTGGCATGCCGGCTCTAGAGCACTGGCTCAGTAGTTGTGGCCTGGGCTTAGTTGCTCTGAGACATGTGGGAGCTTCCTGGACCAGGGATGGAAGCCATGGCCTCTGCATTGGCAGGAGGATTCTTAACCACTAGCCCACCAGGGAAGCCCCCTTTGCACTATTTAAAAAAAAAACACACAAAACTTTATTGAGGTATATATATCAGAATATTCATCCATTTAAATTTACCCATTTGTGCAAGCATCATAATCTGATTTTAGAACATTTTCATCTCCCCATAAAGATCCCAGCCCCAGGCCACCACTGATCTGTTTTCTGGACATTTCGTATAAAGGGAACCATACAATATGTGGTTTTTCGGGTCTGCCACAGCTTTGCAAAATGTTTTTAGGTCTTTGTATTGTTTTCACAGCTCTTTTTGTAAGTCTGAAATGATTTAAAAATGAAAAGCAAGGGGGGCAAGGTGGGGGAGGAAGGAGAGAAAAGAAGAGGTGAATGTCTGCCTCTTTCCAGCATGGAAGGGGCCAACGTGCCACCAAGTGGCCGGCTGGTCTCCTTGAGGTCCCTGTCACTAGCAGGGTGGCCATTCAGCAGTGTCAGAGCTAAACAAGCCTTGGTGAGTTAGGGCAATGCTGCTGGGATCATGCAGAGCCCCCACCACTGGTCATAATAGCTTGTTTACTCATAAGCCCTTTTCCTCAGCACTGGGGTGGCTGACAGCAGAAGCCAGCTGACGTTTGTTGCTGCTGAAGTTTGAACTTGGCTGAGTTCGCAGCAGCCCAAGTCTTCTGCCAGGGGCTATCTGCTGTTCGCAGGGACCGCTGGATTAAATGAGCATATGTGAGGGGGACCAGCACCCTTGCATACACTCCACAGAACTCTCCAGTCAGAATACTGTAGTGGGTAGCCTTTCCCTTCTCCAAAGGATCTCCCCAACCCAGGGATCGAACCCAGGACTCCTGCATTGTGGGCGGATTCTTTCCCAGCTGAGCCACAAGGGAAGCCCAAGAATACTGGAGTGGGTAGCCTACCCCTTCTCCAACGGATCTTCCTGACCCAGGAATTGAGCTGGGGTCCCCTGCGTTGCAGGCAGATTCTTTACCAGCTGAGCCGCCAGAGAAGCCATAAGGCTTTTAGGGTGGTACGAATCTCAACTTTTCCCTCCAGAATGCAGTATTACTTTTTATACTCCTTTTGCTGGGAGAAGCAGTTTTCAAGGCTTTCAGCAGTGGGAGGGTTCTGTAATGATTGGGTGTGTCCGCTCTGATTGAACATCAGGGCTGGGGAAGCAGAGAGGTGGGTTTGTGGCCCGTGGTTCCATTGTGAGTTAGGCCTGGGCTAGGCCTCTGTTTCCTGTCTCGCTCTTACTCCCCTAACCTAACGAGGGAGTCATGAAGACACCTGGTATCCCCAGGTGTCAGTCAGTCAGACCTCGTATCCAAGTGACCTAAAAACGTTAGGTGGTCTTCTTCCCTGGGGTACGGTTCTCTGAGTAAATGGCTATAACTCCCATTGGGAAGGACAGGGAGAATCATTGTATCATTCACAGTAACGGTTGTCTGTCTGGAAACCGGGCAACGTCTTGTGACTTTTGGGGTGGCTTCCCTCAGCCACCCCATCAATGGCCCATTGTTGAGTCCTTCTGCTTGTATAGAGGAAGCCAGCCCCTTGTCAGCTGCTTAGCTAACCGTCCCTGGGTACACTATGATCCATTAACAGCTCCCTAGCTTTCTGTGGGTTGGGTCCCCCAACCTGGCTGCTCGCTCGCTAGCTGTTCATATCTGGCTTCTGAAGGTCCGTGCTGCCACCTGGCCCTACTGCTTCAGGACCCCCGTGACGCCATTACTATCAGGGAGCCTGGTTCTATTATACCTTCTGCTCACCCCGGCCTTGGGGGGATGGCCGTCCAGCTTCTCGTAAGGGCCACCCGGCTCGTCTCTTCTTGGTAAATGGGATGTCCTCTGGATCCTCTTGCAGAACACAACTAACTGGCAGATTCTGAGGCCCATCCCAGATACAGCCTGTCCACTCGAGCATACCTTCCTCGGAGGACGTGGACCTCTTCTCTCCTGACTGTTGCAGCAGCTACTGCATTTCTCCTTCCCTGAGCACAGGCCGTGGCTTTCTCAAGGCCCCCCAGAGCCACGCGAGGGGCCTGTTAGCACGGTTCCTGGGAGTGCAGCACACAGTGCAAGCCGTCTTGTTACAGCAGGGCAGTCCTACCTGGATGAAGCGCCCCCAGGCTGGTTTGCTGTTAGTGCCACCTTGCCCACACACGCAGCTCCTGCACACCCATCCACCTTGGCAAGGTCCCCGAGTGCCTCTGGAATATTGTCCCTTTCCTCTCTTGGCAGGCCCAGCTTCCCCAGCCAGGTTGTTATTACATAACCCTCATCATTGGTCCAGCAGCCAGGAGGGGAAGTGGAAAGAGGCTTGCTTGCGCATGACTTTTAAGCAAGAGAAAGTACCAACCCTTAAGGGGGAAAAGCAGGCTGTGTCTGTGGGCCTCGAGGCTGCAGGGGAACCTGGACTTCCAAGACTTTCTAGGGCGTCAATCAGACGTTCCCCTCAAACCGTGTCAGGGTCCCTCTCCTTCGTAACAATGACAGTAACCTTTGTGTAGCAGATTTGGTGGGCTGAAAGTTCAAGCTGCACTTTTAACCCTCAAGTCCTGGCCTGATCCCCTCAGTCTGTCCGCCCTTTTCAGAGCCTGCCAAACAGGCCCTTTGATTTCTTAAGTTGGTGTTTAGTCATCCTTAGCTTGTCAGTCTTTTTTCAATGCATTGGTGATGGCCCGTAGGAATAATCCCCTGACACCATAGTTCTTTTAAAATTTTTATTTTGATTAAGAAAGACTTAACATGCCCTCTTAAAATTTTAAGTGTATAATACAGTGTTCTTGATTGTTGTTATAGAGACCTCTAGAGTTTCTTCATCTTGCTTCGTTGAAACATTTCGCCCATTGATTATCATTTCCCCTCCTCCAGCCCCTGGCACCACCATTCAGCTCTGATTCTGTGAATTTGACTATTTAAAATACCTCTTGTAAGTGGTATTTTATATCTTGGATTTCCCAGGTGGCACCAGAGGTAAAGACCCTGCCTGACAGAGCAGGAAACATAAGCAATGTGGGTTCCATCCCTGGGTCAGGAGGATCCCCTGGAGGAGGGCATGGCAGCCCACTCCAGTGGCCTCTATACCCCCATGTGGGCCAGGTTCCAGAGGCGGGCCTCCCCTGAGCCACAGGCAAGGGAGGCAGCTCCCTTCCACTGAAGGTAGTTCCCAGACAGACGCAGCTGAGGGCCGGCAGCAGCCAGCATCCCCGGCATTTGGTGAAAGGAGCCCCAGTCCTAAAGAGGCGGCTGGGCTCGCATCGTCTGTGGGAGCAGGACGGGGCTCAGACGGTCTTGTTCTCTCGTTCTAATATTCCTGCTAACATCATGGCGGGGCTAAAACGATGGATGGATGGAGAGAGGAGCCAGCAGAGGAGGCTGGACAGGTTCAACAGAAGGAACGAGAGGCAGCGGCAGAGTTTAAGAAAAGCCATCTTTTACTGCATAAGCAAGGATCCAGAAGAAGAAATGGCACAGGGGGAGAGATGGCTAATAAAGCAGATTTGGACTTTCTTACTACTTGGGGGCAAGGACCTCCTCCTAACTCCCATGGTAACACGACATGGTAGGAAGGACGGTTACATACACAGCTCTTGACTTTGAAGATGACTGTAGGTGGTCGGGCTTCACCATGTGTTATACAAAAGAAGTGAGTGCCTAGGAAAGTATACAACCAGTCTAGAGTCTTGAAAGTCAAGAGGAGAGATGGTGGTGGTCAGCAGTGAGCACGCACCTCAGCTGCATCAAGCGGAGCTAGCTCCTTCCCAGTTTAAGAATACGGAATCCCAGCTCTTCTTTCCATAACCTGGAAAAGCTCTGCTCTCCAGATACAAAGACAAACGGAGCCTTCTGCTCGGACTTCCGGTGCGGACCTGACCGCCCCCACGTGTGAGGAGACCCTGTCGGCCAGGGCCCGCAGAGCCACCTGCAGCAGAGACTCCCCTGCCCAGCCCCACCAGGCAGAAGAGGGCTCCAGAGCCCCCCGCCAGCTCATCGCGGCGCAGCTGCTGTTTCTTGCCGTGTTTGTTTCTGCAGTAGATGGCCTCTGCTTTTCTCGCGCGGGTTGCCGGAGTCTGCATTCCAGGACACTTATATCAAGGTGGACCCGTGTGTCCTGTCCTTCCCCTGCTGGATTCCACTTTGAGTGAGGGTCTGAAGCTACTTTTTCCCCCAAGTTTCATGAAATGGTCTGCATGTATCAACTAGGGTTTGCAGCCCTGCTTACTGCAACCATTTAGAGGGCAAATCATCTGAAAACCGGCAGATGCGCCATCAGCTTGAAGACCAAAAGGGAAATGTCCAGTAGGGCATATTGATCCCACGTGCAAATCTGTTTCTAAAACATCACCCACCATCCCTGTGTCAGTCCAGGAGGGCCCGGAGCTTTTAGCTGATTAGTCTTGGAGCAAGTTCACAGGCAATCATCATTTTGCATCTTTTAACAGCTTTACAGCTACATTGCCACTTCCATGCCCTCATCAGCTGACTGGCCTTAAGGCTGACTGATAAACACGCAAATGATGGCAGAAGTCTAACCCCAGGGATGAGCACAGCACCCTATCGTAACTTCAGCATCTCCTTGGCTGGACTGGCAAAGACCGCAGAGTAGCACAGGCCTCCGGAGGCTGCAGTGCTGGGTCACTGGAGACGGACAGCTTTTCACTGACCACTTTTTAGGCGTCTGTTCATTTTGCTCTCTCAGCACTCCTTTCCTGTTATCACCACCCTCTTCCTCTGGGGAGTGGCTTCCCAAGTGGCACTGGAGGTAAAGGACCCGTGCCGGGGGCCAGAGTGAGGAACCCCACCCATGGCAAGGGTCATGAGGAAGGAGGCTTGGCATACGCAAAGGTGTGATCAAGCCTCAGGAAACCCCCTGTTCCCAAGCATCTACCCCAAAACCAGTCTGTTTTATGCTCTCCCGCATAACCATTTTTCTCAGAGAAGGAGTAAACATGCAGCTCCAAGGCAGTAAAAATTCCTGGGCGTGACAAGTGTTTCAGCTTACGGACTCCTCTGAAGGTTATCTAGCCCGCCTGTATAGGTTCTTCCGGCCACGTGTGATTGTTTACAGCCTCCCAACCTGAGAGGCACGAGATGTTTTAGACTTACTAAAGGCAAATTCTTTTGGGGGGTTAGAAATTATTAGTATAGTGGGTTGGTTAGGAATTATATAGGTGAAGGGTTTTTCATTTGTTGTGCCAACAATTGCTGCTAATTCCCTACCCTGGGTGTGACAAGGGTGTTTCAGGTCAAACCTCTCTGCTGACAGACTAGCTTGTGTGACAGGATTATCCATACTCCTGCCACTACGATTGTTTACTACCTCTCAACCATAAACAGCACAGAGAGTTTGGAGTATTTTGAGAGTCTTAATTAGCATAGGGCTTTTCTTCAATGATTGCTGCCAGGCCTCCATATCCTTAGGCACCTGGGAATATATTAATCAATGTATTTGGAATATAGAAAAGGAAATATAGTAGTTTTTAAGGTTAGCAATACTAGACTTTTTGAGTTAATGAATTTTCTCTTTTGTAATAGATCACTGTGCTTTGTTATAAGTCACTGTGTCCTTGCTATGTAAAAATGTAACTTTATCACTATCTTAAGACTAAATAGATCTTAAGGGGAACATTGGTGAAAGGATTTTCATTTGTTGGACTGATGTTTGCTGCTAAATCTCCATATTCCCTGCCCTTATAATGAATATAACTAGCATATAGGAGAAATAAGCATTAACCTTTAAGCATATAGGAGAAATAAGTATTAACCTTTAAGATTAATCATGTTAACCTTGGGTTAAATAGATTCCTTTCTTGATTGTAACTCACTACACCCTCACCCTATAGGAATGCAACTTTATTTGGAGGGTGGTGCCTGGTTTAAGAAAAAACACCCTTGGGAAAAATAAGTTTTTTGGTTATCAGAAAGAAAGGATCATAAAATGTCAGCAGGTCTCACTCATGGCCAGATGATGTAATATCCCTAAAACCTTTTTTTTTAATACATTTATGTGAAGCACCTGATTTTAATAAAGGTCAGGATTGCTGACCCCCACGTGACTCTGTATTCATCCCTATGTGTAACAAAAGGTATATAAGCAAACCCAAAAATAAAGAAATCGGATCAGTTTCCGGAAAGACTGATTCCACCATGTCGCTTCTTTCTTGCTCCCGTTTCTCTGGCTGAATTCCCATCTGGATTCAGCCTCCTTTTCTCCACTACACTATCTCCTACTACCCTATCCGTTTCTAATCTCTCTCTATATCTGTAATTAAATATGTATTTTTCCAAAGACGCCGACGCCGTCCCCACCTTCGAATTCCCTGGATCCACCGTGGCTGGACCCCGGTAGACCCGCCTGCCGATGCAGGAGACATGAGATATAGGTTCGATCCCTGGGTTGGGAAGATCCCCTGGAGGAGGGCATGGCAACTCACTCCAGGATTCCTGCCTGGAGAATCCCATGGACAGAGGAGCCTAGAGGGCCACAGTCCATGGGGTTGCAGAGTTGGACACAACTGGAACGCCGTAGCACAGCAGCTTTGGGGAACTTTCTCTCCCATTCCACGTGGCTATGAAGTGCACTTCCCCAGCTCTCTCACTGGCTCCCGTCGGCACCCGGCCCGTTCGTCTGTCTCCGTCGAGGGCCCACCACATCTCAAGTCTCTCAGGCCTCCCCCAGCCCCCTCCTTCCCGGTAGCCCCAGCACGATCTTATCACCGCTTCAGTCCCTGCCTGACACGTCATCATTTTGAAACCAGTCACCCACTTATGACACCCCTTCCACATGCTGCTAGAAGACCTGCGACAAGGCCCTGTTCTCCTACACTGCTGCTGCACTCCTTGCTCCTGACACAATGCCTGGCCAGGTCACAGCACATGCTCACAGCAGCTGAGCGAGCCTGCCTCCGCATAAGCCTGCCTTGTGACTCTCATCATACGTGGGAAGATGGCCGAGCAGCAGAGACCAGAACTGCCTGACCCTTGGCACTCCTGAGGACTAGCTTGTTCAACATTTGCTTTGATTCTGGGAGTTACCTAGTAACCTAAAAAGCAGACTACGGGCAGGGAATTTTCAGGGTTTTATCAGCCAGTTTTTCTGTTTGCACCCAACAGAAGCTTCATAAATCCAACACTAAAGATTACTATGTTCAAAACCTTCCCAAATAGTGGGAGCAGCTGTTCAGCACAGGGAAGTCAACTTGGCACTCTGCCATGATTTGGGGCGGGGGTGGGGTGGGGTGGGATGAGGGCGGCAGGGAGGCCCAAGAGGGGAGGGAATATATGCATACTTAGGGCTGATTTGGGGCTTCCCAGGGGGCTCAGTGGTTACGAACCTGCCTGCCAAGCAGGAGACACGGCTTTGATCCCTGGTCTGGAAAGATCCCTTGGAGAAGGAAATGCAACTGTGGTATTCTTGCTTGGAAAACCCCATGGACTGGTAGGCTACAGTCCATGGGGCTGCAAAGAGTCGGACACAACTTAGTGACTAAACAGCAGCAGCAGCAGCAGCAGCATAGCGGATTCACGCCGTTTTACAGCAGAAACCAACACGGTAAACCAATTATCCTCCAATCAAAAATTAAAAAAAAAACCTTAATATTAAAAAAAAAAAATATATATATATATACAATATCTCATCAAGTGGGAGTATGGCAACTTACTTAACTAATCCCTTCTGACAACTCTTTGTCTGATTCTCTTAGTTTTCTGCGGTTACGAATAATACTATCAGGAACACCACTGTTATCAACTTTTTCTGCACCTGGATTTATTTTCAAAGATGGCTTCTCAGAGTTGGAATTGCTGGGGTGGACAGATGACATGAATATTTTAAAGGAGCTTACTGCCTTTTTCAAAACCTCTTCCCACAAAGAGCGCTGTACCGCAGCCTGCCTCTGACCAGCACAACCGCCTCCCTTTTATCCTTTCGGACTTCTCTGAGCACTAAGGAGAGTGAACCCCCGCCCCCCACACACGTTCTGTGCATTCTCAGCCAAGACTTTTCGAGTCTGGTGTTCTTTCCTTCCCTGTGCCCTACATTCAGGGCTCCATCAGAGTAATCACACCTTTTAATTCCATCACGTGACGGGCTTCCTCCCTGAAGGCTGCTCTCTCCTGCTCTTCTGAGAGCTTCAGCTTCTCCAGGCCTGACCCTCTTCCAGTCTGTGCCTGAGGTGAGAAGTCCCTGAGAAGACGCGCTTCCCAGGCTCCTGGGACGTCTCCACTTGATGCCCTCGACAGTGTGGCACAGACAGGAGCGAGGGGTGAACGTGCCAGAGCACACGCATTCTCACATAAAAAAGGAAACGAAACAAGACCCAGAGAACTGCGCTGACAATAAGCCTAAGGGTTTTAGGTAAGACGTTTGAATTGCCAAGGACCTAAAGCGTCCCTGACTTATCTGGTCCAACTTTCCTCACATTAGACACAGGACATGGATGAGCCAGAGGGGAGTGGCCGGCGGCCCTAGGCAAAGTCAGTGCTAATTTCCTATCTATCATTTCTATCTATCTATCAAATGTAAAAGTCACTCTGAGGGAAACCAAACCCAACACCCCCCCCACCAATGTCCATTAAGAAAGCAGCTAAATCACAAAACTACCAAACAAAGCAGCTGTGCACTGGTCCGCCCCCTGCCTCGCTGGCAGGCCACGTGAAGTAAGATACATGGGCAGTTTCCATACTAGCAAAATACTTTTATTATTTTATAGTGATAAAACAGGAAAGGAAAGACTTCTTTTTGGTGTATACCAGAGTTAAGGAAGTAAAAGAATAAGGGAATTAATAGAATTTTTATGTACTTTGATGACAGTAAAAAGTTAACAATACCAACTGTTTGTCATAAAACTTATAGCCCCCCCAAAACACATATATAAAGGATCATAGTTTTTAAATCTATAAAAGTAAAAAATATACAGTCAGAAGCTCTAACGCTTATTCCATCTTTAATATAAAATTGTAAACATTTATTTACACAAAGCAAATGTGTATAACAAAAGTCCGAGCACCCTTTTCTTTTGAGTCATGGCTCCTGGAAGATGGGGATTTGCACTGAAGTGGAGTTGTCTCCTTCCCTGACTACCCAAAAACCAGATTCATAAATAAAGCCATTGGCAGCTCCCTGGGGGGACCCAAGCATCACATTTATTGCTCTGACACTGCAGCAGGTGAGAAGCCTGCCATCTGTCTAGGTGGCCCCAGGACTAAGGCAGGGGCAGCCCTCCCCACAAGGCGGGGCAGAGGTGTGAGTGCCGAGGACAGAGGTGAGCGGCAGCCGGAGGAGACCGGGAGAGGAACAGGGACCCACCACCAGCCTCCAGCCGCTATTTTTGGTAAAAAAAAAAAAACCCACTGAAGTCACCCTCTTCCCCTTCAGATTGGGGAACTCACTCAGAGGGCGGCGTCTTCACTGGCTTTATGATGCATCCCTTTCTCTGAGCTATATTCAGCCTCCGGGGAAGGCTGGGAGGGCGATAAAAGGGAAATGGCCCGAACGCCACTCACGGCGGCAAATGGCTACTAGAGAAGACCTGAGGGTCCAAGCACCCCCATGAAAGGCACTGCTGGTGCAAAGTAACGACCAATGTGTGCACAACCCTTCATCCCCTCAAAGCCACTCAAGCTGGTTGTGTGAGCATTTTTCTTGGCTCATTTTTTTACATATGATACTCCTTGAATTATCCATTTTGAAACTCCAGGGAAATAAAAATGGGGTTGTGATTTCGCCAGAGATCATTCTGCATATAAGCCACTCTTTTCAGTGTACTACTTTCCCTCCAGTATTCCATTGAAAGAGTTTCACCCTATGCTTACCATTTTGCGTCTGCTATACTGAAGTGCTCTTTCCGTCTTCACTTTCCACAACAGCCCACAGGTAATAATACTATGTGGACTCTTAGCTTAGTCAAGACCTAAACAGTCATAGACCTTAAAAGAGAAATCCACTTGAATTTTTAGAAAGGATGTGTTAGTGTTACAAAGCAATTCTCTCTAAAAAGTGCAAGTCGTCTGAGGAGGCAGTGGCAGCAGTAGCAGAACGGAGTGGGGCCCCTCCCTCTGGCCTGTGTCCTCTTTCCTCCTTCCCCTGAACCTCTGCTTTCTGGGGAGGGGATACCCGTCTCCTTACAATGCTAGGGTTCCCTGGGGAATTCTAATGACTCTTTTCCTCTCCAATCTAGTAAATTAGTGCCATAAGGAGGTTTTCCACTTGGGCTGGAGAAATAAAGAACGGGAGGCAGAAAGAACGGTTATGGGAATGAAGACAGGGTGAAAGACAAGACATCTGTGCACAACTCAACAATGATCACCTTCCTAATACATTAAATAAGAGTCTCCAGAGAAACTGCAAAAGGTGGGGAGTCACAGCAAGAGAGACCACCCAGGAACCCCAGTCTGTATTACAGCCTTCAGCCTGGGGTCCTGCCTTGAAAACATGGGAGGAAGAGATCCCTCACCCAGGTCCTCCTGAATGCCAACCTGGAAGAACAGCATTCTGGGAGAACGCGGGGCTGCAGTGACGACCACATCTCTGCCACTAGCTCTGCTTCTCACGGCATCCTGTTCCTTTTTGGCACATGCAATTTTCCAGTGAGCCTCTCTTTGTCCTGAAAGCTGACAAAGAGCAGGAATAAAAAAGGCTCTTAATCAAAAGGAAACCCTAAGTTTCCAATGCCACTTATAGATTTTAACCACCTACCCTAATCTGTTTTAAAACCTTAAAACCTTTAAAAAATCTTTTCTATGCTACAAATTGCAAATAGTTCCACTATAAAGTTTCAACAAAAATATGTCCCAACACTGGGCCAAGTGGAGAAATCTTGGATTAAATCAAAATGATAGCACAGATTTTTATAAACCTGGCATCGTGGGGTTTTACTGTTGGCTTTTTGGTCTTCTGGATTAAAAAACCACCTGTAGAACCCTGTCGTGCTGTGCCAACCCCATACAGTGACACCAGCAGATGGGGGCGGGCCAGCCCGACATACCAACTGCTGGCTGGGAGCCGTGGGCCCCACGGTCCCGGGAGGACCAGGCCTCAGCTCCGCGGCTCTAGCTCTGCCTGCCCGGCTCCCTGGGCTGTGGGCTTTTGGTCCAAAGTAGTTACTCTTTCTTGAATCTGAGAACAAAAATACAGGCTGTGTGAACACTGAAAACACCACAAATCCTCCTGCTACTGAGGCCCAAGGAGGTCGTCCAGATCGCTCATCCACTCCTCCGAAGTCCTGTTCTTCAGCAGGGAGTCGATCAGGTCGGCGTCCCCAGCCATGCTGGCCAACCCGCCACTGCCCGGCTGCCCGCTGTAGGCGAAGGGCAGCTCCTGGCCTGCGGTCCGCACGGGGTAGGCCTGGGCACAGTGCAAGCCTGGCCGGCCGCCCATGGCGGGGGCAGGGCTCTGGCTGAAGGCCCCCAGCTCAGGCCCTGCCGGGCTCAGGCCCGACAAGCTCTGCTGTGGGGCTCCCTGGGGAGGTGCTGGGGCAGGGGCACTGGTCCTCTGCTGTGCGTTCACAGTGGGCAGCATGGACCCTGCCACGGCTGCTGAGTTCATGGGGGCCATGGGTCTGCTGGGCATCGCCTGAGAGAACTGCGGGCTGGACATTTTCAGGTGGGCCTGCTGCAGGTGGAAACTGGAGGCTGCAGTGAACGGGCTTACGGTGCTGTTTCCTGGGGGCTGGCCGCTCAGGTTTGGCATTCCCTGATGTTGCCAGGTGGAATTCTGGCCTCCCATGGCTGCTGATACCCTTGGGACCTGTGGCTTAGTTAAACCCGAGTTCAGGGTCCCCTTACTGTGTTGCTGGGAGAGACCAGAGTTCCCCAGCGAGTTCTGTCCATAGGCAGCTGAAACCGAGGTGTTCTGGCCCACGCTGGTCTGCCGCGGAATGTGGGCATGTCCGTTGGTGGCCTGTGGTGGAGGCTGGGCAACCATCTGGGTTATGCCGGAAGTCACGCCGTAGAGGCTGCTCTGCGGCATGCTTTGGGAGCCAGTGAACTGAGCCACACCCCGGTCCTGCTGGCCTGAGTTTGAGGGGAGAGAAGAAACCGAAGTGTGTCCAGGGCCCACTGGCATCAGATTCCCAGCCTGAGGGAACACTCGGGGACAGCTGGAGCTAGATGGACCCAAGCTGTTCACGCCAGGCAAGGCAGAAGAGGGTCCTAGAACAGAGAGAGAGTGCTGTCAGCCAGGCCAGCACTTCTTCACCACCACTAGGAGACACAGCTAAGACCCACGCAGCAACTGCCACCCTGCAGGCACGCAAGGCAAGGGCAGTGTTCTGACACCCCACCAGACACCGCACGATCACTGGAACCTTAAGGAAGAGAGCCCTGGGGGCCAAAGGTTCCCCACAGGGTGGAATGGAGGCCGGTCTGGAGCAGTAAGGAGATTAAGACAGGTACATTAAAAAAAGAAAAGGCACAGAGGAAGGGGCAAACTCTGTGGCTAGGATGTGGGGAGAGTGTCTGGGATAAAAGGAAGAGATGGTCCTGGCCAGATTCAGAGGAACTGCAGCCCCCACGTGGGGACAGGGCTGTAGAGCCGCAGTGTAACTGGACTGTGGCTGGTTTAGGCCTCGCTGCCGGGGACTGACAGGATCACTCGGATCAGGGCCCACACGATGTGGTACCGCAGGGTGCGGGAGGGAGGCCGTCAGAAGGCACGCACCGGGCGCCTGCTCTGTGGCGCAGGCTGCGCTGGGGAGACAGAGGGCCTGTCCTCGGGGACCCTGCCATGTGGGACCGTCTCAAGCACTGGATGCGTGGTGACAGCACTAACACAGACACTTTTTTGTGCACGCAGGAGAGGGGCTGTTCAGGAGTTGGCCATAACTGAGTACACGTTGTTTCTCCTCTTCTGCTTTCCATTAGCACCTAACTAAAAACTGAGTTGAAAAAGAGAGAAATGCTGAAATAACCCACTTCTTTCCCACTGATAACACACAGCAACATTAAATGGAATAAAGGCAGGAAAGCTGGCCAAGGCTCAGCTTCTGAGCTGCCCACAGACTTCAATCCCCTGTTCCTGTCAGCATAACATAAAATCCACTCAGCCTCCTCTGGAAGCACGGCTGTGGGCAACTTCACCAGGACATGTTATAGCAAGAGTCACTAACCGAGGAAAGCACAGGTTTTGAAGACAGTCCAAGAGCTAGGAAAGCAAGTATGGCCGGGACTTTTCTGCATCTATCAACTGAACTCTCTCGGTATTTCTAGAGCAACAGCCTGCACAATGCTGGTCAGGTTCTCTCACGCATCTGAGACATGACAGCTGAAACCTCAGAACGCTTCCTGCCCCCACCAGATCAACTGTCTGCTGCTGACACCAACATGAGTAGACAGAAAGAAGAAAAGAAGCAAAAGGCCACAAGCGCATTAAGTTTCTCCTTATCTGGAAAATAGGACGGGATCATTTTTTAAAGAGACACATAACAGTAGAAGCAAAGAACTTTCTTAAGAATTACAGAAGCTACTTCCTATGGATAAGATATCTTTCAACTAGAAATGATTTTGCTTTAAACAACTATATAGCCAGGGACCCAGCCAAAGCAGTCTGCTTCTGTCCTCCTCCTCTGGCTGACCTACAGGTCACCCAGAGAGCCAGGCTCCTTACACAGACTGAAGCTACAGGAGCATGTACGTCCATTTAGCAGCTATAAGGCAAAGCTGAGCAGACAGCGGAAAGTCAGCATGAGAGGAACGTCTGCTCAGCGCCTGCCTTCCCCCGCCCCATACCATCATCTCAAACACTCCTCACCTGTGAACTGTCCAACCTGCTGTGGGAAGGTGCTCTGTGTTGGGTCTTGATACTGGGGTGGCGGGCGGGTCAGATGGCGCTGAAACTGCTGCTTCTCCTAGAAAATGCCAAGATCAACAGAAAGCAAGACCCACATAAAACAAAAACAACACGATCAGAGACAAGTAAACTGTCCAAGTTTGTTACTCAAGAGGGACTCCTGTGGAGATAATGTTCATAATCTCATTTGGGGGATTCTTAATAAACAGTATGACACAGAATGACGGGTCAGGTCTAAGGAGCCACAGAAAGGAATGCGTTCTGATACAAGAGACAGGATGGCTGAATCCCGAATGCTTGATATCAAATGTCCCAAACAGGCAAACCTACAGGGATAAAAAGTAGACCAGTGGTCGCCTAGGCTTAGGAAGGTGAACGAATAACCTTTAATGGGTACAGGGCTTCTTTTAGGTAATGTTCTAAAACTGGTTATGGTGATGGTGTGTAACTCTGACTAAACTGAAAACCATTTGAATCGTCTACTTTAAATGGGTGAATTGTATGTTATGTGAATTGTATCCCCCAAAGCTGTTATTTAATACACGGTGAAACAGAGGCAGTAATGTGGGTTTTAAAGCCATCCTCAATCAGCTTCATCCTCTAGGTAACTAGTTCTCTTCTGTCTTAAGGATGTAATTTAAAGTCCTGAGAATTCCTGTAACTTAGTACGATCTGATGACCAAGGGGGGCAAACAAATCGCAGGACGAGGAGGGGGTTATCAGTCCTAATTCTCAAATCCCAGGACCTCAAGGATGTCTTCATTTCCCTACTTTATGTTCTGCCTTATAGCAAACTCTACAACAAAGCGGGATCTCACAGGAAATTGGTGGATCAGCGAGCTCAGTGCTTTGGTAGCTGCTGGAAAAACGGTTCTAATACACTGAGATTCCACCTTCATTAACCCCCACCAAGTGACACAAAGCTGCTCTGATACAGGCTACCACTGTCTGAGAAAGAGCACACTCCTGTTTCCCGGAGCACTCTGAAAGCAGACATACGAATGGTCACAAATCCACATACACACGCACCGAAGCCTGCAGCCACGGCAGCGGCCCGGGAGGCAGGCGGACCCGGGCAGAGGTGGGGGCAGCGCTCCCCCGCCTCTCTCTTTACCTGTTCTGCCAGAAGGTGCTGTTGCCTTTGCAGAAACTGCTGCTGCTGCAAATGTTTCTGTTGCTGCTCCCTCTGTTTCTGTTGGTCCAAAAGCAACTGATGCTGCTTCCTTATAGCTGCCTGCTGCTGGCTACTGAGATAGGAGGAGCTGCTGTGAGTGCTGGCCACGCAGACAGCAGGCGGCTGAGTCCCCACACTGGCAGCCTGGGTTGGTACAGGGACATTGGGAGGGTTCTGGTCCTGTCAACAGAGACAAGGGGGTCTCAAGTCAGGTGGGACACACTGAGGACTGTAAGCCCTGATCAGGGCGGACGAGCTCTGTCTAGTGAAAGCCTGGCTCCAGGTTCTCTTTTGAAGCCTCTGCTCTTTTGGCACGTGACTCCAGAGCCCTCCCAGCAAGGCAGGGCTGGAGACCAAAAGCACTAACACCTGAGTGTCCAGGCACGGCAATGAACAGTTAGTAGCTGAGTGTTAGCTTTGTTTCCTACAATTCACCAGTGGCTTAAACTCGTATACCTGCATACCCAGTTCCAAAAGCAACCGTAGCTTGTAAATGCTCCCTTACTGGAATACATGGGCACAGATAGGCCCCCAGAGAAGAACTTTCTGAGGGACACTGGTGGACGGAGAGGCTACCCTGAGTGTGCAAACCTTGGGCCCCTGGTGGCAGGGCTGTCCCTGAACCAAGAGAAGTTATACGGTTTGTCCGCCTATGTACAGCGCTTTCCTGGGACAGACTGCTCGGCTTCCGTCAGGTGCGCTGCTCTGGTTTAGTCACTGAGCTGTGTCCAGCTCTTGCAGCTCCATGGACTGTAGCCCACCAAGCTCCTCTGTCCCTGTGGCAATACAGTGGCTGAAATGAGCGGAAGGATGAACATTACACATATGTTCTTCTACTGAGGGGTGCTTACACTGCTTTCAGTTTTTGACTACTAGAAATAATCATGCAATGAATATCTTGGACATTACATTCTTCTTTCTCTTTTTTTTGTATTATTTCTTGCAGGGGTATAATGTGTCAATGTTTACAAACATTTTTATGGCTTGTGAAAACTATATAATGTCAAATTACTTTCTGAAAGCAATGTGTCCATTTACACATCCTTACTATGATCTGAAACATGTCAATTTCTTCAGATATCACTAGCATAGAGTTTTTCTATTTTTAAAATGTTCAGTTCAGTAGCTCAGTCGTGTCCGACTCTTTGCAACCCCATGGACTGCAGCACGCCAGGCTTCCCTGTTCATCACAAACTCCCGAAGCTTGCTCAAACTCATGTCCATCGAGTCAGTGATGCCATCCAACCATCTCATCCTCTGTTGTCCCCTTCTCCTCCTGCTTTCAATCCTTCCCAGCACCAGGGTCTTTTCCAATGAATCAGTTCTTCACGTCAGGTGGCCAAAGTATTGGAGTTACAGCTTCAGCATCAGTTCTTCCAACAAATATTCAGGACTGATTTCTTTTAGGATTGACTGGTTTGATCTCTTGCAGTCCAAGGGACTCTCCAACACCACAGTTCAAAAGAATCAATTCTTCGGCACTCAGCTTTCTTTATAGTCCAACTCTCACATCCATACATGACTACTGGAAAAACTATAGCTTTGACTAGGCAGACCTTTGTTGGCAAAGTAATGTCTCTGCTTTTGAATATGCTGTCTAGGTTGGTCATAGCTTTCCTTCCAAGGAGCAAGTGTCTTTTAATTTCATGGCTGCAATAACCATCTGCAGTGATTGCGGAGCTCCAAAAAAAGTCTGTCACTGTTTCCACTGTTTTCTCATCTATTTGCCATGAAGTGATGGGACCAGATGCCATGATCTTAGTTTTCTGAATGTTGAGTTTTAAGCCAATTCTTTAACTCTCATCAAGAGGTTCTTTAGTTCTTCTTCACTTTCTGCCATAAGGTTTGCATCATCCACATATCTGAGGTTATTGATATTTCTCTTGGCAGTCTTGATTCCAGTTTGTGTTTCTTCCAGTCCAGCGTTTCTCATGATGTACTCTGCATATAAGTTAAATAAGCAGGGTGACAATATACAACCTTGACGTACTCCTTTCCCTATGTGGAACCACTCTGTAGTTCCATGTCCAATTCTAACTGTTGCTTCTTGACCTGCATAAAGATTTCTCAGGAGGCAGATAAGGTGGTCTTGTATTCCCATCTCTTGAAGAATTCCCTGCAGTTTGTTGTGATCCATACAGTCAAAGGCTTTGGCATAAGTCAATAAAGCAGAAGTAGATGTTTTTCTGGAACTCTCTTGCTTTTTTGATGATCCAATGGATGTTGGCAATTTGATCTCTGGTTCCTCTGCTTTCTGGAAATCCAGCTTGAACATCTGCAAGTTCTTGGTTCATGTACTGCTGCAGCCTGCCTTGGAGAATTCTGAGCATTACTTTGCTAGTGTGGGAGATGAGTGCAACTGTGCGGGAGTTTGAGCATTCATCGGCATTCCGTTTCTTTGGCATTGGAATGAAAACTGACGTTTTCCAGTCCTGTGGCCACTGATGAGTTTATTTTATTTTATTTTTTGGAATAGTTTTAATTTAGCTAGCAATATCTGTATAGGAATGATGAGTTTAAAATGTTAGTGTGTTACAAATACACAAAGGTACATTCACTGCAGCCTTTTACTTACAGTAGTGAAAGGAAAGAGATACCTCACTGCACCATGACAAAACAACTGTCATACAACTGGTATAAAGTCACACTACTGTCAGCTAAGCTTCAGTGGATCCATCTGTGTGGAAGGTGTGGAGGGCAGTCCAGGACGTACTGCGGTGGAGAGAAGCCAGCGCTAGCTCTGAGGAAGGCTGGGAATGCTGTTTGTTTACTCCTCCGGGGGTGGGGGACACTTTAGAACGTGAATGTGAGGAGAAACGCAAACAATGATCATGATAAAACAGTTCTCGACCATCCTCCACCCTTCAGACCCGGTGATGCTGCCAGGCTTAAGAGCCTTAAGTAAATAACCATGGAACTGAGATCTGTTAGGAAGCAGCATTCACCTAAATGCTATAAGCTTACTAAATCTTAGGGCATTCTGAACATACATATCTGAAAGTTTGTTTAAAAAAGCAGAGCCTCTAAGGACATTAAAGGTGATCTTTACCTTCAAAACACAGCCACGAATGATTTAAGTTGGGTGGCATGAGAGAGACACCAGACCAAGTGCAAGGGGTTCTATCCTATGCTACTGAGAATCAATCCTGGTTTGCTTGGTCGATTTTCATTCCCAAGGGAGTTGGAAGTCAAAAAGTAGCTGCTCACTTACTGCCTTTGTTCCCCAACTATCTGGGACCTGAAAAACCACTCGGTGGGTGGACGTGAATGCAGAGTATCGGAGCAAAGACCCGTGCTCACCTGGCTAGGTGCAACCAGTGATCGGAAGGGCATATTTCCTGGCTTTGGTTTTATCAGAAATAAGGAGCTCTGCTCACTGCTAAGATGAGGCAGCTGCTGGGGAAGATAAGCCATCAGGGCCGGCTTGCTCTGGCCAGCCCCAGGGGCGCCTTGTCCACAGTCTGCTTTGTAGTGAGAAAGGGGCTTGGTGTTGCCATAGTCCAGCACCGAGCCTTGGCTAGCCACGGGGTTCTGATTCAAGTTACTTGGCGGCTGGTGGCTCAGCAGGCTCACATGGCTGGGCTGGAGGTAGGGGCCTCCAGGTCGAGGGGAGCTCTTGTTGACACTGGGCATCATGAGCAGTTTGGAAGTGGTGAAGTCTGGCTTGTAACCAGGAGGGCTCGCCGGCTTTTCCACGGGGTAAGGGGCGTTTAAGGGACTGTGGGCAGGGCCTGTCTGCTGCCACGTGGACATCTGGCCTGGAGCGGGTGCTGGGGCAGCCTGCTGCGGGTTCTGGAGCATCTGCTCACGCTTCTGCTTGGCAGCGATCTGCTGGAGTTGGTGGGCGGAGGACAGCTCTGAGCCTCCGCCTGGGCCCTGGCTAGGCAGCACCACACTGGAGAGGGCTCTCTGTGCATTCTGGGCCTGGGCTGATGCCGGCATCAGGCTGGGACTGGGGCTGTCCACCCCAGGCTGACCAGCGGCGTGGAAGAGGGGCTGGGAGCCCCCGAGGCTGGGTGAATCTGTGGCCACAGGGCCAGAAGAAGGCCCCATAAAGGTCTGCCCTGCAGACCCAGCCCTCACTCGTGGAGAGCCTAACTGCTCCTGTTCAAAGGCTGCTGGAGAGAATTCCGTCTTGATATTAATGTCCTGTGTCAAGGGGGTCTGGGTGGCGGAGCCCGAAGGCTCTGGGTCCTTCTTCTCTTCAAAGTCCTCGTTGAACAGATCCTTCATGTCCTCGTCAGGCACTGACCTGTTCAGCTCCTCAATCAGCTCCTTCCACTCCTGCTCATTGAGGTTGAGGTCAGGCATGAGGTTGCCTTGGGAGATGGAGCCTCCGGCCCCTGCGATCATGCAGGGCAGGTCATCCATGGGCTCCTGTTTCAGCTCTTTATTCAGGCTCAGGGGAAACGACTCACTAGTGTTGCTGCCTCCGTTCAGGTGGAGGCTCGAGTCTGCCAGACACTTCTTGCTGATGGAGTCCAGCCCCAGGGCATGCTTCCCAGTGGCCTGCAGGGCTTCAGGGCCAGGCTTGTCGGGCTGGCCGAGCGGGGAAGCTGGGGGCAGGCCGTTGGAAGAGACGGCGGCTCCCAGAGGGGCCTCTCGGCGCGTCTTCTTGTGCCCGGGAAAGAAATCTCCATAGCCATTCTGCTGATCACCATTTTGAGGGGATGTGGCACTGTCGAGATTCCTCTTTACCGTATCATGGAGATGCTGAAAAACATAAAAAAGAGTGACTCGTATACGGCACCACATATGTGACCCCTCTGCTTCTGAGGGTGACTTAGACCAGGGTCTGCACCCCTGGAGTGCTCTCCTGCCGATTCTGCTTGTCTAGTTTACACTCTCCACTTCCAGGAACACACACCCACTTCCCCTCCAGGGCTGTCTTCCCCTTCTCCCTTCCTGTGGCCTTGCCTGAATCAGGACTAGCTCAGCTGTGGCTAAGCAACACAGCTGCAGTCAGTCCCTGGACATATGCAGCTCTTTTGGTAGGACACAAGTCTGATGCGGCCCAGAGTCATCTGATCTGAGGGTGTGCCTGATAGTGGAGCCAATGAGAAAGAGCCACAGAATATATAGACATTTTTGAGAACATCAGTTGAGTCCCGGGATCTAGGTTATGCCTGAGACTAGCCATCCCCTTGGACTTTTCACTTACAGGAACCAATGAACTCCTCCTTACGTTTAAGCTGGTCTAACTTGGATTTCTGCTGCTCGCAGCTGAAGGAGACCTGGCTGGCGTAGGCTGGGCCTTGTCGGGGGCTGATCACGTGCTCCCGGCTCCGTCTCGGAGCACAGCAGTCCCGTGCCCTCTCCAGTCTTTCCAGGCGCCCTGCTGGCCCCACCCCTTCTTCTCCAGGCCTGGCTGCATCCTCACACACCTCACAGGTCCTCTGCCTTTTTGTCCCACTCTCCTCCCCGCCAACCCTGAGCACCTTCCACCCCCTGAACCCAGTTACCAGTCCTCACAGACCCCACCGCTTCCGAATTCCAGTACAGTCCTGTCCGCCTGGCATTGTTCCTTACCTCCATCTTCTCAACTGCATTTGTTCAACTAACCTTATTAAGAGTCTACCATGTATCAGGGACAAGTGCTTTGGAGATATCAAGACAAATGAGGCGGTCCCACGGGCTTCCAATCTTCTAGGACATGGCTACAGAGGAAGATAAACACTCTATGCAAGCAGTAGAGCAGTGAGCACCCTGAGAGTTCAGGAACAGGCGTTTCACAAAGAGAGCATGGCAACGGAGGTGGGGAAGACAAGTGGTGTCATCTTTCCATGTCTCCCCAGCTCTGCTTCCAGCTGCCGGGACTCAACTCCTCCACTGACAGAGGCACCAACACGCAACCTCTAAACACGGCTGCTCCTTGCCGGCACTCACTCCTGGTACATCTTTTACCCTTTATCCCCCACTCTCTATTCCACACCCCCACTAGCCCTAAGCATCTATACGGTGCTATTTACAAAGTTCCAAATAACTGCTCTCAACATTATCGTTAAGTAGATTTCAAGAACAGCACAGGACACTCTGCGCTGCTGTCTTCTGCTGCAGAGAAAGATCACAAAGACCCACCACACCCACTCTATGGGGCTGAATGCAGAAGCACCTGATCCCCAGGTGGGAGTGGGGGGCAAAGGGGGCCCAGGGCAGCGGCTCTCAGCAAGAAACTACCTGTAGACACACATGTGCAATGAGCAAGAAAATAAGAAGGGTAATTTTATCAATCTCTGAGTTTCAATGTTCCATTCCCTCTCCTTCAAGATTTTCTTATTCAACTGTTAAAGCTGACTGCACAGTGTTCTATAAATTCTGGCTAAGTACTTCTTTAAATAGATATCTGGATACTTAAGTTAGCTGACAAAAAGTTAGAAATGCTGAATAAATGGAACTGTAGGTCAGAGGTATAAGCAAAACATGATCCTAGGACCCAACTCAAGAACACAGCCCCTATGTATAAAGGACACATATCTCAAGATAATGAATTTATGACAAGTCCACAGCCAATATAATATTCAATGGTAAAAAGCTGAAAGCCTTCCCACTAATTCTGGAATAACACAAGGATGCTCACTCTCACCTCTTCTATTCAACACAGTCCTAGCCACAGAAATTAGGCAAGAAAAAGAAATAAAAGGTATCCAGATTGGAAGAGAAAAGGTATAATTATCATTATATGCAGATGATAATACATATAAAAAACCCTAAATACTTCACACAAAAACTACTAGAACTGATAAACTGAGCAGGGTAGCAGGATACAAGATTAAATACATAAATCAATTGCATTTCTTTATACCAACAATGAAATATCAGAAAGGGAATGGAAAACAAACAAACACCTTTTAAAACGTGTGCTCGGTCACTCAGCTGTATTGGACTCTTTGTGAGCCCCTGGACTGAAGCCCGCCAGGCTCCCCTGTCCACGGAATGTGTCCCAGCAAGAATACTGGAGTGGGTTGCCATTTCCTTCTCCAGGAGATCTTCTCAACTCCTGGATCAAACCCAAGTCTCCTGAGTCTCCTGCAGGCGGATTCTTTAAGCTACCTGGGAAGCCCCAAAAAGTCATAACAGAAAAGGAATGTTTAAAAAACAAACAGACAAACACTTTTAAAAAAGTAAACCCCAAAATAAAACACTTAGGAATAACCCTGACCAAGGAGGTGAAAGACTTACATGCTGGAAACTATAAAACATTAAGAAAGGAAACTGAAGATGACTGAAAGAAATGTAAAGTGATCCCATGCCCTTGGACTGGAAGAATTAACACAGTTCAAATGGCCATACGACCCAAAGCAATCTACAGATTTAATGCACTCCCCATCAAATTACCCATAACATTTCTCAAAGAACTAGAACAAATAATCCTAAAATTCATATGGAACCATAAAAGACCCAGAATTGTCAAAGCAATCCTGAGGAAAAAGAGTAAAGCTGGACGCATAACCCTTCCAGACTTCAGATGATGCTGCAAAGCTATAGTCATCAAAACAGTGTGAAACTGGCACAACAATGGACACGGATCAGTGAAACAGAACCAAAAGACCAGAAGTCAGACCACACACCTATGATCAGCTGACCTTCGACAAAGGAAGCAAGACGATACAAGGGGAAAAAGACAGTGTCTTTAGAAAGTGATGTTGGGAAAACTGGATAGCTGCACGTAAATCAACGAAGTCAGAACAAATCCTCTCACCATACACAAAAATAAACTCAAAATGGTTTGCAGACTTAAACATAAGACATGACACCATAAAACTCTCAGATCACAGGCAAAACACTCCTTGCTCTAAATTGTACCAATGCTTTCTTAGATCTTCCAAGGCAAAAGAAACACAAACCAAATGGCAAGGCAAAAGACCTCAAATAGGACCTAATGAAACTTACATGGTTTTACACAGCAAAGGAAACCGTCGACAAAATGAAGAGACAATCTACAGAATGGGAGAAAATATTTGCAAAGGATGCCACCCTCAAGGACTTAATTTCAGAAATAGACAAACAGCTCATACAACTCAACAACAACAAAAAAAACGAAAAAACTCAGTCAAAAAATGGGAAGACCTATAAATATTTCTCCAAAACAGACCTACAGATGGCCAACAGGCACATTAAAAGATGCTCAACACGGCTAATTATTAGAAAAATGCGGTCAACACTACAGTGAGGTAGCAGCGCACACTGAGCAGAACGGCCGTCATTTAAAAGTCTACAGATAAACGCTGCTGTTGTCCTGCACTGCTGGTGGGAATGTAAGCTGGTGCAGCCACCACGGAGCCCGGTATGGAGCTTCCTCGAAAGATCAGAAACAGAATGGCCATACGATCCAGCAGCCGTTCTCCTGGCCATCGATTCAGACAGAACCGTAGTTCAAAAAGGTGCGGGCTCCACTCTGTCCGCAGCAGCGCGTTCACAAGAGCCAAGTCCTGGAGACGACGTCAGTGCCCGTCGACAGTGAATGGACAGAGATATGTGGTGCGCATATGCAGCGGAGTGTTGTTCAGCCACAGAGAAGAAGGAAACGACGCCATCTGCAGCAACACGGCTGAGATCATACTACACAAAGGAAGTCAGACAGAGAAAGACAAACACCACGTGCCGTCACTTATATGAGGGACCGAAAGAGCCCCTGGAGGAGAAGGCAACGGCAGCCCACTCCAGTGACCTTGCCTGGGAAGCCCCAGGGACAGAGGAGCCTGGCAGGCTACAGTCCATGCGGTTGCGGAGAGCTGCACACGACTGAGCGACTAAACAGCAGCAGGGAAATATGACAGAAAGGAGCGTGTCTGTGAAACAGAAACAGCATCGCCGACGGGGAACAGACTGATGGCTGCTAAGAGGGAAGAGCACTGACACGGGAGGCCGGGCTTAGCACGCCTGAGTCTTCACAGAATGGACAAACAAGGTCCTCCTGTGCACAACGGAGAACTACATTTAATATCCTACGGTAAACCATGATAGAAAAGAATACAAAAAAGAAGTGTGCACATACATACATATATAAAGATAACTGGATCACTCTGATGTACAGCAGTAATTAACACCACACTGTAGATCACCTAGACTTCAATTATAAAAAAGTACTAAGAATATAGCCCCTGCAACACAAGCGCACGTGCTTTATTTTCCCGCAGGATTTCCTGCTTCTTCTGCCACCTAAGGGTAAGAGGGGGGAAAAGGAACCACGATCCTAAAACGGACCCTTCATAAGATCCATTGTTTTAAAAGTTTCCTTCGAAAAAAAAAATAAAATAAAATAAAAAAAAATAAAAGTTTCCTTCGGGGAAAGTAAAATTTACACCCATTTAGTTAGTCAGAAGGAAATAAAAATGAATTGCTAATATTGAGGGTTTTTTTTAACTTATTTTTTACTGAAGGATAATTGTTTTACAGAATTTTGCTGCTGTCTGTCAAAACTCAACCAGAATCAGCCATAGATATACATATATCCCCTCCCTTTTGAACTTCTCTCCCATCTCCCTCCCCACCCTACCCCTTTAAGTTGATCCAAAGCCTCTGTTTGAGTTTTTTCGTTCAGTTCAGTTGCTCAGTCGTGTCTGATTCTTTGCGACCCCATAAACCACCGCACGCCAGGCCTCCTTGTCCATCACCAACTCTCGGAGTTTACTCAAACTCATGTCCCCATTGCGTCAGTGATGCCCGCCAACCATCTCATCCTGTGTTGTCCTCTTCTCCTCCCGCCCTCAATCTTTCCCAGTGTCAGGGTCTTTTCTAATGACTCAGTTCTTTGCATCAGGTGACCCAAGTATTGGACTTTCAGCTTCAGTATCAGTCCTTCCAATGAACACCCAGGACTGATTTCCTTTAGGATGGACTGGTTGGATCTCCTTGCAGTCCAAGGGACTCTCAAGAGTCTTCTCCAACACCACAGTTCAAAAGCATCGATTCTTTGGTGCTCAGCTTTCTTTACACTCCAATTCTCACATCCATACATGACCACTGGAAAAATCATAGCTTTGACTAAATGGACATTTGTTGGCAAAGTAATGTCTCTGCTTTTGAATATACTATCTAGGTTGGTCACAACTTTTCTTCCAAGGAGCAAGTGCCTTTTAATTTCATGGCTGCAGTCACCATCTGCAGTGATTTTGGAGCCCCAAAAAATAAAGTCTGTCACTGTTTCCACTGTTTCCCCATCTATTTGTCATGAAGTGATGGGACCAGATGCCATGATCTTAACTTTTCTGAATGTTCAGTTTTAAGCCAACTCTTTCACTCTCCTCCTTCACTTTCATCAAGAGGCTCTTTATTTCTTCTCCACTTTCTGCCGTAAGAGTGGTGTCATCTGCATATTTGAGGTTATTGATATTTCTCCCGGCATCTTGATTCCAGCTTGTGCTTCCTCCAGCCCAACATTTCTCATGATGTACTCTGCATATAAGTTAAATAAGCAGGGTGACAATATACAGCCTTGACGTATTCCTTTCCCTATTTGGAACGAGTCTGTTGTTTCACATCCAGTTCTAACTTGCTTCCTGACCTGCATACAGATTTTTCAGGAGGCAGGTCAGGTGGTCTAGTATTCCCATCTCTTTCAGAATTTCCACAGTTTATTGTGATCCACACAGTCAAAGGCTTTGGCACAGTCAATAAAGCAGATGTTTTTCTGGAACTCTCTTGCTTTTTCAATGTTCTAACAGATGTTGGCAATTTGATCTCTGGTTCCTCTGCCTTCTGTAAATCCAGCTTGAACATCTGCAAGTTCATGGTTCACGTATTGCTGAAGGCTGGCTTGGAGAATTTTGAGCATTACTTTACTAGCATGTGAGATGAGTGCAATTGTGCGGTAGTTTGAACACTCTTTGGCACTGCCTTTCTTTGAGACTGGAATGAAAATTGACCTCTTCCAGTCCCATGGCCACTGCTGAGTTTTCCAAATTTGCTGGCATATTGAGTGCAGCACTTTCACAGCATCATCTTTTAGGTTTGAAATAACTCAACTGGAATTCCATCACCTCCACTAGCTTTTTCATAGTGATACTTTCTAAGGTCCACTTGACTTCACATTCCAGGACGTCTGGCGCTAGGTGAAGGATCACACCACCATGAGTTTCTTAGCCCATACAGCAAATTCCCGTTGGCTATCTATTTTGCATATGGTAACATAAGTTTTCACGTTACTCTTTCCATACATCTCACCCTCTCCTCCCCTCTCCCCAGGTCCATAAGTCTGTTCTCTGTCTCTCCACTGTTGCCCTGTAAGTAAATTCTTCAGTACCATTTTTCTAGATTTCGTATATATGCATTAGAATACGATATTAATCTTTCTCTAACTTACTTCACTCTGTATAATAGGTTCTAGGTTCATCCACCTCATTAGAACTGACTCAAAGGCATTCCTTTTTATGACTGAGTAATATTGTGTATACATTGTGAATATGTACCACAACTTGTTCATCCATTCATCTGTTGACGGACATCTAGTTTGCTTCCATGTTCTAGCTACTGTAAATAGCGATTCAATGAACAACTGGATACATGGGTCTTTGTCGACCCGGTTTCCTCAGGGTATCTGCCTAGGAGTGGGACTGCTGAGTCATATGGTGGTTTTACTCCTAGTTTTTAAAGGAATCTCCACACCGTCTCCCATAGCGGCTCTATTGATTTACATTCCCACCAGGGATTTTTAATTTTATTATATTCTTTCTGGAAAATCATGTGTTCCTCAGTGTTTGGGCTGTCTGTAAACCTGGAAGCTAAGCCGAGTTTTCTATTTTCCTAAGCGGGGATGATGGACACCTAAAAGGTCAACGCACTTGATGAGTCAGCTGGTTGTCTCAGATTAGGAAAAGAATCCTTCTTTGCCCTAACAGTTATAAAAGCTACCACTCTCTCTTTTAATATCCACATGCAAACAAGTTGCAAACAACTTAATTTTGCAATACCAACTGCTTTTAGCCAAAGGAAACCTCAGGTCATTTTCTCAACTGCTCACAAAATTTAGCTGGAGTGCTATAGGCAGGCTTGGGAAGTGTGGAATGTGGTGGCTGTGGCAGACCTTTTAAGTCTTGAGCATTTGCAGGAGTGAAGGGCACTGCAGAGGAAAGCAATGAGATGGGGGAAATGGTCTGAAGAGATTTTACATTATTTAAGAGCAATCACGGTAAGAGCTATAAAGCATAGGAAACTGGCTTGCCCTCAGCTGTCTGGTGCTCCTGGGGCAGTCCGCTCAGAGGGTCCTAGTCTAACTACCAAGCGGTCTCCCATGCGCAGGGTCTCGGGGGGGTTCAGTTCTGGCATAACGTGATCTGGTGCTCATTTCCTTCACGCAGAGGTTTTGCTGAATCTGCATGTTTTGACGGTAAACTGGAGGCCCTGCAACGCTCACCCAGTCATGACCCCTGCCCTGGCCTGTGCCACCCATCGTCTTCTGTTTGGGTGGGGGCCCCCAGAGCATCAACGCTGAGTCAAGCTGGAGCAGCTATACCTTATGAACAACAGACCAGTGTCCTGTGTCCCCCCACGAGCCTTACAGGAGAGTCCCTCACCTCGTCCTTGCTTCCTCCCTCTCCCAACACCTACCAACGGAACTTCAGCTGCTCTGCGGTACAACTCCTCCACACGAGAGTTCTTCCGCTCTGAGTTAACCAGCAGCTGCGGCTGCTCAGACGGGATGTGGCTCTTATCAGTGTTCCGCAGGCACTGCCCGTCACCCGGGGCAGCCACCAGCGTTTCCTGCCTCTTCTCACTGGATATCAGCTGTCCTCCCCCTCCCTCTTCTGGCACCCTTTTATCAGCCAAACACCACCACCTCCACCCCTGAGAGCCAGACAGCATTTCGGTTCACCACCTGGGAAGTGACTCAGTGGTGGACGGGAGGACTTGGGAGGACTGCTTTCTCAGAGACTGGCGATAACCTTCATGCTATTAAACACAGTCTAACACTGTGTCCTTTCCTTCCCTGCCCTCTCGCTCTTCCATCATCTGCCACATAATGATTCCCTTCATTCACTCATCCATTTGGTTGCACTGAGAACTATGTGGGATTTTAGTTCCCTGAACAGGGATGGAACCCACATCCCCTGCATTGGAAGGCAGAGTCTTAAACCACTGGACCACCGAGGAAGTCCCTATTCCCTTCATCTGCCTGGCCAGGCAGCAAAGTAACTACTTACATGAGTTATTTCACAACAGGTCTTAGTAAGGAACACGAAACTAACCAGCCACCACCAACCAGAAGACTTCGGGAAAGGCTGAAAGGAGATGCCACTGGCCCTACAACCTCCTCTTCCTGCTGGCTTCTGTCTTGGCTGAGCAATGCATGCACCACCAGGAAGGACTTCGAGTCAAGAGAGGTTGGCCAAAGAAATCCCATCACCATCAAACCTGAGACTGCGAGCCATGTTGCAGAACAGTTCCCCTGGATTCCCTTACGCTCCTGCTCTCCGCCGGGGAGCCCCTTTCAGTGAAGTCTCTTGCTTTGTCAGCTCATATGTCTCTTTGGACAATTCATTTCTGAGTGTTAGACAAAAGCCCGCTCTTGGACCCTGGAAGGGGTTCCCTTCCTGAAATGAAAGGTGACTCTGGCGGACTGTTCTTTGCTGCGACTGACATCCTAACCACTCGGCGTACTGAGGGACCAACCCGCTTCCTCACCGATGGACCAGACCCAGTGGCCGCAACTCGGACCCTTCTGTCTCTGGTCTTCTCCTGACGTGGACAACTGGCCAGAGTGCCCTGACCCGGGAGGCAACAAGAGACTTCACTGAGCTCTTTCCCTTTCCCTCTCTCTTTCCACTCCTTAACCCTTCCTATCCTACCCTCTGTTTTAAGTCCCCCAGTCCTGGACGCAGGAGTCTGGTCAAAGGGCCTCAGTCTGAGCTGATCGTCTCTGGCTGGCAGAGAGAGAACTGGAATCCTGGCTCTGTTCTGGTCTGGTTTTTGGCAGGGCCGAGTTCCAGCCCTCCCTTCCCTGGAAGCTCAGGGTGCAGTCCGGGATGGCTGGGTGTCTGCAGGTGGCAAGAGGCATCTGTAAGCCCATCCCTTCAGTCCCCCTGTCCTCGCCTCCTTCCCGTTCTTCTTTCAACCTGGCCTCGCTTCCTCCCTTTGAAATCTTTGAAGACCTGAGGTATTTCCATTTACTCTGTTCGCACTTGTCTCTATAGGAGGTTTTCGGAGAGACTGTAATCTTGTATTTAAGGGACTGTCTGACTAGGACTACCGGACCTCTGTGTGTTTTATACTCTGTGTTCTGGGTTGTGATTTGTGAGAGCCATTTTGTTTAGACCCCAGAGAAAGTTGGTTTAGGTAAAAGCGTGAAAAACTGGTTCCAGAGCTGGTTTGTTTTACATAGACAGTAAGAGCAAGCTTGGAAAAAGACCTTTCAGAACTCCGACCCTGAGGAGCACGAGTCCTAGTGGAGCCTGGCTGTCTCGCCCTGCGCCTCGAAACCAGGTTCTCAGGGGCACTGGATCTGGGTGACCTCTAACTCCTGAGACTGCGGCGGAGACAGGAGAAGCCTTACAAAGCCTATTTATTCCAGCTGTCATTTATAAACTGGTGAATCTGATGTATCAACATCTGATTCATAACTAAGCTTAGAAAATGAAGTTTGATTTCACGTTGTGTCTGTCTAGATATGTGTATGTCTCTGTATGTGTCTTTGGTTAATATTGTTGAGATCAACTTGTAAATGAGCTCTGCCTAATTGGTTTAAGGAAAAATAAGCACTTACAAATCAAACAATTCTAAATTAAGCTAAATAAATTTCAAGTCCTTGTGAACTGGGAAATAGCCAGTATTAAATTAATACCTGGTAATACAGACATGTCTTTAGAACCATCAATAAGTAAAACACTTCTGTTGTAACTAGCTTTACTAGAGGTCAAATACGACCGTATTCTATCTCTTACAAATCTGTCAACAACAAAGGAACTTAATGTGGAAAAACTTCCAAGGAAAATAAATGTGTTTTTAGTAAAAGAAGGTGTGAGAAATGAATAAGTACTGAAATGAGTAAGTTATGCATGATCAGGATTTTCTAAAATTGGATTACAATTAGTTGGGTATATGATTTTGTTAGGAATGACACTGTCATAGAACCAATTAGGTCCAAGTCAGCAAAGTCAACTTTTACTAGACCTTGAGCCTCAGTATACATCCATTGTGACAGATCAGTAATAAGCTAAGTGACACACCCACCAGCACTGGCTAAATCTGAGTGTTCTAAACTCTCTTGATTTTTTTTGACAAAACATCCTAAATCAAACTCTACTGAAGTTCTTTTGACCTTTGTTACCTTTAAGATGCTTCAAATGGCCCCGAAACATCCTAAAGAGAGATATTAAACTAATTATGTTCATTTGGTTGGTTACATTATATGGAAATATTATCAAATGAGTAATAAATGCTCTCAGGTTATACTGTATGATACCACTAATACAGATATTCTAGAGGTTATATGGAGTTCGTAAAAATCTGATATATCCTGGTAAAATGTTATCAGTCATAATTCTTTGAAGCACTATCTCCAACCCGCATGAAAGGACCCTTGTCAGGGCCCCTGCAATGGACTGGTCTATAGTGAAGATGGCTGACCTCAAAATCATGTTAAAATGACTCTCAAAGGCAAAACTAAACTCACACCAAGATGAGAAGACAATGACATCAGAGAGAAACAGTTTGCCCAAGGTCCTCGATGTGACTCGTATGATCTATGTTTTCCTGATGTCTTGGACCTTAGTGTGTGAATCATTTTTTTTTTCTACTGTAGGCACGATCCAATGCTACTTTTGGAAATCAATCCAATTGCTGGGTTTATGGCCAATTACCTGTATCTAGGAGTTCTGGGTTACCTTGGTGGATCTCTCCCTCCAAGCCTCTAACTAGATGACCTTTAGCAAAGTTCAGCTCTGTTCTGTCTGCTCCTGACATTACTAGATGGGATCCCCTCACCCAGCCAATTAACAATGCCTGCTCTGATCCTGGCCATAAATATGAGTTTTCTTCTATTACTCAAGCTTAGTAAGTTTCAGCCAAGGAATAAAATCTCCCACAATTATGGGATGGATTTATGAAGATAACACCAGGCTATGGTAATTTAAGTTTAAAGTCTCCTATATGTTGGGAGCAATTAAATCACACTAAGGAATCAGTATAGTAACACCAGGAAACTGGACTATGTGCCTTATAGGCAGTGAAGTGAAAGGCAAAGGAGAAAAGGAAAGCTACACCCATCTGAATGCAGAGTTCCAAAGAAGAGCAAGGAGAGGTGAGAAAGCCTTCCTCAGTGATCAATGGAAAGAAACAGAAGAAAACAATAGAATGGGAAAGACTAGAGATCTCTTCAAGAAAATTAGAGATACCAAGGGAACATTTCATGCAAAACGGGAACAATAAAGGACAGAAATGGTATGGACCTAACAGAAGTAAAAGAGATTAAAAAGAGGTGGCAAGAATACACAGAAGAATTGTACAAAAAAGATCTTCATGACCCAGATAACCATGATGGTTATCTCATCTAGAGCCAGATATCCTGGAACGTGAAGTCAAGTGAGCCTTAGGAAGCATCACTACGAATAAAGTTAGTGGAGGTGATGGAATTCCAGCTGAGCTGTTTCAAATCCTGAAAGACGAGGCTGTGAAAGTGCTGCACTCAACATGTCAGCAAATGTGGAAAACTCAGCAGTGGCCGCAGGACTGGAAAAGGTCAGAAGGTCAGTTTTCATTCCAATCCCAAAGAAGGGTAATGCCAAAGAACGTTCAAACTACTGCACAACTGCACTCACCTCACATGCTAGCAAAGTAATGCTCAGAATTCTCCAAGCCAGGCTTCAACAGTGCGTGAATCGTGAACTTCTAGATGTTCAAGCTGGATTTACAGAAAGCAGAGGAACCAGAGATCAAACTGCCAACATCCACGGATCATCAAAAAGGCAAGAGTTCCAGAAAAACATCTACTTCTGCTTTATTGACTGTGCCAAAGCCTTTGTGTGGATCACAACAAACTGTGGGAAATTCTTAAAGAGATGGGAATACCAGGCCATCTCACCTGCCTCCTGAGAAATCTGTATGCAGGTCAAGAGGTAACAATTTGAACCAGACATGGAACAACAGACTGGTTCCAAATAGGGAAAGGAGTACGTCAAGGCTGTATATTGTCGCCCTGCTTGTTTAACTTATATGCAGAGTACATCACGAGAAATGCTGGGCTGGATGAACCACAAGCTGGAATCAAGATTGCCGGGAGAAATATCAATAACCTCAGATACACAGATAACCCCACCCTTAAGGCAGAAAGCGAAGAAGAACTAAAAAGCCTCATGATAAAAGTGAAAGAGAAGTATGAAAAAGTTGGCTTAAAACTCAACATTCAAAAAACAAAGATCATGGCATCTGGTCCCATCATTTCATGGCAAATAGATGGGGAAACAGTGGAAACAGTGACAGACTTTATTTTTGAGGGCTCCAAAATCACTGAAGATGGTGACTGCAGCCATGAAGTTAAAAGATACTTGCTCCTTCAAAGAAAAGCTATGACCAACCTAGGCAGCATATTAAAAAGCAGAGACATTATTTTGTGAACAAAGGTGAATCTAGTCAAAGCTACGGTTTTTCCAGGAGTAATGTATGGATGTGAGAGTTGGACTATAAAAAAAGCTGAGTGCCGAAGAATTATGCTTTTGAAGTGTGGTTTGGAGAAGACTCCTGAGAATCCCTTGGACTGCAAGAAGATCCAACTAGTCCATCCTAAAGGAAATCAGTCCTGAATATTCATTGGAAGGACTGATGCTGAAGCTGAAGCTCCAATACTTTGGCCACCTGATGCGAAGAACTGACTCACTGGAAAAGACCCTGATGCTGGGAAAGACTGAAAGCAGGAGGAGAAGGGGATGACAGAGGCTAAGATGGTTGGATGGCATCACTGACTCGATGGACATGAGTCTAAGCAAGCTTCACGAGTGGGTGATGGACAGGGAAGCCTGGCATGCTGCAGTCCATGGGGTCACAAAGGGTCAGACACGACTGAGCAAATGAACTGAAGTTCAGGAGGAACCAGGTGTTATCATGACAACAGAGGGAGATACCCTCATGGGTTCATTTACCAAGATCCTACCATGTGCCACATAATGCCCTATACAGGCTGTGGACAAAATTACGGTGAATTCAGATATTTGGGAGGTTTTTACTCTATTCCAGGCAGAGCACTAGGCATTGGAGATAAACAGATAAACAAGACATGAGACCTCCTAGACAGCCCGGTGATTAAGACTCCAAGCTTCCACTGCAGGGTGTGCAAGTTCCAACCCAGTTGAGGAAATTTAAGTTTTTGCACAGTGTGGTCAAAAATTAAATAATTAAAAATAAATAAAACATTCACTTAAAAACAAAAAGATAAATAAGACAAAGTTCCTGCTCTACCCCTGGAATCTGATGGAGAATCAATGAAGTATTATGGGAGGAGAGGAGAGAACAGTGTGGGAATGGCATGGCAGACTTCTCAGAGAAAGAGATGGCTGAGTTAGGTATTAAATAAGCAGAGAAGTCATCCAGAAGAGGGGGGAAGCACTTCGGCTGAGAGACAAAGGCAAAAACATACAAATAAGCATGGAATGGCAGCAGACCAAGGGAAGTAAGCAGAAGAAAATGAGCGGTTCAGCGTTGATGGAGTGTAAAGGGAACCACAGGGAGTGCTGAAAAGCTGGATGGACTGTGATTGTCCCAAAATGTGACGTAGTGGAAAATGTAAAAAAAAACGCACAAAACTAGAGAGAATAGTACAATGAATCCCAATGTGCCTGTCCCTCACCTTAGTTATTAGGATTTGGTCCTTTTGTTTCAATTTTATCTCCTTATCCTCCCCCTTCTACCCCCTTCCCCAACTAGATAATTTAAAAAACAAATCCTAGACATAACATCATTTAATCCACAAATACTTCAGTATGTATCTTTAAAAAGTAAGAACTCTTAAACATATAAGCATGTGTGTAACATCACAATACCATTATCACAATTAAAAGATTAATTTTTAAAAATTTATTAGTTTTTACTTTTTATTTAATGGATCCTAAATGATTTTTTTTTTTTTTTGGAGGAACAAAGAAAAAGCCTTTATTTGCTGCTAGCTAGAGGGTCAGTCTGAAAAGGAGACTCCTCTGTCTTCTTGGACTTAGCTGAGGTTTTGTATGTTACAAGTATTTAGATTGGCCACGAGAAAGAAAAGAATAAGGAAATGAGAATGCAACCAGCGGGGCAATACAGCTGTTCCGTTAATTTTTAGAGGCGGCTGTCTCAATGGTAAGGCTTCCCTGGTGGCTCAGTGGTGAAGAATTCATCTGCCCACGCAGGAGGCTCTGGCTCCATCCCTGGGTTGGGAAGGTCACCTGCAACCAACAGAAGAACCGCTGGCGGCGGATCTTCAAGACAAACCGCCACCGCTGGGGGCGTGGGTGGCTCTATTCCGAGACGACTGGGGTGGGGGGGGAAACAAGGGAAGCGGCTGCGGGTCGGGTACCAGGCGCCCACCCGCGGAGGCGCGCACGCGAGGCCTCCCACCGCGCCTGCGGTCCCGGCCGGGCTGAAAGACGGCGGGACACGCAGCCAGCGTGGCGGCCAGCTTCAGCTTCTGGGCGTCACTAAACGATTTTAAATAGCCAAAACATTTTAACAATCTCTTGGGACTTTTAAAATCTTACTCTGCTAAAAAAATCTTTTCAAATTGTATTTTACAACTTTTTTCTTCCTTGAGGTGAGCAAACATCTAATTTATTAAGTCTCTGCCTTATCCTAAATAATTTTTTATCATCACCACCTGAAACTCATGAGGATGTCTACTATCAAAAAGCCAGAAAGCAACAAGTATTGGCAAGAATACAGAGAAACGAGAACCCTTGTGCACATAAAATGGGGGATATACAAATGGTGCACCACTGTGAAAACAACACGGGGTCCCTAAAACGCAAGCCCTCCTGTGTTGGTAAGCAACCTCTCATCTAGAGTAATTCCATTTCCAAAAGAACTGAAACCAAGGGTTTGTATACCCATGCTCATAGTAGCATTATCCACAACAGCCAAAAGGTAGAAGCAACCCAAGCATCCATCAATGGATGAATGGATAAAACAAAACATGGCATACCCACACAAGCCTTAAAAACGAAGGAAATTTGGACACATGCTCCAACAGGGATGAACCCCAAATGCACTGTAAGTGAAATAAACCATTCACAACAGGACAAAACAAATACTCTATGATTCTCCTCATACGAGATACCTGAAGCAATCAAATTCGTTAAAGACGGAAAGTAAAATGGTGGTTGCCAGAAGCTGGAGAGAGGAAGAAATGTGAGGTATTGTTTAATGGGTACAGTGTTTTCAGTTTTGTAAGATGAAAAAGTTCTTAAGATGGAGGGTGGTGTGGCTGCAAATGTGAACTTCATGCCACTGAACTGTACACTTAAAAATGGTTAGGATGGTAAATTTTTGCAACATGTGTCTTTTACCACAATTTAAAATTAACTCTTTATTACTCTCCTATATCCCATCAGTGTTCACATTTTCCTGTCTCATCAATACCTTTTGCAAACAGAACAAAAACAAAATTAAGCATAATAAATTATGGAAAATTTCAAATACACACTACAGGAGAAAGATACAATGCTCTGTGTACCTGCGGCTCAAGTGAAACAGCACCCAGCCCATCTTCTCTTATGCATATCCTACCCATGCTCCTTGGGCCAACCGAAGAATCACAGAATTTTTCCTTAAATACTTCAGCATGTATCGATAAAATATAAATGCTCTTTAAAAGACAATCACGGGGACTTCCTTAGTGGTACAGTGGCTAAGACTCGAAGCTCCCAATGAAGGGGGCCCAAGTTCCATCCCTGATCAGGGAACCAGATCCCACACACCGCAACTATCAAAGATCCTACATGCTGCTACTAAGATCCGGCACAGCCAAAAAAATAAATAAATCAAGGGTGAGCCTTCAGGTCTTAAAAAGAAAACAAAAGACAATCACCAAAGAAGTACTTTAAAAATATGAACTAAAAATGTTAGTAGTAATAATAGGGGATTCCCTGGTGGTCCAGTGGTTAAGAATCCGCCTTGCAATGCAAGGGACACTGATTTGATCCCTGGTCTGGGAAGATCCCATGTCTCGGAGCAACTGAACCCGTAAGCTACAGCTACTGAGCCTGTGCTCTGGAGCCCTTGAGCTGCAGCCACTGAGCCCACGCACCCTAGTCTGTGCTCTGCGACTGCAGACGCCATGCGGTGAGAAGGCCTAGCATCGCAACCAGAGAAAGCCCAGGTGCAGCAAGAAAGGCCCCGCACAGTCAAGAATAAACAAAGATTAAAAAACTTAAAGACATTACAGAAACGTGACGAGGGATAACTGAGTTTACAGAGGGAGAAACAGAGACAAAGCAGGTTAGCGGCCACCTAGGGGTGGAAGCGGAGATGGCAACGGCACCCCACTCCAGTACTCTTGCCTGGAAAATCGCATGGACGGAGGAGCCTGGTGGGCTGCAGTCCATGGGGTCGCCAAGAGTCGGACTTCACTTTCACTTTTCACTTTCATGCACTGGAGAAGGAATGGCAACCCACCCCAGTGTTCTTGCCTGGAGAATCCCAGGGACAGAGGAGCCTGGTAGGAGGCCGTCTCTGGGGTCGCAGAGAGTAGGACACGACTGAAGCGACTTAGCAGCAGCAGCAGGGGTGGAAAGGGGGTGGGGGGGGCGCCATGGCTGAGGGGTGCAGGCTTCTGTCTGCAGGGATAACATGTTCTCAAGTTGACTGTGCTGATGGTCACACTTAGGCATGATTAATTACTGTGAATAAACTAAAAATTACTGAACTGTACACTTTAAATGGATGCTATGTAAATTATGTCTCAATAAATGTTTTTAAAAAGCGGAGGAAAGAAACTGCTTGATAGCCAGAGAGGGTCAAAGGAGGGTTATTTTAGAGTAATACTTGAGCTCACTTAAAGAACAGCAGATAATCAACCACTTATTGATAAGACTAGATCTCTCTGATAGCCTCTGGAATCCTGTTCTAAGAATTCAATTAGGCATAGGAATATGACCATGAAAAAATGTATCATGATATCCTTTTCCTTCCTCAGCTTTTCGTGAAGCCTCCTCTCAGACAACCACTTCGCCTTCTTGCATTTCTTTTCCTTTGGGAAGATTCTGGTCACTGCCTCCTGCATGATGTTACTAATCTCCCTCCATGGTTCTTTGGGCATTCTGTCTCTACCAGATCTCATTGCTTGAATCTATTCATCACTTTCACTGTATAATCATAAGGGTCATACCTGAATGGCTTACTGGTTTCCCCTACTTTCTTCAATTTAAGCCTGGATTTTGCAATAAGCAGTTGATGATCTGAGCTGTCAGATCCAGGTTTTGTTTTTGCTGACTGTATAGAGCTTCTCCATCTTTGACTGCAAAAAATGTAATCAGTCTGATTTCGGTGTTGACCATATGGTGGCATCCATGTGTAGAGCCATCTCTTGTGTTGTTGGAAAAAGGGGTTTGCTGTGACCAGTGTGTTCTCTTAACAGAACTCTGTTTGCATTTGCCCTGCTTCATTTTGCACTCCAAGGCAAAATGAGAGAAGCAAAAGGCAAAATGAGGAGAAAAGAAGAAAAAGGGAAGGGTGAAAGGGAAAGATATACTGAACTGAAAACAGAGTTCCAGAGAATAGAAAGGAGAGATAAGAAGCCTTCTAAAATGAACAATGCAAAGAAATAAGAGGAAAACAACAGAAAGGGAAAGACTAGAGATTGCTGCAAGAAAATTGGAGATATCAAGGGACGATTTTATGCAAGGGGGCACGATAAAGGACAGAAATAGTAAGGACCTAACAGAATCAGAAGAGATTAAGAAGAGGTGGCAAGAATGCACAGGAGAACTATACCAAAAAGGTCTTAACAACTGGGATAATCACAATGGTGTCATCACTCACCTAGAGCCAGACATCCTGGAATGCGAAGTCAAGTAGACCTTTAGGAAGAAGCATCACTATGAACAAAGTTAGTGGAGGTGATGGAATTCCAGCTAAGCTATTTCAAATCCTAAAAAATGATGCTGTGAAAGTGCTGCACTCAATATGCCAACAAATATGGAAAACTCAGCAGTGGCCCCAGAACTAGAAAAGGTCAGAAGATCAGTTTCATTCCAATCCCAAAGTATGTCAAGGTTGTATATTATCACCTTGATTATTTCACATATGCAGAGTACATCGTGCAAAATCAGGCCTGGATGAAGCACAAGCTGGAATCAAGATTGCAGGAGAAATATCAACAACCTCAGATACGCAGATGATACCACTCTAATGGCAGAAAGCAAAGAGGAACTACAGAACCTCTTGATGAGGGTGAAAAAGGAGAGTGAAAAAGCTGGCTTAAAGCTCAGCATTAAAGAAACTAAGATCATGGCATCCAGTCCCATCACCTCATGGCAAATAAAGAAAAAGTAGAAGCAGTGACAGACTTTCTTTTCTTGGGCTCCAAAATCACTGCAGACAGTGACCACAGCCATGAAATTAAAAGACACTTGCTACTTGGAAAGAAAGCTATGACAAACCTAGACAGAACATTAAAAAGTGAAGACATCACTCTGCCGACAAAGGTCCATCTAGTTAAAGCTACAGTTTTTCCAGGGGTCATGTACGGATGTGAGTGTTGGACCACAAAGAAGGCTGAGCACCAAAGAATTGATGCTTTTGAACTGTGGTGTTGGAGAAGACTCTTGAGAGTCCCTTGGACTGCAAGGAGATCCAACCAGTCAATCCTAAAGTAATTGACCCTGACTATTCATTGGAGGACTGATGCGGAAGCTCCAATACTTTGGCCACCTGATGCGAGAGCCAACTCATTGGAAAAGACCGTGAAGCTGGGAAAGATTGAAGGCAAAAGGAAAAGGGGGTGGCGCAAGTTGAGGTCAGATAGCATCATCGACTCGAAGGATATGAATCCGAGCCAACTCCGAGAGCCAACAGAGCCTGGCGTGCTGCAGTACACGGGGTGGCAAACAGCTGGACACAACTCAGTGACTGAACAGCAACCGTGACATCTACTGTAAGTATGAGCACCATGATCGTTCCGTCTGTGGGGAAATTCTGTAGGAGCTCAGGACTTCCCTGGTGGTCTCATGGTTGGGAGTCTGCCTGCCAATGCAGGGGACATGGGTTCTATCCCTGGTCCAGGAAGATTCG
The DNA here is from genome assembly GCF_014754425.2 of Oryx dammah. Lineage (NCBI taxonomy): Eukaryota > Metazoa > Chordata > Mammalia > Artiodactyla > Bovidae > Oryx > Oryx dammah. Next base: position 105,915,477 of record NW_024070189.1, on the reverse strand, counting down.
ACATGCCAAAGAGCAACTAAGCCTGCACACTACAACTATGAGCCCAAGCTGTAGAGCCCGTGTCTGCAACAGGAGAAGGCACCACAATGAAAAGCCTGGTCACCATAACCAGACAGCAGCCGTGCAAAGCAGCAAAGACCCATATCAGCCAACAATAAATAGATAAACTTAGAAAAATTAAAAAAACAAACCAATGCTATGACCTTGGCCAAGCCCTCCACCTGGATTCTTACCCTATTTGGCCTTTCAATGAGATCCTGGCTCATTCAATCACCATCTTATTCTCTATTTGCTATTCATTTCCCTCCTTACCAGTTCCTTCCTCCCCTAAACACTGCCAAATGCTCAGCACCTCCAATCTTTTAAACTCCATCCTACTCCACACACCATTGAGCACAGTGTTTAGCGCACAGGGAGGCTGAGTTTGAACGCTGGTTCGGCTGCTTAACTGCTGTATGCCCACATGCAAATTATCAAACATCCAGAGATTTGGTTCCTTGTGTAAAAAACATGGGCGGGGGGGGGGGGGGTGAGTACTGAGAAGAGCCACTTCTGGAGGGTGGGAGGAGCACCACTACCTCTTATTGACCTTCTTCAGAGACCAGACTCTATTTTGTCATACTCACCAAGGTGACCTCCTGGTTCTTAAATGCAAGCAACACTTTTCAAACTGTATTTACTTGGCCTTTTTGAGGCACTGAGCTCTGAGCACTGCTAAACTTCTTCCTCCCTTAAGGCCCATGCAACCAACCGCTCTGGACCTGCTCCTGTCCCCAGGGCCACTCTCTGCAGGCTGCTCCAGCTCATGCCTGCTCCTTCAGTGATGACAGCCGCAGGACGGGCATCCCTCTTCACTGTTCTCATCTCCCCAGGCAAGCCCATCCACAGCCTGAAACCTGGCACAGAGCAGGCACTCAAATATTTACCAAGTGAACATTTCCCAAACCATCATCTTTGCGACCAGCCCTCTGTCCTGTGCCCCGCCTAAGTGGAAACTGGTAATGTCCACATGGAAATTAGATAGGCCATCCTCCAAGTTCAACTCTCTGCCGTCTCCCCAACTCAGCCCCTTCCCTTCTTGCCCCCCGACTCGGTGCATGACTGAAATCTTGCCCTATCAGATGATTAGGGTTTGATTTCTGTTGACTGTATCTTTTTAATCTCTCTAGTGAGATTCCTCCATGCCACCTCCATCGAAGTTCTTTTATTTTTCCCCCTAGACTACTGAAGTAACTTCATGTTGATCTGTTTCTATTCTCCTTCTGTTCTAACCCACTCTTTATACTTTCAACATGATCTCTAAAAAACACATATTTCAACCATTTAAAATTAGTTACTTCCCTATCACTTACGTATGAAGTTCCAATTCCTTAAGCTAGCATGCACAGGCCTGTTTGATCTGATCCCAATAACCTTCTCTGTTTAATCTCCTGCTAGTACTTTGAAGCCTGGCCTTAAACTGAACTCCTTTCAGGACTGAGACTGTATCTCTGGCCTGGGAACCTCCTACTATTAACATTTAGCTCAAACATCAACTCCTCTGCAGTACTTTTTCTCTGGCCACTTCCCCCAAACTTGGCCAAGTTCCTATGCTGCCCCCTAGCGGCCTGACAAAACTCTGGACTTACACTCCGCGACCAGTCACACCGTAAACACTCACTGATCTATGTCTCTGCATCTCCCTCCGCCCACGGAGGGCAAGAGCCCTGCCCCTTTCATCTGCAGTACCAGACCCAGTGCTCAGCAAGCTGCAGGTACATTTCCAGAAGGAGCCCACCCACCTCCCCATCACTTCCGTGTAGTCTTACTCTACTGGTTCTTTAGCCCCATGGATATCGGCCCTTCAGTTTCGTGGGCTCTCTGCCCAATAATGTACAGTACTGGTTCTGCAACGAGTTCACTTAATCTCCACAACTACCTATGTCATGGGCTTAGTGCGAATGGAAAGTGAGTGCTGAACCAGGATTTAAACACCTATCTGACTTAACCTCAAAACTTAATGTACACCCACGGCTGATTCATGTCAATGTGTGGCAAAAGAGCTACAATATTGTGAAGTAATTAGCCTCCAATTTAAACAAACCCAAAACTTAATGTCTTTACTAATCAATGCTCTGCTTTCCTGCTCCTCTTAGAGGGAAACATCTCATCTTGCAAAGATTAACTTCCTTCAGCTTCACCGTCTTATTTTCTCTGAACGTGCCTCACCTGAGACTTTCTCCCTTCAAATTCTTCCCCTTTCCATCTCAGGAAAAATTTAATGTTGTTGGTGAGTTGCTAAGTCTTGTCTGATTCTTTTGCAACCCTGTGGACTATCCTACGCAGCCTCTGTCCATGGGATTTCTCAGGCAAGAATACAGAGTGGGTTGCCAGTTCCTTCTCCAGGGCATCTTTCCAACCCAGGGATCAAACCCGTGTCTCCTGCATTGTCAGGCGGGTCTTGACCACTGAGCCTAGAGCAGTGGTTCTCAGTGTAGTCCCAGGTCAGTAGTGTCACCCCGGAACCTATCAGAGATGCAAACTCTGAGGCACTGACCTGCGTTAATGAGACCCACTGAATGAGAAGTGTGGGCGTGGGCTCAGGAAACAGTTCTAACAAGGCCGCCAGGTGTAAGCACTGAAAACAAGCAGGTGAAACTAATTTTAACATCTTATTTAACCCACTATATTGCTATTTCAAGTGTAATATTTAAAAGATTTTGCAGAGAACAAGATGGCGGAGGAGCAGGTGGGCGTGGAGTCCATCTCTCTCCACAGATACATATACATCAGGAATACACCTTCAGACACGGAAGTGCATGCAGAACACCAGCCGAGAGTGGACAGGAGGACCTGACCAGTGGAAAAGAATATATAGAGCCACGCAAAACTCGGGAGGATGAGGAACTAGGGGGAAACACGGAGTGTTAATAGGACTGGACCTGCCCTCGGCAGCTGGGGGAACTGAAGCAGGGGTCCAATCCCCACCTGGGGCAAATGTCTGAGTCAGAGGAGAAACATTTAAGGCTGGGAGTGAAACAGCTCATCTGTGGCAGCCTAAATGGGATGAGAATCAGAACCTGCTGCAGCCATACAGACCCCGAACAGGGACACAGGTCCCCTGGAAGTCTCAGAGGCTGGGAGTTGGAATTTAGGGATTATGCAGCAATCCCAGGGGGAGGGCTGCTGTTGACTATGGAGAGACGGACTGAGGGGATGTGAGGGAGGAGATCATGGTGGGAAATGCCTGTGCAGGAAAGCCAGGCAGCCATGGAAGCAAGGCGACACTGCTGAGTCACGCGTAGGGGGCGGAGCCAGCACCATAGCCTCTCTACCCCAACAGGCAAGCACTGGCCGCTGAACAATAGAGAGGCTGGCCCATCAAATGCCTGATGCCCTGAACTACAGAGTAGGACCCCACCCAGGGTGCCCCTTTAAGTGGCTGATGTGTCAAACTACACAGGAGGACCCCACCCAGGATGCCCCTTTAAGTGCCTGACACACTGATCTACAGAGCAGGACCCCTGAACAATAGAGAGGCTGGCGCATCAAATGCCTGACACACAGAACAACAGAGAAGGACCCGAGGCAAGGGAGCCCTCTAAGTGCCTGAACGGGAGGAGATATGGAGAAAGACTGGCCAAAGAGGCCTTCTGATCGCCAGCTACAAGAGGCTTGAAAAAAGACTCTGACAGGACCATAATTCCTGGGGCAGAGGCAGCCTGTGTCCCTTGCACACTTTGTGCCATCAGGGTTCCCGCAAGCCAAGCAGCTGCGCCACCTTCACACTTAACTTTCACTGGGGCAGAGCTGCCACAGGCAAAAAAAAAATCTTGTGTCTCTACACACAGGGTCGCTTCGGTCATGTCTAACTCTTTGCACCCCTGTAAACTGTGGCCTGCCAGCCTTCTCTGTCAAGAATACTGAAGCGTATTGGCCAATACTGGTTGCCATACCCTTCCAAAGACCGTATTTCCTGCTGCCCTAGCCGCCAACCCCCCTGAGTACCTGGTGCTGCCAGAACCCTTGCGACCCAAGCAGCTGCCCCACCTCCACACCTGGCCCTCACTGGGGCAAACCTAAGCCCTCCACAGCAGCTGCAGGAGCAAACCCCAGTGGACAACCCACGTGTAGAGGTGGAAATAAAACCACAATTGAAACCCAGGGGCAGTGTGGCTAAGGAAGAAGACCTAAAACCTTCCCACCAGCTGCACAAGCTGCAGGTTAAATCCTCACGATCAACTAGGCAGACTGTGTCTATGGAATATATAAAAGGACATTGAGAGCTCCCACAGAAGAAAACCCACTAGTTCTGATAGCTGTGGACACTGGAGGCAAGAACACACAGGAGTAGGACCAGATCAGAATCTGACCTGCTCCCACAACATGTCAGAGGTCAGCACAGTATTGGAAGGCACATTTGGGAGGTAAGATGGACTGTGACTCCCAGAGAGGCAGAGGACTCTGACAGCAGGGACACAAGAAAAACAGTTATTATTCTTATGTTTTCACTTGTTCTGTAGATTCTTTTGGATTCCGCCCCCCTTCCCTGTTGTAGTTGTTGATTTTATTGGCACTATGAAATCTAATTAAGCTTTTAAGCTTTTTTTTTCCTCACTCACATTTTTTATTGTTGTCATAAACCTCTGCCTCTACATTGGGCTTTTGCAGTTCTGTGGAGTTTTCCTCTTTTCTCTTTTTTTAATTTTAATTTTTAAAACCTATTGTTATCTTTTCTACATTTATTCCTCTGCTTTTCCTACTATTCTTTACCCCTTGCAGCTAATCTTTAATGTATATAAATCTTGTTTATCTACCTCTATGTAAATTTGCATATCTATTCTTTTACTCTTTTCTTTCTTTCCTCTCCTCTCAACCTATCTGTTAGTTTTATTTTCATTGTTTTATTCCCCAATTGGCACCTTCAGGTTTGTTTTCCACCTTGTGCGTTAGTTTTGCTCTTAACTGGTAGATTTAATTTTCAGTTTCCTTTGTTTGTCAGGTCAATCTATTGTACTTTATTTCTGTTGGACTGTTTTGATTTTGCTTATGGGTGGATATGTATATGTGTATATTTAGTCACACTTTTTATTGTGGTTATAAACCACTGCCTCTATGTTGGGTTTTTGCAGTTCTGTAGACTTTACCTTTTTTAATTTTTTCTTTTCTCTTTTTTATAATTTAAATTTTTAATCTTTTAAAACTTATTATACTTTTTCTACATTTATTCTTTTGTTTGCCTTTCCTACTGTTCCTTTCCCCTTGCAGTTAATCTTTAATGTATATAAATCTTCTTCATCTACCTCTATTTAACTTTGCATATCTATTCTTGCTTTCTTTTCTTTCTTTCCTTTTCTCTTAACCCATTTGTTAGTTCTGTTTTCACTGCTTTATTCCCCACTTGGCACCTTCTTTAGTTTTGTTTTCTGGTTTGTGCCTTAGTTTTGTTCTTAACTGGTAAATATAATTTTTGATTTCCTTTGTTCGCTGGGTCAATCTATTGTACTTGATTTTTGTTCGACTATTTTGACTTTGCTTATGGGTGTATATGTATATGTGTATAGTCCATTAATTATTATTTCCCTGATTTTGTAACTGCCATTTGTCTGGGGTTCATCTTTGGTTTCTCGCTTTGAGGTATTTGTTTTAATCTCAAGGCCATAACAAACCACTTGTGGAATCTTCATTCCTCAGAGATCAAGCCCTGAGCCTTTGGAGTGGGAGCACTGACTCCAAGCCCTAGATACCAGAGAACTCACCCTAGGGGGTGTCAAATAGTGAGAACCCACACAAAGGAAACCGCTTGAACACAAGACCCAGCATCACCCAACCACCAGTAGCACCCTGGGCAGGAAGCCTCATCTAAACAACAAACAAAACAAAAATACAAAAATACAAACCTAATCATCAGCAGATTAGATTACCCACTCACCCAGCCTTGCCCATCAGAGGAAAAACAAAACAACCTGAAAAAGAATTCAGAATAATAATAGTAAAGATGATCAAAAACCTTGAAAACAAAATGAAGAAAATGCAAGAATCAATTAACAAAGACCTAGAAGAATTAAAGAATAAGCATACAGAGACAAACAACACAATTATTGACATTAAAAATATTCTGGAAGGAATCAATAGCAGAATATCTGAAGCAGAAGAACAAATCAGTGAGCTGGAAGATAAAATGGTGGAAATAACTTCTGAAGAGCAGAATAAAGTAAAAAGAAACTGAGGACAGTCACAGAGACCTCTGGACAATATCAAACACACCAACATTTGAGTTACAGGGGTCTCAGTTAAGAAGAGAAGAAAAAGAAAGGGTATGACAAAATTTTTGAAGAGACTGTAGTTGAAAATTTCTCCAACTTGGTGAAGGAAATTACCAATCAAGTCCAAGAGGCACAAAGAGTCCCATACAGGATAAACCCAAGGAGAAACATGCCAAGACACATACTAATCAAACTAACAAAGACTAAAGATAAAGAAAGCAGTGAGGGAGAAGCAACAAGTAACATACAAAGGAAACCCCATACACTTAATGGCTGATCTTTCAGCAGAAACTCTGCAGGCCAGAATGGCAGGATATATTCAAAGTACTGAAAGGGAAAAATCTACAATCAAGATTATTGTACCCAGCAAGGATCTCATTCAAAACTGATGGAGAAATAAAAAGCTTTTCAGACAAGCAAAAAGTTAAGAGAATTCAGTACCACCAACCCAGCTTTACAACAAATGTTAAAGGGACTTATATAGTCAAGAAATACAAGAGAAGGAAAAAGATCTACAAAATCAACCCCAAACAATTAAGAAAATGGCAATAGTAACATATATATCAATAATTACTTTAAATGTAAATGGATTAAATGCTCCAACCAAAAGACAGACTGGCTGAATGGATACAAAAACAAGACCCATATATAAGCTGTCGACAAGAAACCCACTTCAGACCTAAAGACACATATAGACTGAAAGTGAAAAGATGGAAAAATGTATTCCATGCAAATGGGAAGCAAAAGAAATCTAAGCAGCCATCCTCATATCAGACAAAATAGACCTTAAAATAAAGAAGATTACAAGAGATAAAGAAGGACACTACATAATGACCAAAGGATCGATCCAAGAGGAAGACATACAATTGTAACTATCTATGCACCCAACACAGGAGCACCTCAATACATAAGACAAACACTAACAGAGATAAAGGGAGAAACTGACAGTAACACAATAATAGTAGGAGACTTTAACACCCCACTCACACCTATGGACAGATCATCAAAACAGAAAACTAATAAGGAAATGCAAGTCTTAAAAGATACATTAGATGAGATGGATCTCATTGATATCTTCAGGACATTCCATCCAAATGCAGACGACACCTTCAAGTGCACATGGAACATTCTTCAGAATAGACCACATCTTGGGTCACAAATCAAACCTCAGTAAATTTAAGAAAACTATAATCATATCAAGCATCTTCTCTGCCCACAACACTATGAGACGAGATATCAATTACAAGAAAATAACTGTAAGAAATACAAACACATGCAGATTAAACAATATGTTTCTAAATAACCAACAGGTTACTGAAGAAATCAAAAGGGAAATAAAAAAATTCAAGAAACAAACGACAATGAAAAACACAACAACTCAAAACCTATGGGACGCAGCAAAAACGGTTCTAAGAGGGAAGTTTATAGCAACACAATCCTGCCTCAAGAAACCAGAAAAACATCAAAAAGACAACCTAACTTTACACCTAAAACAACTGGAAAAAGAAGAACCAAAAAACCCCCAAAATTAGTAGAAGGAAAGAAATCATAAAGATCCGAGCAGAAATAAATGAAAAAGAAACGAAAGAGACAATAGTAAAAAATTAATAAAACTAAAAGCTGGTTCTTTGAGAAGATAAAACTGACAAACCTTCTGCCAGACTCATCAAGAAAAAAAGAGAGAAGAATCAAATCAACAAAATTAGAAATGAAAAAGGAGAGGTTACAACAGACAATGCAGAAATACAAAGGGCTGTAAGAGACCATTGTGAACAACCATATGGCACTAAAATGGATAGCCTGGGAGAAATGGACAGATTCTCAGAAAAGCTCAATGTTCCAAGACTGAACCAGGAAGAAACAGAAATTATGAACAACCCAATTACAAGCACTGAAATTGAAGCTGTGATAAAAAATCTCCGAAAACACAAAAGCCCAAGACGAGATGGCTTCACAAGAGAATTCTATCAAACATTTAGAGAAGAGTTAAGGCCTATCCTTCTAAAACTCTCCAAAAATTGCAGAGGAAGGAACACTTCCAAACTCATTCTATGAGGCCACCATCACCCTGATAAGACAACACAAAAAAACCAGACAAAGACAACACAAAAAAAGAAACCTACAGGCCAATATCACTGGACTAGATACACAGTCGGTAAACAACCTGCCTGTAATGCAGCTCAATCCCTCAGTCTGGAAGATGCCCTGGAGAAGGAGATGGCAATCCACTCCAGTATTCTTGTTAAATGTTAAAGTGCTGTGAAAGTGCTGCACTCAATATGCCGGCAAATCTGGAAAACTCAGCAGTGGCCACAGGACTGGAAAAGGTCACTTTTCATTCCAATACCAAAGAAGGGCAATGCCAAATTGCCCAAACTACCGTTTGAGCATTTGCACTCATCTCACACGCTAGTAAAGAAATGCTCAAAATTCTCCAAGCCAGGCTTCAGCAGTATGTGAACCGTGAACTTCCAGATGTTCAAGCTGGATTTAGAAAAGGCAGAGGAACCAGAGATCAAATTGCCAACACCTGCTGGATCACCGAAAAGGCAAGACAGTTCCAGACAAACATCTACTTCTGCTTTACTGATTATATACCAAAGACTTTGACTCTGTGGATCACAACAAACTGTGGAAAATTCTTCAAGAGACAGGAATACCAGACCACCTTACCACCTTACCTGCCTCCTGAGAAATCTGTATGCAGGTCAAAAAGCAACAGTTAGAACCAGACATGGAACAACAGACTGGTTCCAAATTGGGAAAGGAGTGCATCAAGGCTGTACATTGCCACCCTGCTTATTTAACTTACATGCAGAGTACATCATGCAAAATGCCAGGCTGGATGAAGCACAAGCTAGAATCAAGACTGTCAGGAGAAATATCAATAACTTCACATACACAGATGACACCACCCTTATGGCAGAAAGTGAAGAGGAACTAGAGCCTCTTGATGAAAGTGAAAGAGGAGAGTGAAAAAGTTGGCTTAAAACTCAACATTCAAAAAACTAACATTATGGCATCAGGTCCCATCACTTCATGACAAATAGATGGGGAAACAGTGGAAACAGTGAGAGACTTTATCTTCTTGGGCTCCCAAATCTCTGCAGATGGTGACTGCAGCCATGAAATTAAAAGACGCTTGCTCCTTGGAAGAAAAGCTATGACCAACCTAGACAACATATTAAAAAGCAAAGACATTACTTTTCTGACAAAGGTCCATCTAGTCAAGGCTATGGTTTTTCCAGTAGTCATGTATGGATGTGAGAGTTGGACCATAAAGAAAGCTGAGTACCAAAGAATTGATGCTTTTGAACTGCGGTGTTGGAGAAGACTCTTGAGTCCCTTGGACTGCAAGGAGATCCAGCCAGTCCATCCTAAAGGAAATCAGTCCTGAATATTGGAAAGACTGATGGTGAAGCTGAAATTCCAATACTTTGGCCAACTGATGTGAAGAGCTGACTCATTGGAAAAGACCCCAATGCTGGGAAAGACTGAAGGCAGGAGGAAAAGGGGAAGACAGAGGATGAGATGGTCGGATGGTATCACCGATTTGATGGACATAAGTTTGAGCAAACGCTGGGAGTTGGTGATGAACAGGGAAGCCTGGCATGCTGCAGTCCATGGGGTTGCAAAGAGTCAGACAGGACTAAGCGACTGAACTGAAGTGATGATTTTTGCCTGGAAAATCCCATGGACGGAGGTGCCTGGTGGGCTACAGTCCATGGGGTTGCAAGGATCTGACACGATTTACCAACTAAACCACCAGACAAACTTCAAAGACTTAACAGTCCTCCATGGCTGGTGGCTATGGAGGCACAGCTGGACGGCACAGCTCTAGAAACCAGCGCTGAAGCTGTTTCCAGGACAGCACTAAGACAAGGGAGGACTCCTAAACCTGCTGCCTCTTTCTGCCAGCAGACCCCTTGCTGCACACAAGGCTCCTTCTCACAGCCTGCCTTCCTGTGTCAGGCAAGCTGAACTTCAACACACCAGGCCCTGTAATGACTCTGCACGGGCAGCTACCTGGCTAGGAAGGCTCAACCTTGCCCCTTCTCAGTTTCTCCCAACTTCCTTCTCGTCTCATTCAGAGTATTCAACCAGAATCTACTGAGCGCTTGCCAAGCCAGCCACTGCCTGGGTCTTGGCGATATAGCAGGGAACAAAACAGACAAATCCCTTGCTTTCCTAGAGTCGAAATTTTAATCAACTTGTGCTCCCAAGGAAATAAAGCATAGAAAGGGAGTTTTGTGGGGGCTTATGATTTTTTAAAATCTGCTCAATAAAGGCTTCACTGAGTGCTGAGAATTCTGAACTAGAATCTGGAGAGATGAGTGAGTGAGCAGTGCCATCTCCTGGAAGAGTGATGCAGAGGCCAAGTGGGAGTGTGCCTAGTGGTGGTGATGGGGAGCACGGAGAGATGGTGCCAGACAGGATCGAGGAGGACAGGGAGACAGAGAGAGGGGTCAGGAAGGACAGAGGTACCACACTGCACAGGGTCTGAGGGCTCTGGTTAAAGGCTGGCGAGATGGAAAACCTGTGGCAGGGTCCAGCAGGAGAACAAAATCGTGCTGGCTGCTGGACAGAGATCACAGGAGGAATTGGGAAACAGGAAGAACGGTCAGGAGGCCATGATCCAGGTAAAAGAAACAATGGCCTAGGGGCGGACCAGTGGTAAAGAATCCCTGTGCCAATGCGGGAGACGCGGGTTTAATCCCTGGTCCAGGAAGATCCCACATGCCATGGAGCAACTCAGTTTGTGAGCCACAACTCTGGCCGAGCCCTGAAACCCAAGGGCCGTAACTGCTGAGCCCATGCACCCTAGAGCCCGTGCTCCGCAACACAAGCAGCCACTGCACTGGGAAGCCCACAGGCCGCAACGAGAGAGCAGCCCCTCTCAGTGCAGCTAGAGAAAACCTGAGCACAGCAACAAAGACCCAGCGCAGCCAGGAGTAAGTGAAAATTAAAAAATATAAATATGAAAAGAAATCTCCTAAGGCAGGAACAGTTATCATTTATTAAGTACATATTCTACGCTAGGCAGAGTAACTCTGCAAAGCACTTGTTCTCACCATTTTACACGGAAGGAATCTAAGGCTCAGAAAGGGTAAAGACAGCAAGAGGAAGATGAGCAGTAATTGCAACTCAAAAGCAATGGCAGACGAGTGTGTGTGTGGAATGACCACGGAGCGACAGAGCTCACATCATAATAACCCTGCTTATGTCTAGAAGACACAACAGAGACACTGGGAAACGAGCCGCAAACTCCCACCTGCAGCTTCACAGCTCCCTGCTATAGGCTGGGGCTGCACAGGTACAGAACACGCACGCATTCCTAACTCTCCACAGAACAGACTGCACACATGCTCAAGCGACATCTCAGGATCCAACCTATGACTAGACTTTCTAATAAAATATTTAGGACAACAGTGTAAAAGGCTATACTCTTTTTCTGTGGTTTTCCACACATTTGTCAGCCGGACTCTATGCCAGTGCTCTAGGTGTCTCTTGAGATGTGCGATCACATAAGACATTCCATCTCTTCATCTCTAGGGGACCTGTCTGGTTTTCCTCTGACAACCTCTTATGCAGACTGACTACTGTCATTGTGAGGCCCCTCTTCACTGCGGCCTCACACACTGGCTCTCCACGGAGTCGAGCATACCGAACCGTGGAGCTACAGCGCTGGTTCTCCTGGGTCTGCAGCTTGGCAGCTGCAGACCTTGGAACTTGTCTGCCTCTGTCACTGTGTGAGCCAATTCATTACAATAAAGCCAGTCAATACCCCTTCCCTGCCCCCATGTATATGTCTCCTAATGGCACTGTTTCTCTGGAGAACCCTAATAACGGAGTCAAGGCTTTTACGATTTGACATGTTTACATCTCCAGGATTTTTGCTCAAAACATTCTTCTTCTATTACATTTTTCCTTTGCAATTAAAATCTTTTTGTTGTGAAAGATATCACAATATGTGCATATATGAAGAGTAATAATAAAATGAACACTGAGTATCAACTGCTCAAGTTAAGAAAAGAGAGTCCAGCACTTTAGAATGCTGGCACTCAAAGTATTGTCCCACAGAAGAATGAGCGTCACCTGGAAGGTTTAAAAACTGCTGAATCCCAGCTTCCTCCTCTGCCTCAGAATCTGCGTTTTAACAGGATCTCCAAGGGACTCATATGCACATTAAGTCAGAGTTCTCCTTAGAAGCCCGTTTCTCTTCTCTTCAACACTTGCCACAAATAATAAATACCGATTTTGTGTTGATCGCTTTTAATAATAGTTCTACCACCCTCATGTAATCTATCCCCAAGCCACATAGCACCTCGTCTTGGAAATGGAAGGCCAGTGACCACCAGCCGTGCAAGGAGAGGGCAGCGCTGATCTCACTGGACGGAGGCTCCAGAAGGAGGGGAGCAGAGCAGTCTCAGGCCATGGGCTGACTTCCGCTTCCACGGACGTTGACAAGGCCCCCTCTGAGGAAGATGCAAGCAAGGTCACAAGTCAGTCCTGGGAAACACAGGGCTTTCCACAGTTGGGAGCCTGGCAAGACAAGCGGCGTGCGGGCCAGGCACTGGACATGCAGCAGAAGTTTGGTCTGTGAGCGTGGGCTGACCTGCACTTCGGCCTCTGAGGCCAATGTGGCTTAACCCTGCTCTCAGGGAAAAGTTGAAAACTTCCCTGAGTGTCCTCGGCAAAGCTTGGAAAGAAGACACGATCAAGGTGAGCCAGGCAGCGATGAGGGTCCGGGCCAGGCTCCCTCGGCATTCTGTCCTCAGCACGGAGCTGGGGGTCTGGGTGCTGACGCTGCAGCCGCGGGCTCAGCGGCCTGTCACATCTGAAGCAGAGCTATCCTGCTGGCGTCACTCTTCTTCCTCCAAGTGAAACCCTGCCACTCTCTTCTGTTGGATCTCTTATTTTCTGCGTCTCATGCTTTACTCTTCCTTGATTTATTCTTTCAATTTTGATGGAGTATTTCTTACAGTAACTTAAGAAAAGGTATGTGACAGTTACATTTTTTAAATCTCTGACTTCTGAAAATGACTATTCTATATCATTCTTGCTGTATACTTTGGCTAGCTGTATCATTCTCGGTTGGTAGTCGTTCCACTTCAGAATTTCAGCACTGTTCTATTGCCTTCTTGATGCCTATGTTGCTGCCAAGAAGTCCAAAGATACCTTTGATTCTTGAGATGTGAGCTGGTACCCTCCCCAGGCTGGAAGTCTGTCCTCTTTAAACTCAGTGTTGAGAAACTATGACTGCCACGGGTCTGTTTGCTTCCCCAGTGCTGAGCACAATGTGCCCCTTTACTCTGGCAGCTCACGCCCTTAAATTCTCAAGTTAAATCATGTCTTTCTTCCAGTCATTTCTATTTTTCTGATGTTCAATCTCCTACAGTCGTCCTCAAATTTTCTTCTCTATTTTTAGCTTTTTCTCTCTTTTTTTCTTTACATTTTGGGAAAATTACTCATACTTCATATGTATAATTCACACATACATTTCACATTTTATAATATTTCTCAGCTTTTGTTTTCTGAATTAAAAAAAAAATTTACGGTTTCATAACATCTCATTGGCCAAAGTAATTCCTAAGTCCAAGCTCCGAATTCAGGAATGGGATGTATACTCTGCCTGTTCTGAAGCTGTGGCAACGCTGCAGGTGCGTAATACGACCCGAGGAATGAAAAACCGAAGCCAGACATGTAAGCTGTCCCCACACAACTAAGGGGTGTGTCACGCTCCCATCAGGAAGAGAGACTCACTTTAGCAGCGATGAGGGAGGGAAGTCACGGGAGAGGTGGAAGAGGGAGGGTGTCTGCAGACACAAAAGACACACAGGTAAGCACGCCCCGAGTGCTGCGTGGGGCTCACCCCCGGTGGATGGGCCGTCTCACTGGAGGAAGCCCTTCACACCTTCTCTCTGGCAGCTCTGGATTCCCTGCATCACTACTCTTCCGTTTTGGGACCACTGTTAAGTAAAATGAGAGTCAGATGAACACGTGCACTTAAATACCAGGACCATCAATCTGACAACCCAGATGGCTAACTGACTACAGGGTGTGTCTATACACAGCATAGGTATGTGAGGCAAAGGGATGATTCACACCCCCAGGCAGACAGAGCGAGACAGCACAAGATTTCACACACTGCTCAGAATGGCACATGACTGAAAACTTATGACTTATTTCTAGAATTTTCCATTTAATATTTTCAGACAACAGTTGACCTCAGGTAACTCAGTCGAAAGCAAAAGTGGAGTTAGGTAGGGACCACTGTAATTCTGATATACATGACCCTCTGCCACAGAGTATCTTTGAAAAATCATTGTTCTACACTAAATAACATATTAACCAATTTGTTTCTAAAAAAACATCTAATTTTTATGAAACTCTTTCTCATGCAGGATCTCATCTGCAGAAGCCAAAAGGCACAGTAGAAGGATACAGAGTTTTGGTACTGGAGTTTGGTCTGAATTTCTGGTCCTACCACTGAGCTGGCAATCTTGGCAAGTTAATCTATGAGTCTTAAGCTTCCTGACACATAAAACTGGATATAATATCTATCCTATGAGACTCCTACGAGGACTAAATGACAATAAGTTTAAAAGAGTCTCGTTCTTTCAAAGTTCTCTTGACATGACCAGCTAGGTCACCTGTATCAGAGCAGACCTGATTGGATGCCATGATGCCAAAGCAGGCACCTTCTGTATAAGCAGCGGAGGTGGCTGAGGGCGGAGCCCCGAGACAGAGGCCCCTTACACAGCAGACCATCTCCAGCCAGTCTTCCGGCTTCAGTAGTGGAAAGGCCGTGGTATCATTAGCCAATCAGCAACACTCAGAGACTCTGCTTTCCCAATGAGGGAGAAGATGGTTTGTGGTCTTCTGGTTTTAAAAAGATCATCCAAATTTTCCTCCCCTGAACCACCCACATCCATGCCTTGGAGCCAGACTGTGCTAGACTGAAGTAAAATTTTTCTACTTAGTTTACTATTTTTGGTCTCTTAGAGCATTTCCTTAATACCTTTGAAAGGTAAAAAAGTTGGAGCAGAAAGTAAGCACCATGCCTAAAATCACGCAATTTGTTGTTGTTCAGTTGCTACGTCATCTCTGACTCTTTGCCACTCCACGGGCTGCCGCACACCACGCTCCCCTGTCCTTCACTAACTCCTGGAGTTTGCTCAAACTCCTGTCCATTGAGTCAGTGATGCCATCCGACCATCTCATTTCTCTGTCTCTCCCTTCTCCTCCGGCCCTCAATCTTTCCCAGTATCAGGGTCTTTCTCAGTAAGTTGGCTCTTTGCATCAGGTGGCCAAAGCATTGAAGCTTCAGCATCAGTCTGTCCAATGAATATTGAAGACTGATTTCCTTTAGGACTGACTGGTTTGATCTCCTTGCTGTGCAAGAGCCTCTCAAGAGTCTTCGCTAGTACCACAATTATCACTGCTTTGGCGCTTATAATACTTATGGTCCAACTCTCACATCCACAAAAGACTGCTGGAAACTCACAGCTTTGACTATACTGACTTCTGCTGGCAAAGTGACGTCTCTGCTTTTTAACATTCTGTCTAGTTTGTCATAGCTTTCCTTCCATGGAACAAGTGGTGGTGTTTTTTTTTAATTTCATGGCTGCAGTCAGTGTCTGCAATGATTTTGGAATCCAAGAAAAGAAAATCTGTCACTGTTTCCACTTTTTCCCCATCTATTTACCATGCAGTGATGGGACCAGCTGCCATGATATTAGTTTTTTGAATGCTGAGTTTTAAGCCATCTTTTTCACTCTCCTCTTTCACCTCATCAAGAGGCTCTTTCATTCCTCTTTACTTTCTGCCATTATATTGATATCATCTGCATATCTGAGGTTGCTGATATTTCTCCTGGCAATCTTGATTCCACCTTGTAATTCATTCAGCCCAGATTTTGCACAATATACTCTGCACAGAAGTTAAATAAGCAGGGTGACAATATACACACTTGATGAACTCCTTTCTCAATTTTGAACCAGCCTGCTGTTCTTCGGCCAGTTCTAATTGCTGCTTCTTGATCCGCATACAGGTTTCTCAGGAGACAGGTCAGGTGGTCTGGTATTCCCATCTCTTTAAGAATTTCCCACAGTTTGTTATGACCCACATAGTTAAATGCTTTAGCAAAGTCAATGAAGCAGAAGTAGATGTTTTTCTGGAATTCCTTTGCTTTTTCTATGATCCAACAGATGTTGGCAATTTGATCTCTGGTTCCTCTGCCTTTTCTAAATACAGCTTGTACATCTGGAATTTCTCAGTTCAGGTACTGCTGAAGCCTAGCTTGAAGGATTTTGAGCATTACCTTGCTGGCATGTGAAATGAGCACAATTGTATGGTAGCTTGAACAGTCTTTGGCATTGCCCTTCTTTGGGATTGGAATGAAAACTGACCTTTTCCAGTCCTGTGGCCACTGCTTGAGTTTTCCAAATTTGCTGTTCATGTTGACTGTAGCACTTTAACTATCCCAAAGAAAAGTGCAAGAAAGCAAAACGCGTGTCTGAGAAGGCCTTTTGGGAACTGAAATAGCTCAGCTGGAATTCCATCATCTCTGCTACCTTTGTTTGTATAGTAATGCTACCTAAGGCCTACTTAACTTTACACTCCAGGATGTCCAGCGCTAGTTGAGTGACCACACCATCATGGTTATCCAGCTCCTTAAGATCTTTTTTGTACAGTTCTTCTGTGTATTCTTGCCACCTTTTCTTAATCTCTTCTGCTTCTGTTAGGTCTTTGCCATTTCTGTCCTTTATTGTGCCCATCCTTGCATGGTATGTTCCTTCAGTATCTCCCATTTTCTTGACATGATCTCTAGTCTTTCTCATTCTATTGTTTTCCTCTATTTCTTTGCACTGGTCACATAAGGCTTTCTTATCTCGCCTTTCTGTTCTCTGGAACTCTACATTCAGTTGTGTATTACTTCTCCTTTCTCCTCTCTTCTTTTCTCAGCTATTTGTAAGGCCTTCTCAGACAACCATTTTGCCTTCTTGCACTTTTCTTTGGGATGGTTTCAGTCACCGCCTCCTGTACAGTGTTACTTACCTCTGTCCATAGTTCTTCAGGCACTCTATCAGATCTAATCTCTTGAATCTATTTGTCACTTCCACTAAATAATCATAAGGGATTTCATTTAGGTCATACCTGAATGGCCTACTGGTTTTCCCTACTTACTTCAATTTAAGTCTGAATTTGGCAGTAAGAAGTTCATGATCTGAGCTACAGTCAGCTTCAAGTCTTGTTTTTGCTGACTGTATAGAGCTTCTCCATCTCTGGCTGCAAATAATATAATCAATCTGATTTCAGTATTGACCATGGGGTGATGTCCATGAATAGAGCTGTCTCTTGTGTTGTTGGAAGAAGGTGTTTCCTATGACCAGTGAGTTCTCTTGGCAAAATTCTGTGAGCCTTTGCCCTGCTTCATTTTGTACTCCAAGGCCAAACGTGCCTATTACTTCAGGTAACTCTTGACTTCCTACTTTTGCATTCTAATCTCCTATGATGAAAAGGATGTCTTTTTTGGGTGTTCTGTAAGGTCTATAGATAGCATATTCAAAAGCAGAGACATTACTTTGCCAACAAAGGTCCGTCTAGTCAAGGCTATGGTTTTTCCAGTCATCATGTATGGATGTGAGAGTTGGACTGTGAAGAAAGCTGAGTGCCAAAGAATTGATGCTTTGTGAACTGTGGTGTTGGAGAAGACTCTTGAGAGTCCCTTGGACTGCAAGAAGATCCAACCAGTCCATTCTAAAGGAGATCAGTCCTGGGTGTTCTTTTGAAAGGAATGATGCTAAAACTGAAACTCCGAGGGATTGGGGGCAGGAGGAGAAGGGGATGACAGAGAGATGGCTGGATGGCATCACTGACTCGATGACGTGAGTTTGAGTGAACTCCAGGAGTTGGTGATGGACAAGGACACCTGGCGTGCTGTGATTCATGGGGTCGCAAAGAGTCGGACACAACTGAGCGACTGAACTGAACTGAACTGATAAGGTCTATAGGTCTTATAGCTCTGTAAGGTCTAATAGGTCTTCACAGAACCCTTTCAACTTCAGCTTCTTTGGCATTAGTGGTTGGGGATGGATAACTGTGATGTTGAATGGTTTGCCTTGCAAACAAACCAAGATTATTTTGTTGTTTTTGAGATTGCACCCAACTACTGCATTTTGGACTCTTTTGTTGATTATGAGGACTACTCCATTTCTTCTAAGGGATTCCTGCCCACAGTAGTAGATATACTGGCCACCTGAATTAAATTTGTCTGTTCTCGTCCATTTTAGTTCACTGATTCCTAAAATGCTGATGTTCATTCTTGCCATCTCCTGCTTGACCATGTCCAATTTTACCTCGATTCATGGACCTAACATTCTAGGTTCCTATGCAATACTGTTCTTTACAGCGTTAGCTGTCACAAGATTACTTTAGGCCAAAATTTTCACTGCATGCAGGTTTTTTGACTCCTGGCCCATAAACAGCTTTATCTCGCCTGCATGCATTGTGCTCATCAGCAGCATCAACCTTTATTTTTGTTTAGATTAACAGACTTTATTCATATATGGTAATAAAGATACTATATAGGACTACAGATATATACATATGAGGTTCTTCCTTGTACTATATTTAGGCAGAAAATCACAGCATCTATCATATCTTTCTTTGTTAGTGTTTATAACACTTTAAAATGACTCTGGTCTTTCTAGCACCATTGACAAGCCTTATTCTTTCTCTCGGCTGCACCAGGCCTTCGTTGTGGCGTGAAGGCTCTTAGCTGGAGCTGCGGGATCCAGTCCACCTGCCTGTCCAGTGGTTAGGACTCCACACGCCCAATGCAGGAGGCTCAGGTTCATCCCCGGCCAAAGAGCTAAGACCCCACATGCCACATGGCGTGGTCAATAAAAGAATACATAAAACCCTTATAACTGCTAAAAATTTTCCAGCCATATGACTTGGAAAATTACAGTTTTTGTCTTGTAGATAACTTTTTAAATACCGTGGTCACAAATGAACCTATCTATGAAATGAAAATAGAATCAGGGACACAGACAATAGACTGGTGGTTCCCAAGGCAGTGAGGAACGGGAGAGGGCTGGACTGGGAGTTTGGGATTAGCAGATGCAAACCGGTAACACACAGCATGGATAAACAGGGTCCTACTATATAGCACAGGTAGCTGCATTCTATATCCTGTGATAAACCATAATGGAAAAGAATATGAAAAAGTGTGTGTATGTAAAACTGAGTCACCTTGCTTTACAGCAACAAGTAATGCAACACTGCAATTCAAGTATAGTTAAAAAAAAAAAGGTGGTCAAAACCCCTTATCATAGAAGTTTCCATCTTGAGCTCTTTTATGTGCACAGTACAGTGTTACCTGTGTGCACACTGCTATGCAACAAATCTCTAGTGCGCTTCATCTTGCAAAACGGAACCTGTGCATCCATTCAGTTCTTCTCCCCTTCCCTCCAGCCCCTGGCAACTGCCATTTTATACTTTCTAAGAGTTCAACTGTTTTAGATATCTCAGATAAACGGAATCAGGCAGTGTCTGTCTTCCAGAAACTGGTTTATTTCATTTAGCACAATGTCCCTAAGATTCATCCGTTTCAACATATGCCAAGGGTTCCCCCCTTTTTTTTAAGGCTGAATAACAGTCCACTGGATGTATTCATCACATTCTCTTCATCCATTCATCTGCTGATGGAAACCTAAGGCTGCTTCCACCTCTCGGCTATTGTGAACAAGGCCACAGTGAACGCGGCGGTGTCAATCAGGGTCTACTGTCACCTCTGTTAGGCCCAGCTCTGAAATGACTCCCGCCTAAAAACATACAGCTTCTGACTTCTAATTCACAGCTCCTTCCACAACACCATTAACATTTATTCAGCAGATGCTTGCTGCCTGCCAAATATGTAGCAGGTATGTGCTACGTTATTGGCCTTGCTCTCAGGTTGCTCACAGTCTAATGGAGAGCAGCAAGCACACCAATTACAGTACAGTGAGGTTGTTCTGGCAGAGGTTAAGCACCCAGCCCGGCTAGAGAAAGGACTCAGAGAAGACGTCCTAGAGGAGATGACACGCGAGCAGAGTTCTGAATGGTGAGCAAGTGTCAGGCGCTATGGCACTGAGGAAGGGCATACACGTGAAGACATCTGGAGAAATCAGGCTATTCTACAAGACCTGCATCCAAAGCATTTTAGGGATCTTGGAGTGCTGGATACGGGCTTCATTCCCATGGTGCCAATTGCTGTAACGCCTCAATGACAGGCTGCTCCACCAGGCCAGCAATGCCGATGCTACTCCAAAGTTCACTGAATACCACAGTGTCGTACACTGCTCTGCTAGGCACAGTCGTTCTTCACTAACTTAAGGGCCTTGAGTACTTAACTTGCCAAAGTTTAGCCTGTGAGTTGGGACGCTCTGAATTAGACTGGACAGAGTGGGCAGCCAGAGTGCTGATATTTTTCATCATAGAAACATCATTCTTCCATCCTCAACTCACCAATAACATACAGCGCTTCTAAGGAATGGTTAATGTAAGACACAGGCAGGCAATGCCCAGCAACTGCTGGGACAGCACAACTCATGGCAAGGCTCCGCACTGCTCAGCTCTCTCCCTCAGAGTTCAGAAGTGAGACGGCACTCATGGGATGTACAGTATTATGTGCATTTGAAAAACGAAGTCAGACCTTTTCTGACAGAAAGCTGATTAACTGGACAATGAGACTGATTTTGCCAACTGGGTTACCTGGTAGACACTGTGCAAACTAAACAAGCTACAGTCCCAGTTCTAAGGTTTTGATGAAAACATACCTGAAGTGGATAAAAGTATTTATCAAAAACTACTGGCAAAGGTGCACTGAAGTGAATAATGTTATTTTCCCAATCAATTTTGAGTATATTAGGTTACACAAGGTCCTTCTAAATGAAAGAATAACAGGTATAATAGACAATCAATTGATAAGATTTGGTAAAGCCTCTGTAACATTTTTTAGTGAGAAACTCAATGACTGATGATGAGATTATCCTTCTACAAGTCAGATGGTCTCTAATTTTCTGCTTTCATTAAAATTGGCAGTGTACCTAACCAAGCTGTCATCTAATTAACAAATTAATTTTTGATGATACATGTCACTGTGATTTCAGGCATACAACTCAAATTTCAAAAACTTGAACATTACTAAAATTAAATTTCTTTTCTTTTATGCTTAGGCAAACAAGGATTTCTGGAACTTAAATTTGTAAAGACAAAAAAATAGGAATAGAATTAAAAACTGTCTTTTTGTCAATAAGTAATATTCAGCCACAGTTATGTGAACAAATTTAGGTGGAAAAGCCTCCTCCATCTCACTGAGAGGCAAGTCTAATAAACCTGTAATATTTTTTTCCTTCAGGGGAAAACATGAACACTACCTACTACCACAAATTATGCAGGCGAACTTTCCACGTCTGGGGAATTGCAGGACTCAGCTCATGTGGAGTGTGAAGGACTGACCTGGGAAAACCACCTTGGTGATCACCATTACCGCCCCTGCCAGGTAAGTATAATAAACCTGTACTTTTTTGCATAAGTTATTTATAAAAATTTATAATGCATGTTGTTTGTTGTATGCTAATTTACTATAATAACTTATTAACATATCAAAAATATATAACACATAGAATCTTATAAATGCTACATATATTCTTTTGTATCAATCAACTTTTTTTTTGGCCACACCATGGGGTTTGTGGGATTTTTTCCTCTACCAGGGATTGAACCTGGGTCCTCTGAAGTGAAACAGCAGAGTCCCAATCACTAGACCACCAGGGAATTCCCTATAAATTGACTTTAATAAGAGCAGAAAGGGAATTCACTGCATAGTTTTAATAACCTATAATGAAAAGAGAATCCGAGAAAAAATAGATATATATGTGTGTATGGCTGAATCACTCTGCCATGTGTCTGAAACTAGCACAACACTGTAAATCAACAAAGAAAAAGAAAGGAAAAAAGAAATGCAAGTTTCAAGAGAAAAAATGTCTGGGACTTCCTCGGTGGTCCAGTGGTTAAGAATCCACCTGCCAATGCAGGGGACACAGGTTTGATCCCTTGTCCGGGAAGATCCCACATGTCTCAGAGCCCTTGGGCCCACGCACCATAACTATTGAGCCTGCTCACCCTGGCCTGTGCTCCACAGCGAGAAGCCACCGCAGTGGGGGGAGCCTGCACACCACCACTAGAGAAAGCCCACGTGCAGCCAGAAAGACCCAGTGCAGCCAAGAAAAATCAACTAAGGGAAAAATAAAATTTCTGTCATAGAAAAGCATTCTTTAAGTGGCTGACAAAAGCACACCACTAAAGTTTTCAGATTCCACTAGACATTTTTAAAAAGTGATGTAATCATTTTATTTTAAAATGTTAACATTTATGATTCTCTGGAAGTTATATCCTCTGCCACTATAAATAGCATTTTTGCCCTTTACTCTTTTTAAAACAGCTGATTCACATTAAACATACGTAGTACTTCATGTGTTACATAAATGTTCTTAGTTCATATATTTCATTTAAACTGAGTTATGGTAATTTAGTATACTACTGATCAACACGACAAACCCATTGTAATTCTGATAAGCTTAAAATGCCAACAAAAATCTGTCAAGGAGGTTCACAATGTTTCAGAATTATTTAGTCCAAACACCTAGTATCAAACATAAAGCTTTTGGTGATACGACCCCTACCTTTCCAGTTTCATCTTCCAGTCTCTGGCACTTAAAGTCTTAAATTCAAAGAATTAGTCACTGTCCCAGTTTTGTGCTTTTGCTTAGTTTTCCAAAAGGATCAAAATCCTATTAGATGTTCCCTGCTCTTATGAGCGCAAGCCCACATGCATATCAGGCTATTAAATGTTTGGAAACCTCCTAAATAAACTGTTTCAACTTGTTTATTCCAGTATCACCCAAATCTGTGCAACTCTAGAACTCTTTTAATAGCCCATGAAATTAGTGCTTCATGTAACACCCTTTGGGAAAACATCTGGCAAAATATTAAGACCCACTTTAAAAGTCTGTAACACTTTGCAAACTTCACCCACGGGGCATCCCTTTCCTAGTATTCCCATAGATTTTACAGCCTTCAACAGGGCTTTGCAATGACTACATGACATAGGTCTGGCACCACAATTCCTGGTTCCCAGCAGGAGTTCAATGTTGGGTGAACAAATGACCAACTTAAAGATGGAAATAGGGACTACCCTGATGATACAGTGGTTAAGACTCCGTGCTCCCAATGCATGGGTTCCATCACTGGTTGCGGAACTAAGATCTCACATGGTGCAGGACACAGCCAAAACAAAAAGATGGAAATGAAGAAAAGGGCTGGAGAATTCCCAAGCTCCTCCTTTGGTTGACTGGACAAGGGAAAAGACTCTGAAGAAATCTAAGACGGGCAAGAAAAGCGGAGAGTCCCTTTTGGATAACGTGGGAATCTAAGTGGAAATGTGCAGCACACAGCTGCATTTGACCCTGGGTAGAGAGGTGAAGAATCCATTACAGGTGAGAGACGCATGAAAGAATCAATGGCATTAACCCTGGAAGAGAAAATTGAGTGGAAAAAACTAGGGAACATGAATATTTTAAAAGTGTCCAAAGAACATTTCTCAAGCCAAAAAACTTGGAATTCCCTTCAACTCCTTCCATTTTGTCCATCACCACCCTCTGTCCCCTCTGCCTTCAGAAGCTATCCAGAATTCAACTCTTCTCCATCTGCACTACCACAAACAGTTCCAGCCTAGACCACTGCAAAAGCCTGAACTGCATCCATTCATGCTCAGACCAATCCCAGATACCCGCCATCCAGCATCAGAATGGCCTTTAAAAACTGTTAGATCATGTGATGTTTTTTCTTCAAATCCTGCACTTGATCTGACCCTCGCTTGCCCAGCTCTCACACCAGCTGACTGCCTGCTACTCTGCCCATACTGTCCCTCCTTTCTGTCCTTCACGCAAGCTCAGTAGGTTCTTGCCTCAGAAACTTTCTGGTGGTAGTTCTAACTGGAATGTTCTTTTCTGAAACTTTCAGCTGACTCATAACCTCCTGTCATTCAGCCCAAATTAAGACAGAGCTGCTACTATCATATCTAAAACTGCTACTATAAATCACTCAGTATCACATCACTTTACATTTTTTCTTAGCATTTATTATAACTTAAAGTTAGTTTTAAAAATTACTGATCTCTCTCCATGAGAGCAGAGTTTCAATCTGTCTTGTTCACTGCTGTATACCTAGCAACCAAAAAATGTTCTGACCTACAGTGGGCACGCAAATATTTTTTGTATGAATTAATAAAGGAAAGCAGGAGGAAAAGTCAGAAAGCTGGAAAGAAAATCAGAAGAGAGTAGAAGCTAACAGAAGAGTCTTAGGAAGGAGGAAGTCAAAAAGAATGATGACTAAGAAGCCACTGCGTTTGGCAAGTCCATCTTTGGTGTCCTTTAAGGGGGCAGCTTCGGAAAAGTAGAAGAGGCAGAAGGCAGATTACAATGGGGAAATGAACAAATGGGAAGTGCGGCGGAAAGGGCAAAGGGAAGGAAGGAGCTAGGACACTATTTTGAGGGTGAGAAAAGACAAAAGAAAGGAGAATATCTGTTCATGTTTCAAGCTAAAGGCAAGGACCCAGTGGAAAGGGGAATACTGATAAAAAAGGAAAGATGCTAGGACAAGGTCATGAATGTTAATAGGAAGAAATGCAATCCTAAAGCCACATTACTCATCTTTTCTCTAAAATTATCCCACAATGTCTGTTTCATGTTCAGAAATACCTACTCTCTGAAAATAATTTATTTATATAATTCTTACACAGGCTCAGTCTACAAAATAATTATTAAAATTCTGCACATCTTTAACTCTTAGAAGGTACGTGTTGGGGTAGAGAGGTGTGCAGTATCCTCACAGATGGTTCAGAGAACAGAACTTTCAGAGAGAAAGAAAGGTAGAGAGGAGAGAAAGAGTATGTGTGACACGATAAAGCAAATAAGGAACGATGACAATAATGGGCAGAATCTAAGTAAAGGTAAGCAGACGGTCTTTGCACTACTTGTTTAGTTACGTATAGATAAAAGTTAAAAAGAGAGCGACAAGGACAAGTAATATTTCCTAAACAATCAACGATGTATTAGTAATTCTTTCCTAACAAACAATATAATTTTCTAAACTAAGCAGGAAAGGCAACTTCCATGAATGGCTGACATGGAACTGTCAAATTTCTTGGTAAACTATTACAACTTAAGAAGTAAGCAGCAAAAGTATGACAACGCTGTCTCAGGGGTTCAGGCATAAACCTTTATAACATTTTACCAAAAAAAATGTTCAAGCTATTGTAGAAGGCTATTTTCATGACAAAATTAACGTTTGTATTAAGTGAGTGGTAATTCTCTATTATTTGGCATCCCTAATAAAAAGAAGTCAATCCTGTCACTAGAAAATTACTATTTGGTTTTCAATGAGCACACACAGTACAAAGAAAACCTAATAAGGTCATTCCTTGACAACTAGAGTAGAAAAAGTCTGAAGCACAGTTTCTGATTCATCTGTAACCGTATCTACCGTAAATAGATATTGGTCACGATTTTGCTGTAATGGAATATCCTAAGAAGCGGGAAAAAATAAGCAGAGAGTGAACTCTACTAGTAAATTTGATTTGATCCATTTTCATTTGTACAAACGGTTTGCTGATGGTAACTTTGCTAGGAAATGGATGCCTAAGAGTACTACAGGACTTTTGGAAAAAATAAGAATAATATTCCTTATGTAAGGAGTATTGGGCTTCCCTGGTGGCTCAGCTGGTAAAGAATTCACCTGCAATGTGAGAGACCTGGGTTCGATCCCTGGGTTGGGAAGATCGCTTGGAGAAGGGAAAGGCTACCTACTCCAGTATTCTGGCCTGGAGAATGCTATGGACTGTACAGTCCATGAAGTCGCAAAGAGCCGGAAACAACTTTCACTACGGAATATTAATTAGATCAAATACATATACAGAATTGTCAAAAATAATAATCACTTTCTCCCCTCCATCTCTCTGGGCAAAGCTGCGCTTTCTCTCAAGGCCAAGAGGCAAGAACTCTCCCCCTCTCTGAACTGAAGAAGCCACTAAAATGCGTTCTACTAAACACTCATCTTCCATTCCTAAAACTTCACTCCAGAGCCCAAGCGCTCACCTAGAATCCTGTGGAGACTGGCGTTAACAGGGTCCCTCTTCCTAGCAGGGAGGCAGTAGAGCAATTCTATTCTAAAGTTTAACTCACGAAACCCATGGGTCAAGGTTTAATGTGATAAGACACCAACATAACAGGACACACCTGATCACCCAAAGGAGTGACTAACAGGCCAGGCTCAAGTTCTAACACACTCAGAACTCACTTCTCTTCAAACAGCATGTCCAGCTTCTCTCTAGTAGTTTAGGGCTAAAAATATCATAGAGGATCTAAATTCTTAACTCTCCTTAAACAAACTGAATCACTAATAATATATATTCTAGCGGGTGTTCAAGGCAATTATTTGTGTGTAAAACAGATTTTTTTTTTAATGGGCTTTCACTATTTACTTAAATGGAATGACCACCCCAAACCTGAAGTCTTTCCTTTGAGCTGCACCCCTCCCTGTCTCCTAGGGCTTACAGTGTCTAGTTTTCAAGACACTTCTAAGGTAGCATGCAAGGATGTGCTTAAAATATTCAAAATAGCACAGACAATGCATTTCTTTAATGTTCTGACAAAGGAGATTCTAATTGCTGTGGAGCAGGATAAAAACTGGTTTTAAAGAGGAAGATGAACTGGACCTCAAGGATGTCAGGATTCTGAGAGGTGACGAGGTGGGTCTTACAGTCAGCCTTTCCATTTATGAAGTACTTTCACCTGGACACTCATTTCTTTTGAATCTTATAAGAATCCCAGAGGAAGTCAAACACATCTTCAATTTACAGAGAAGAAAAGTGAGGATGAGAAATCCTGACTATAGAAGAATTGATAACAATAAGCAATGAGATGTCCAGCAGTCCAGACTGATGTGGGAGAGAATAAGAAAAATAATACAAACTGGGCATAGGGCCTGTGAGGGTCATAGCATTTAAAGGGTTAGAGACTAAATACCCGAATACTAATTAGGGAAGAGTACTGCCAACAGCCCGGTGAGACCTAATAAAGGCGTGAATTATAAAAATACACATAAATTAAATTGGTAGTATTTGTTCTAAACTTTAAATTACCGAGAAAACAATAGCAACGAACCTTATACGTAGTTTCAGGAAGGAAAACCTCTAACCAACAAACTTCCCTAGCACTACTGAGAGCCCAAGACGGTGTAATAATTTACCAACAAACTCTAATATCATCAGAGGTTTTAAACAGGCTTCTAATTAAAACTGGGACTGCCAACAATACTGCTGTAATCACAAATTCCAGAGTTGCCTAAACAAAGAATACTTTTGTACATCTCAATGAGCAGCACTATGCCTTTACGAAGATTTCCAAAGATTCTCGACTTTCCATTCAGAACAGTTTCATTTGGTCAACTGAAGTCCGTCTTATTTTCATATTTAAGCCCTGACCCTGCAAAGAGCAAGGACTCAAAGAACAGCTGCAGAATAAATGAAGCCATTATCACAGGCAACTTTAATGCCAGTCTGTTCCAAAACAGAGTTCTCAGAATTTCGAAATCAAGTCTGGAAGAAGACTGCTTCACCGCCCGGTCAGCAGCCTTCCCTGCCGGGGCCTTGCGGTCGGTCCTCGGGATCCTGTTGGCCGAGGCCAGGCCAACAGTGCCATTTCCCGCAGATGACAACCGCTGCGTCCCAGCCATGTTAGCCTCCCCGCGGCGAGACGCGAGGCGCCGCGGGCACTGAGGCAGTCTCACAGGGCCCCGGGCGGCGTCAGGGGCAGCATCTGGAGACCGGGCTGCTCCCCGGGTCCTACTCACCGCGACCGGGAGGCCGTGCTCAGGGCCGTCGGCAGCATCGAGGCGGGGCGCCGCCGCCGGCGCCGGGGCCGGCGCCGGGGCCGGGGCGGGCGGCTGCCGGTGCTTGCCGGCGCGCTTGGCCTTGGCCTGGATGCAGCGCTGGTGAAGGGCGAAGGTGTGCTGGCGCTCGAGCTCCAGGCGCTCGGGCGATACGGCCTCATAGCGGGCCTCGCAGGTGCTGTGGTGGCGCCGGCACAGCTCGATGCGCCGGCGGAGGCGCTCCATGACCGCGCTGTGCCGCGGCGGCGCGAACTCCGCCATGGGGCAGGTAGGCAGCACCATGGGCCGCGGGCTGCACAGGCCAGGCCCGAGGCGGGCCTCTCGGGCCGGCTGCCACTGCACGCCCCGCTCCCCGCCGGCTGCCCGGCTGCCTCACTGCCGCGCCATGGTCCCGCGAGCTGCGGAGCGGGCTCGCGCGCGGCGGGGGGGTCTTCCTCTGGCCCCGCTCGGCCCCACCCGGGCAGGCGCTCGCTGCCCACCTCAGGCCTCGGCCTGTCCCCGCCGGCCCGGCCCCATTGTTTTCCGCGCCGCCGCCGCCGCCATCTTAAAATTGTTTTCGGAGCTCTCGGAAGAGGGCGGGGCTCCGGCAGCCGACCCTGCCGTCACAGCTGATGAACAGACACTGCGGCCAATTAGAGAAGGGAGAGCGGGCCGCCCGAGGGGCGGGGCCGCGCACACTAGAGGCGCGCTGGGCTGTTCCCTTGCGGAGTTTAAAAGGAACTCTCAACTCAGGCGGGGGGAAGCAGCTGGGCGGGCTTCAGCCCTCAACTCTCAGCTGAGAGTGACCGACAGAAGCTGGCTCTAAACGCCGCCTCACGCGAACAGGCCCTTCCGGGTCCGCCGCGGAAAGAGGGGCAGTAGGCGCGGCGCAACCCGCCAGACCCAGATGCTGGTCTGGCACCACAGTGATTCACCATTTTCCTACCGCTTCTTAAATGCGAGTTTGATAAGCTCAACAGTAGCCATACTTTTTCAGTATCATCGGTTTTTCTTCGACCTCACTCCTCACATTCAGCCTCACAGTTGGTAAGAATCGTACTCGAGCTGAAGGTTTCCTCATGCGCTATTCTGAATCGAGTATCAATCTGCCCTTATATGAAAGTATTTCAGAAGTTACACCTACTAAAAGAAAAAATGCCGACATGAGGAAAAGTATATGAAGTCTCCTGCGGGAGGGGGTGGGCACAGAACTGCAAAGGATGACGCTTTAGTAAAAAAAAAAAAAAAAACCACGGGGAGCCTGGCCTGCAAGTTTTACGTTTAAAATTTTACGTGTTAGGTAAAATTAAATCGGACAATTACAGTCTAGTATTATACCTAGTAGGCAACGGAAGTGGGAGGCTAGGGGGAAGAAACAGGAGCAATCAGAGACAGTCTGTTGGGTCAAGAGAAACTACGGTGCCGATACCTGTTGGCAACCTAACTGCTGAAGAGAAACAGGCGGTGCCAAAAGGCTACAAAATGAGACACCATCGACAGCTCAAACATCTGGTACAGTAACTTCTTACTAGGCCAATGAAAATGTTTTAAAAGCAGAAGAAAAAATCGAGTCTTTATTCAAATAGTACTTGTTTTTATACAAATGCAGTAAAA
The DNA here is from genome assembly GCF_014754425.2 of Oryx dammah. Classification (NCBI taxonomy): domain Eukaryota; kingdom Metazoa; phylum Chordata; class Mammalia; order Artiodactyla; family Bovidae; genus Oryx; species Oryx dammah. Next base: position 105,885,640 of record NW_024070189.1, on the reverse strand, counting down.
AAAATACAAGTGACCCACCAAAAGCAAAAGTGCGTAGGGCTCATGAACACCGTAACAGTCCTGCTTTTACCATTCTTCAAACATAAATTTTACACCAGAATTAAAGTTCCTTTCTAATGGGAAAGATAATTGTAACAAGGAGCACTACATTTTGTGTACTCTTCAGAAAGCAATTCAAAAGCCTATTTAAAACTACATAAAAAAAGTTTTGACCTAATGTCCTAAAATATACCTAAACAGGAATATAAAAGATGGAGTCTGATTCCAGAAGTCATTTATTTTTGAATAAAAATTTTTAAGTTAAATGGTTTCCATAATCTACAAGAATATTATCTACAAATCACCCCTCTTCTGAGCTGCTTGCTAGTCATCCTATACAACTGAAACTACTGAACCCCAATCCAACAGGAAAAAGATGCAAAGCCTACTTTGAATTATATTCACCTTCATGTGGTAAGATGAAGTAATAACTATTTCACTGTTCATAATAAGTTGCTGTGTATTAGCAAACTTTCATGTAGTAGCCAATTAATGGAAGATTAACCCACTCCTGAAACAGTAAAACAAATTAAAGGTTATTTGTGAAGTTCAGTCAAAAGCAGATGCTTAACACAGGGCTTTAATGTAACACCATTTAGTAATGCCAACAATCTGAGAAAAGTGGAGTGTGTTATGGATAAGAGAAATTGAGGAACACATCTGATGCAGTGGGCATTTTATATCAATGGGGCAGATAACCAGCATATAAAATAACATAAGTGCCTTTTAAAGAGATGAATACTGCTGCTGTTCATTCATTAATGTCAGACTTCTAATTATGAGGCTGCATCTTCAACAAAGTGGAATACAGAACCAAGAAAAGACTTTATTTAGCTTTGTTTTTTGGTGGGTTCCCCCCGACCAAGGACTAGAGGGGAAGGGAGACAAACGTTGCTAAATAATTACCCTGGATATGATAAATTACCCTGCAAATGAACAGTCTACTGATTTATACTTGTTATTCCACAGCTCAGCTGGAAGAAACTGTAAGGGAAGCATGACGTACAATGTCAATTTACGAGTGAAGGCAGACTCCTAGAAATGCAATGATCCCACACACTTACTTCAAGCAGAAACCTGCAGACATATTTTCGGGTCTTGCTAAGTAACTGTTTATTTGCACTCCATACATTTGGGAAAGTCTGCTACATAGCTAAGGTCACTGTGGCCACAGAACAACAGATGAAAAAGGATCAAGCACTGAACAGCAAGGAGATGCGTCCCACCCTCCTAAGAATTTAAGTGAACAAGTAAAAAACTGAAGAGAAACAGATACAGCCTTCATCTTTTACAAATATACTTCCTCCCCAATATAAACACTCTGGAGTGTTTATATATTCAGTGCAAGAAACAGTATCATCGGTACATTTGCAACACCTCTGAAGAAACAATAAAGCTAAAAAAAAAAAAATCTAGTTCTGAATACATTTCAGTGTGGTGTAATAATGGTATTATTACACTATAGTGATAGGGGAGAGGCTCTGATAGCACCCATCTGCATTCCACATGAAAAAACAGACCTAAGCTCATTTATTAAAAATTCTACAAGCCACATAACTTAAAAAAAAATTGATTGAACAGGACTGCTTTATCATGTAATTTAAGACACAACTGTTACATGAACTGCAAATAAAGATTTAAAAGGTTTAGCAGCTACAAAAATCAGAAAACTCATGCTAAAAGTCACTCCCCCCATAAATACTTTCAGCCTGTGTTCAATTACAGTCAATTCTGAATTGGCTCAACTCTGGATTAGACTTCTGAAGTCTTTAAACAGAGTAAAAGATGAAGGATAGTATTCTATCCTGTACTTTGACCCTGGAAAGGTGTGGGTCTGCTTAACAAAGGAAGAAGAAACATACATCTAATCACAGTAAAGCTTAACACTATGCAGAGCTTATAATCATTTTTAGCAATGGACTGTAAGCTGCGCTGTGAAGACAAAATGCATAGCAGAGGAGAAAGCTCTTGGGAATTTGGGGAACTTGAGAAGGTAGGACAGTGTCAGCACAGTGGAAGATGTGATGAAAACATCTGCACCTACTCTGGAGCTCACACGTGGTAGCTCCTTGAGAAGCCACCTGCTTGAGAAGACTGGAGCCCAGACACTCCTGGCGTGTGAAGGATGGATGCCTGAGTGCCACATATGCCACCTCTTCCACTCTCTGCAGAGCTGTGTGGGAACTGAACTGTTCCAAGGGCAAGAGAACACACATACTTTATGGTCTAACCAACAAGTGAAATGTTTTTTTCTTTTTGTATGTCTATTTTTACTATAACTTAAACAATCTTTACTTAAATTTGGGCTTCCATCCAATCACTCTCAATTTCCTTTGGAGGAATTGAATAATGGAAGGAAGCAAAACAAGATTATAACCACAAATGACTGCATTTTAAACATGATTATCAATTAGGGGACAAAGACACTTAAATGTTTCATAATACCAAACTTAAAATCAGTTACAATTCACCAACTTCAAATTCAGCCCCCTAATGTTTTTAAAGGTTGGTTTTATTTCTGCACGGACAGATTAATATATTAAATTAAGCCAAGATTTTTAAAGACTGGCAAAGTTCTATCACACTATTTTAAAAAAACAAACATGTTTAAAAACAAAAAAAAATTACAAGTTAGTTGCTTCATGTTACATTTCACAACAATTATGTTAAGCTTTTCTCTCTACAGACACAGGGTCCTTTATGTCACAACTGCAATTATTTACTGCTAGATGTTTAAAATTACACGGGCGAGTGTTCAGCTGGGACCTGCTGATGGTGGTGCATCGGAAGGTTTTTGAATTTCAACCCAAGGTGTGCCAGGTCCTCTCCTAGGACCCACACTTGCAGGGGAAGGGGAGGGAGAGAAAAATCACAGGTCAAGTTCTTAAGATTGTTTCACTCTCTTCTCGGCTTTCTGTTTCTTGGTGATCTGTTCAAAATTTCCTCCTCCTGCTGGTTGAAAAAACAAGAAATTCACTATAATTAGCATTTTTTTAAAAGTAAAAATTCACCACATTTTCAAGATCAACCAGCTGAGTATAACTCATTTGAGGAAAAACAAACAAAAAAATAATTAGAAGAAAATGCACCAAAAACAATGATTGGCTCAGTGATGGTAGAAATGTGCATGTTATTAGTAATTGTCTTTGTTTTCCATAAATATGCACTTTTCTGAACCTAATCCCATCAACATTTTCTTTAAAAAGGACCAAACCCCAGGCTATCATATGTTATCCTGCTTAATCCTGAATAATCTACTGTCTATGGACATAATAGTCCCACTTTGAGGCTGAGAAAGCCCAGATTCATGAGGACTAAAGGCTATCCAAGCCCAAGCTGATTTCACATAATACTCAAGACTGCAAGCCCAGGGACTTCCCTGGCAGTCCATTGGTTACGACCCCATGCTGCCAGTGCAGGGAGCACAGCTGAGGAAGTAAGATCCCACACGCTGCATGGCATGACCTAAAAAAATAAGACTACAAACCCAGTGCTCTTTCCACACTACGCCAACTTATTGGGTGAGGAATTCTGGGGAATATGAAAATAGACTGGCCCCCACCTGAAAGAATTCTGCATTCTAGTTGAGACAGAATATATCCATTGAAAATACCAACAGCACTGACCTTTATCAATAGAAGGGCAGAGCTGTGGTAGCTGGAAATGAAAACTGGGTAGTTTCCAGAAAGGATCAGAATGAAAGAGAAGTGCTGAGAAAAGGGACCTTGGTAAGAATGACGTGGACTATTTCCCTTCCCTCGTACCTCATACCCAATCCACCTGACTGGGTCAGATCCAATCTGTCCAATCTGATCAGAAATCCAGATCAGATACTCATGTCCTTCTCTGTCACCCTGCTCAAAGCCACTGTATCTTGCCTGGATTATTACAGTAGTCTAACTAGGCTCCTTGATTCTCCCTGGTCTGCTGAAGACATCAAAGCCCGAGTCATCAGATCCCATCAGTCCTTTGCCCAGTAGACTATGATGCCTGCCTATTTCACTAGCAGGAAAAGTCAAGTCCCATACAACAGCCTCAGAGGCCTCACCTCACCTGGAGCTCTCCCCATGTTCTTTTTCTCCATCCTTGTAATCTACTGGCCATGCTGGCCTTCTAGACTGCCATTTCAGGTCCTTTTAGTGGTTGTTTTCTCTGCCAGGAATTCTCTTCCCATAGACATCTCCATGGCAAAGTCTTTTACCTCTTTCCGGTTTTTGCTACGCTGAGGCCTGTCATCTTTAAAATTACGTACATCTCACTCTGCCCCAGTACTTTCAAAACCTTTTTCTCTCTTCTTTTTGTTTTTCATAGCTCATTGCTTTTATCATACTGTTCATGTACTTCCTTAAGCTGCCCATTGCTTACTGTTTCCTCCCACTAGAATTAAGCTCCTCAAAAGTAGAGTATTTTTGTCTTGTTCACTAACAATGACTCCAGAAATACTTACTGAATGAATGAACAAATCATCAGCAGGAGGGACAAAAATTTTAGAATGCAGTGATTTGTCCAAGAAATAGTTTTAAGGGCACAGTGAGGAGAGATGGACAATGATAGAGGACTGTAAACAACTTGAACCTACCATTACTAGAAAGCATTTTATTAGTCTTCCCTTGCCTTCTGCTTATTACAGAAAACCATTTTCAGCACAGAAAATATTTTGAGATTCAGATGTAATTTAAAATTTTTAAATTGAATTTTTTAATGCTAAGAATCCCACTTTTACAAAATTGGCTGTAACAGAATTTTTACTGTCATAGCCATTGAATATTATCTGATGAAAACACTCTAAAATACACTCTCCCCCGACTTTCTCTTACCTCTGCTTTAGGTTTCCTGTCTTCCTCCTCTCGACTGACAGTGTCACCATCTTCTTCAACATCACTTTTTTGCTTCTCTTCTAAGAAGTCAAAGTAAAACAACTGAGCAAAATCTTACAGCTATTTTTTGGTAACTAGAAAATTAGCATTAGAACACACTTCTAGAGTCTAAAACAATCCTGACAGTAACTTGCTTATAAGGGTTTGAAGCAACATCTTAGGGTGCTGGCTCAGAGCAGATATTTTGGGGTCTACTTCTTACCAAGTTTCTCTTCACCTTCCTCCTCTTCATCCCCCTTTTCCTTCTCCTCTTCCTTTTCTTCTTCATCCTCCTTCACATCTGGCTGAGGAGCATCAGTCTTTTTGTATTCCACAGGACTGGCCTGTTTCTGAAATATTCCCCCAAAGCGCAACAGGTTTGTTCATATTTTATGTATTATATTACCATGTAATTATTGAATGCCTATGAGCAAAGTTCTGTGCAAGTGGTAGGCTGGAGCAGATACAACGAAATGTGTAAGAAGGAATTCCTGCCTGAGAGCTTCCTGTCCAGTGAGCATGTGTGGTTCAAGGCAGAAGGAACACAGAAGCAAAGGGGTCAGGCAGGAATGTGTAAGTCTTACTAGTCAAAGGTGACTGAGGTAACAAATGTGCAGAATAGTGGCGGAGGATAAAGCTAGAAAAGACGACGGGATCAGGTTACAAAACGTCTGGAATGCAGTATGAAGCACAAGTCTTCTTTAGCAGAAGCAGAGGGCCCAAACAAAATTTTCTTTTTTTTTTAAATTCCATATAACAAAGACTAAACAAGAAAAACTACAATAAGGCTGTATTACTCCTGTATGTGGTGTTTGGGGGAAAGGGGGAATACTGAAAAGAGAAATGGATAACAAGAAATCAAAGACTGAATTATGAAGTATATGAACAGAAACAGGTATGCCAGCAGGAAAAGCTAGTTTGTGCCCAGATGGGTTAGTTTTATATCTAAGTTGTTTTTTTTTTTTTCTTCCTTCTTTCAGAAAGCTGCTGCCAAATTCAAAGGAGAGCAATACAGTAGACTAGCCACTCAGGGGCTAACCATCCTACTTCCATCTGGGCACAATAAATGGCCACTGAAAATAGTGAACAGGGTTTTAGAAGTCAGCATCAAATGTGGCTGTCATTACTGAGCTGTTACAAAGAAAAACCTCTGGCAATATATCTTGGTTATTTTTAACATGGTAAGAGTGAATCAAAACAAACCAACAACAACTCATACCTTTCCAGAACAGCAGAAGAGGATGACAAGAAACACGGGCAGAGCTACAGTCAAAATGTAGACCACCCAGAGCCATGGGCGCTCCTCAGCTGCTTCAATCATCTGCCCCACTACACCTGGCTGAAAACAAGACAGCACGCATTTCACGGTCTGGCTTTTGACACTGAATATAGGCAGTACTATCCCACTGTTAAATTCCTGCATGGCACTGCTCAGATACCATTTTCACAGGATTCAAGCCTAGATGTCCACACAGTGTAAAAAGGAAATAAAAGCCTCAATTTTCCTGCTGTCTTTATCATCAAGGGTATTTCTCTTTCCTAGGTGTGAAAGCTGGCTTCCCAATTACCTGAAAAGTTTCTTAACCTCAGGGACCAGTGAATGAATAATTTCTTTTTCTTAGTGTGTCTCCAATTTTCAATTTGGCCTTATGACCAATTATTTAAAAATTCTACTTATTTAATAAACCAAGAGTCAATACTTAAGAGTGCATTAAAATAGATCCTAAATGGAAAACTTTGTTAAATCTTTTTACATTGTTTAAATTGGAGAATAGTTGATTTATGATGTGCTAGTTTCTGGTGTATAGCAAAGTGAGTTATACATGTATCTACTCCTCTAGGTTCTATTCCCATATAGGTCATTAAAGAGTGTTGAACAGAGTTCCCTGTGCAGTATGATAGGTTCTTATTAGTTATCTGTTTTATATATAGTAGTATATTTGTCAATCCCTGTTAACTATATTTTAACACAATTTAAAAAGAAATACCATGCATATAACACAAATATAGACTCTAAAATCTTTGTATTAACCTAATGAAATCATGTCCAAAACCCCAGTATTTTGTCTTTAGTAAACACAGGTCACACTTTCTATGACAACATTCCCAAATAAGGGAAAAGACAAATCTTAGACGATCGCTCTTCACCAACAGTAGCAATTAGTTACCTATGAAAGACATAAATGCGCAAGAAACAAGGAAGCACGAACCTCGGAAGCCCCATCTGCAGCTCTCTTCAGACCCCATCCATCATTGGCCCAATCGTCAACTACTCTTCGATCACCACAAACGATAAAGTTGTCAAAAAAAATGTCCGAAGTCATAGACCAAAGTTCCAAACCAATAGCACTAAAAGGAGTCATTTTGAAAGGCTCTAGATCTTCAAAGAAATCTGGATTTGGTATTTTCCGTGGTTTCCAGATTCCCTAGAGAAAAGTATTTTAAAAAATCATTTCAGACAATGATCAACACGAATTTACAGTGAACCTAAATAAGATGAATTCTGCATTATCTGTGAAGTAAGTGCTGACCGGGTGAAACTTATCAGGAGGAAAACAATAAACGCTACTAATGACTCCAACTACTTCCAATTTCTACTTTCAGTTTCACCCATGACCTTGATTCAGACCAACACCTTGCTCCACCTGGCACATTCCAAGAGCCTTCACTCTTATCAGCTAACTGCCGGTAGGAGCGGGAGCATAAATCAGTGCAGACTTCTTCAGTGGTGAAGTGTACACGGTCTTCAATCAGATATTTCACCACAGACAACTGCCTAGAGAACTAATTACCACATATACTTAGACTAGCACAAGAAAAATTACTGCAGCAAGGATTCTGAAAGCAAAAATGGAAATTCATCTAAAACAGCTAAGGGGCAACTTTTCTTATTGCCTGCACAACTAAAAATACACTTAAAAACAGAAAAGTATACACAGTCTATATGTAGAGATACAACTTACATTTCGAAGTAAGCTGTAAAGTAGAAATTAATGAGTTTAAATAATCTGACTAGACTAGAAACAGAAGTGAGACCAGGGTCGGAATTGTTACAGAGCCACAGTAAACTTGAAGCTTTAAGGTATCACCACTGGTATGATCATCTCATTTGAGCTTCAGAGTCTTTTTACAGCTAAAGATACCGAGGTCAAGCAATAGGCTAAATCATGGTCAGGAAACCAACTTTCACCTTAGTCCCCTATCCACGCTACCAGAGAATGCCAGTTTGGATATTTATGGCTGGAGTACCCCTGCCACACAGTAGGAGGGTGTCCAAAACCCAAGTTTTCATTTTTGTTTGTTTTTAAGTTATAATGCAATTATGAAAGCTCGTCTTTCCACTTTCTAGGTTTATCTTTTCAACACAACACATAAGTTCTCTCTTAATTCCGAAGTTTACTTTGTTTTTAATTCAATTCTTTGAATATAGAGGATCAATCTGTGGCAGGCTCACTACACACTCGAGAACTATCTGAACACAAAGAGCTCAATGAAGCAGCTCAACCATCAGGAGATACCAACCTGGTAGTTAGGGTTGTCAATCATGGGGGGCTTCCATCTGCCCTTATAATTAGGGTTGTCAATCATGGGTCGCTGCCAGACACCGCACCCAGGGGCCGACTCACACTTAGGGTTGGCAATCTGAGGAGCCTCCCATTCTCCGTCCATATCTTCATCCCTGTGGAGACATAAACAAACTGCAAGTGGATTCCGTGAAGCAGGACTACGAAAAGCTACCCCAGGGCTTCCCTAAAATCCTGCAGGAATATTCAGCAGCGTACTACAAAGCATCATTTTGTTTCTGCATTTCCAGTAACAAAGGATTTTCTGTGACAGATACATTAAAAAGAGAGATTAAAATGTAATCAATTTAGTTTGTTGAGCTCTACACTTAAGTTTGAGCAGTTGAATACTGGAGTGGGTTGCCATTTCCTTCTCCAGGAGACCTTCCTGACTGAGGGATTGAACCCAGGTCTCCTGCACTGCAGGCAGATGCTTTACTGTCTGGGCCCCCGGGGAAGCCCTGGCTGTATTAAGTACTAACTTTCCCTTCAGTAAAAAGCAGGCAATGTTAAAGTTAACCAACGCTCATACCAATCCTCCGGCCTCTCTGCATCTGGGTCAGGCACATATTCAGGCTCATCATCCAACCAGCCTTCGGGCTTCGTAGCTTCTTCATCTGGAATCTTAGCAGGGGCATCCTCATCCCTAAGCACAAAAGAAAAAGACAATTAACGACAACACTGGCCATAGAACTACAATGATTACAGTGTGGTCCCACTCTGAAATAGCTCCTCCTAGAAATATCTAAAATCATATGCAAGGGCCTAGTATGCAGAATATATAGAGAACTCTTACGATTCAATAATAAAAGACAATTTGATTTAAAAACCAATAGAGGATTTGAATAAACATTTCTTCAGATATACAAATGCCCAAAAAGCACATGAAAATATGTTCTACATCACTAGTCATCATTTTGAATGCAAATCAAAACCACAATAAGATACCACTTCATAACCAGTAGGATGACCATAATGAAAAAGGACTGATGAAACTAAGTATTGGCAAGGATATGGAAAAAAATGAAACCCTCATACACTGCTTGTAAGAAAGCAAAATGGTGCAGCTTACCTTGGAAAACAGTTTGGCAGTCCCTCACAAAGTTAAACATAGTTACCATATGACCTAACAATTACACTCCTAGGAATATACCCAAAAGAAATGAAAATGTATATTCACCCCAAAACCATTCATTTGAGTGTTTATAGTACTGTTATTCACAACCATAGCCCAAAAAGGGAAACAACCTAAATGTCAATTAAACAAGGAATGGATAAATAAAATGTGGTATCACCCACAGGATGGAATATTATTCAGTCACAAAAAGAAAGTATCAATACAAGGTTCCACATGGATGAGTCTTAGAGTCTTAAAACTATTATGCTAAGCCAAAGAAGCTAGACACCAAAGACCACATATCTTACTAATCCTATATCCAGAATGGTCAAATCCATAAGACAGAAAGTAGATTACTGGTTGCCAGGGGCTGGTGGAAGGGAGAAACAGGGAGGAAGTACCTGCTTCGTGGGTATGGGCTTCTTTTTGGGTGATAAAAATGTTTTGGAATTACAGTGGTAATCGCCGCACAACACTGTGAATATATTAAACCAGTAAACTATACATTTTTAAAGGGTGGATTTTAGCATGTGAATTATGACTTTAACAGTCACCCTTCTAAGTTTATCAAGAAGTGCCTAATTTCAAAGCTTTATGCAGTTACTGTAAGACAGTGCCACTTTAGCTGGTAACCAAGGACATCTCCTATTCTTGGTCAAGGTTATGCTTGTTTCAGAACTATGCTAGTTTAAAATTGCGTTAGGACTAAAACTTGTCTATCATTCACCTGACCTTTTAAGCTGAACATTTACTTCTCCTCCTCCACAACAAAACAGCTAGTTAAGGAATACAATACTGAAAAAGGTGAGCCCAAATCCAATGTTCACCAAACATACAAATAAACTCACCCTTTACACCAGTGCAGCACGTTAATATCAACTAGAATTTCCCTAAGAAACCTACGAGGATGCTTTTACAAACGGAAGATCAGTTTTATCATTTCTCTTTGTTCACTTTCTAACATTTCCACAAGTCACCATACCAAGAGTTCAAACAGGGTCATATACAAGAGGACAACCCACCTGTTTCCATTTCTTACCACTCTCCAATTTGCATCCTGCATAAAAGACTGCTCAATTTCCCTCATGTGTGTTAAGCTCACTCCTCTTCCTCTCCTTTTGCACATGATATTCTCCTTCAACCAGGAAATACCACTTCCCATCTTTACCAGTTAGTTATCTCTTGCCCACTTTCAATTCTCAATTTAAAAATACTGAAGTTTGGTATACTTGGTGCTCTGGTCACCATGGAAACACATATTAGATCATTCACCATATGCATGCCAACTTCAATTGCCTGTCTCACAACTACGGTGAGAGCTGTGCAGGCAGCTGTGTGCCTGTGGCTTTGTATTCCAGCGCCCAACAGAGAGCAAAGATCTCCTGAGTACTGTTTAACAGGAGGAAGGTTATTTTTCAAATTAAAATTTTAGGACTCCAGCTTTAAATTGAATTATAGAAGCATGGGAAAGACCAGGCCAAAAAATGTGAAGTTTTGTCACAAACCAACTGTGTTGCCACAGGCAAACCCTATCATTAGTTTCAGCATTTAGTAGCTTGTAAAATGATGTGAGGCAGTCCAGATGATCACAACAGCCCTGGTGATCACTATGTGGTCACTACTATTTTTAGCTGTAGTAGTCTGCATTTTCCCTAACATTTAGACTGTATCACAGATTATACAAATTATCAGATTTCAACCATCATTAGATTGCTTAAGCCACATGGAATATATGAAACGCTCCACTGCATTCAAAAACGGGTACCAAAGACTCACCAGTCATCTGGTTTGACAGCATCAGGATCTGGTATTTTTGGTCTTTCATCCCAATCTTCAGGCTTCCGGTCTTCTGGGTCCTCAATTTCACGTGAAGGATTTACAGGAGGAGTCATGTCATTTAACAGATTCCCACTGTTCACAACAGACTGGTCCACTAATATTTCAAAACTATTATCTGGATTCAAGACTGAAAAAAATCAAATGCAATTTTTGTAAGTTAATTAGCCACTCATTCCCAAGTTTTCTTTACCACAAAAGATCATATTTCTAACAGAAGGCAGAAGCATGGAGTAATGACTTTGGGTATTAAGAGTTGGAACACGGTCACAGAGGCACAGGCAAGTTTGTACTCTTTTCCTTATCTGTCCATCATAAACAGTAGTTCTTCAGGTTTTTACAAATTAAACAACAGGTAAAATTTTAAAAACAAAATATTCCACGAACATGGAATATGAACATAAAAACATCAAAAAACCAAAAGTATGCAAAGTAACTGCAATATTGGTTTGTCACAAATGGTTACACACAGGTCAACAGGCAAATAAGTTTATTTATTATAACCATCTCCCAGTAGAAAAGACTCATTTCCTCATTTTCTGAGTTGGTATTACCACTATCTATGTTGCCAACAGTTCCAATCACACAAACCTTTTATATATTAAGCCACAAATCTACTCAGGTTGTACTTTTGGACTCCAGTGAAGAATGCAAATGTAATTTTAAATCTATAAAGGTATCTTAAGTGGAATAATGCTAAAGCCTGGATCCTACAACTAAATGTCTAACAGGCAAGTGACTAGATCACAGCACATCCAGAATACTATGGAAGATAACAGAGGAAGTACTATGCTGCTATCCTAAACGATAATGAAGGTGATCAATGTTATCAATGAAACATATTCTCACAGAAAATTCTCACACTTTTGTTAAGAGAAGAAATAAAACATATTTAACCTTTAATATAAAATTATGTGTTTACACATATATACATGTTTATTCACATATGGCCAAATACATATCACAATGTTGATATTTCAGATACTTTGTCTTTTTTCCTTTCAAATTTCTATGCTGAATATGTATAGTTTCGTTATGAAGAAAAAAAGTTATTGCATTCTTTAGGAAAAGAAGCATGACTACATGTGATCTCAAAGCAGCAGAAAAAGCCTTATGCATATAAAAACCCCATTCCAATGTCTGAATATTATACTCAACTGTCTAGGTGTTGGAGCATCCAAACAAGTTCAACTAGAAGACACTGAGAAAAACTGTACACACATTTCTATTGTATGTCCTGTTACTTAACATTCTATCAATAAGAAAATAAACAAAGGCAGGAGATGAGTGGAGATCAAGCAAAGAATCTCTTTACAGGACATACAAGCTTTTCTTAAAATCTGTTTCTCAATTCAACCTAAGGAAGAAACATTTCTTTTAGTGCTGAGAAACTAAGTTCTTCTCACTACTATGATATTAAGTCAATAGAGATTGTTATTTGCAGGTCATTTTCATTATAATCTTTAGAAGGATGATAAATGGGTAGTGCCAAAAACCCCCCAAATTAATTAAAAGTTTTTCTTACTTAATGTATAAAGATGTGTTTTCTTATCAGTAAAATAGGTCTTCAGATCTGCATCTGGCCTCTTAGCATGCTTTTCTTCATATACACCTGTTTTGGGGTTTTTGTGGCGGAAGATGAAGTGCAATTTATAGTCCTCTCCACATTTATCTGGACCAAACATAATCGTATAGGGGGTCTTGTCGTGGAACTGATCCTTCAGAAACAAAAACGAATTAAGTAACTCAAAGTGTTGAAAAGCAACTTTTCAAAAGTATGATATATCCTCTTACAAAATCCCAAATAATGTCCTATTTATTCATTTATGAGATTTGTACAGATACCACTGAAAATAACCAGAAATTTCACTGAGAATGATTGAAAGCATAAAATTATGCATTTATCTAGAGAGTTACTGCTTCTTTTATAAAGTTTGCTAAAACTAAAAATTACATAGGACAGAAACTAAGAAACAGCTTCGAAATTTACATTTCAAATAAAAAGCACAGAAATGTCAAAGTCGATCTTTTCAACTTCCAAGATATTTCAACAGCAGGAAAGAAGATCTTTATTTTCACAGGTCTTAGAAAATTTTCTTTCGTTTTCTCTGAAATTCTTAAACGGTAATTGGGTGGCCACATAAACAGAAAGCACTTACCAGATTGAGCTCTGGGGTTTTGGAAAGTAGTTTCACATAGGCACCGCCACATTCTATCCCATTTTGGAAATTAACTTCATACCTAATTTTAGGGGGAAAAAAAAAAGCAGAAACCATATGGCATTAATTTATTTCCCCTTTCCCTCATTTTGATCACATGTTTTATACAGGTTATATGTAAAAATTCCATCTTCTATTGTTATATCCACCCAATCCTCCAAAATTAAATAAGTTAAAAAAAAGTAATGCAGATTCCCAATAAATACTTTCTGCCAAATCCAGAAGTTCATTTGGTATCAGGAGGAAAAATAGCTGATTTATTTCAAAATAATTTATTGGGCATGAAAAAAAATGTTACAAGATGCTGAAACACATCCTAAAATTTCTATTGCAACATGTAATTATTTTCATTATTTTTTTACATAGAATAACAGTTTTAAACAGGTATCATTCTTCCCAGAAAGCTTCTATCAACCAAGTGTTTCACTTACTGAACAATGAGAGGCTTGGTATCGAAGATGAAGGGCTTGTTCAGTTTAGTAGAGATAGCATGGTGTTTGGCCCGAGACATCAACACAAGTCCTTTATCGCCTGGAAGTTTCGTTTCCTTCATTTCATCTACCTCCCATTTTCCTGCAAGACAACAAAAAATAGTTCCACTCTCTAACTACACCTCTGAAGATCCTTAAATGGTTATAAATAAAACTCCGAGTTGTATAAATTCATCACACAGACAAATGTTTAATCTGTTCCATTTACCTCTAAGAGCTGGCCTATTAATATTAAACACACATAACTGATAAATATTAGCATATAGTTTTTAAAAACCCAAAGCACATGCATTTTACCAATGCCTAAAAGAGACCTTCCATGTCCAAAATACAGCACCATGGGTAATAAATTATCTTTCTACTTTTATAGTATAAAAATTAAAATTAAACAGGTCTAACCCTATAAAATATAACGGGACACACAAAGATAGCAAAGTTCCAAGGAATAACCTTAAAATGTATACATACTACTTTTAAACTAGTCTTGAGATACTATGGAACCATACCATATCTCAATCTGCTATTATATCTAAATCAAATGCAACTCTCACCATCATATTTGGCAATTTCGTCATCAGTGTCATCTTTCTTGGCTTTGGATAAAATCCACCTGTAATTAAGACATCCCCCCAAATTAAGAATCAAATTATAGCTGGCCTGTAAAAAGAAACAATGTAAATAATAATAAAAACAGGGACAATTCAGCTCTTCTTAGCCCACCTAATCACTCTACTTTCAACTTTTAAATATGTCTTTCAAGTAGTGATAATATATTATACTCAAATCAAAAATCTGTAACAGAAAGTACCGAACTCATGAAATAATTTCACTTTTTAAGACTCAAAGAGAAAAAAGTTTTTCTCAAAGAACAAAATACAAGGTGAAGGGGAAATAAATGGAAGCAAGAACCACATGTTCTAAAAGATTTTTCCTAAATGGGACTGAAAATAAAAAATACTATCTAAAAAAGAATCTACTATTCTATTTACATGATGTTTGCCTCTAAGATTTTTTCCCCCTATAAAACACTTACCCTGACAGAGTTCCTCTGTCAAAAGAATCAGCAAAATACACTTCCCCAGTTGGAACTGGAGCTTTGTAGGTGACCTGTGTTAAACATAAAAATGAATTAAGAATTAAAATATTCTCAGTAGGATCTATTCTCTTTGTTTGCTTTCAAAACTTGCATGACTGGCCCTCAAATTCAACCCATATAATTTATCTTTGGGACAATATAACAAAGGTTGACAGAGAGAGCAATAAGTATTTTAGCAAATTTTGCTTTCCCTACGGTAAGGATCCAAAATGTACCTTCTTCTTTTGATCATCTCAAGAGGCAAAACAAACAGATTCAAAGATCATGTCAAACCTTTGGCGATGGTGGACTGCTGGCATCTGGCTTCGGTTTTGAGTCTTCTACCTCTTCAATGACATCATCAAGGTCATCCTCAATGTCAATCACATCATCGTCATGTCCATCATGAGCTTGAACAAGAGCAGTTCCAAGGACCAGTAATATACACAGCAACCACTTCCCTTCCATGATCTAAATATTTTTTTAAAAAAGTACAGTTAAATGTATCACCTCCTTTCAAAAATTTTGAACCCTTCTTATTTAAAATTAAGGCTTTCAAATCAGAGCTGAAAGGAACTTTACTGTATTTCATTTTATAGATAAAGAAAGTGAACTCAGAATAACAGGTTTTCCTAAAATCAGTTAGTTAAAAGATCCAATTTCAAGAAAAAATTCAAAATATAACTCAAACAATTGTCCCCATATAGAATATCATGTTGGCTACACAGACCTAGGGTGTTCAGATATAATTTCAAAATAACTTCTTGCATTTGTAAAAAGCTTTACAACAGACAAAGCCCCTTTTACAGAATAGTTTAAATGAGTTAAAACATTACAATGAAATAACAGAGGAGTTAATTTGCCTCACATTAAAGACTTAATTTAGATTAGATGCTGCTGTTTTCCAAAGATCAACAAGAATAGGTATGTTTTTTAATTAGTGTTTTAAGGGACTTCCAGGGAACCCCGTGCAAAGCAGGGGACTTGAGTTTGATCCATGGCTGGGGAACTAAGATCCTACATGCAACAGAGCAACTAAGCCCACAGGCCACAATTAGAGACTCCATGCTCAACAAGATTCTGCATTAAAAAAAAAAAAAGATCCCACATGATGCAATGAAGATCCCACCTGTCAGCAACTAAGACCCGATAAGCCAAATAAATAAATAATACATCAGTTTTAAGATTCAACAAAAAAATATATTAAACCATGCTGCTGCTGCTAAGTCGCTTCAGTAGTGTCCAACTCTGTGCAACCCCAAAGATGGCAGCCCACCAGGCTCTGCCGTCCCTGGGATTCTCCAGGCAAGAACACTGGAATGGGGTGCCATTTTCTTCTCCAATGGATGAAAGTGAAAAGTGAAAGTGAAGTCACTCAGTCGTTTCTGACTCTGGGCGACCCCATGGACTGCAGCCTACCAGGCTCCTCTGTCCATGGGAGTTACCAGGCAAGAGTACTGGAGTGGGGTGCCATTGCCTTCTCCAAAAAAACAAAAAAATATATGAAACCATAGACCAACTATTTTTATCTCTTTTTTCTAAGCCTTCAAGTGTCTTACGTATTATATTAGACTGTCATGGATGGTAGTCAATCCTCTCTCCAAAACCACAGATCTAAAGATATAAAAACGGAGCCACACGGATGCACAAAATGATTTGGCAGTAGGTAGTATAGAATTTTAATTCTGCAAGACAAAGAGTTCTGGAGATGGATGGAGGTGAAAGCTGTACAACAATGTGAACATACTCAATGCCACTGACCTTGATGGTTAAGATGGTAAATCTTACAAGTATTTTCACTGCTATAAAAAAGATTTTATTAAATTAAAGAAAATAGCTTAATTTTTTGGTCACTTGTAAATCAACTTATTCTAATGCTGAATTTAACACCTAATTCCTTATAAATGCTACAATCCTTTAAAGTGCTTAATTAAATAGAACTAGATTTTCATGTATCATTTGGCGGTATTTCTTTTATTCATAAATCGTGGGTACTGTTTTCACAAAATGAAAGAAAGTAAAGCTCACTGGACTCCTAGGCAGCACAGAAAATAAAGAAAGAAAAGATTTTTATAAAAATAAAAAGTCACTCATCATCTTTCCTAGGACTGGTATTAGAGTTTAAAAACTCTCAATGTCAACATTCTGCTATGGCTTCTTATATACCAAGAAATGCCAGTAATTTCAATTTTTCACTGGTAAGGCTTCTATTCTCTACCACCAAAATATACAATGGCATAGCAATACTGCTTTGATTCACAACTACACTGGATTCTCTGAAACTAAACAGGCTGATTCAACACTTTTATCTAAATCAACTGTATACAACCTAAGAAGTCCTCACAGAAATAATGCTATAAATGGTAGTTGGGTTCCCAGGGATACTCCATAATAATCAAATTAGCCCACAAAATAGTTAAGTCAAAAAGGCAAATGTGATAAGCCTAGTAGCAATTAAGTGAATCACAAAACCAGTGAATTAATAAGGACTATGTACTGATGTTAAAACACTGCTGCTCAAGGAAAAGCTAATCAGGGAGATAAACTAACTACTTACCTTTCAAAAATGGGATTCAGGTAGGGTTTAGTGAGGGAGAGTACAACTGCAGAACAGGAAGACTGATTTTTTCTCTGTAATTTTTAGTTTACTGATATACTGCTGTTATGTTATGGGCTTGCAGGTGGCTCAGTGGTGAAGAACTGGTCTGCCAATGAAGGAGACCCACATTTCGGGAAGATCCGCTGGAGAAGGAAATGGTAACCCACTCCAGTATTCTCGCCTGGGAAATCCTATGGAGGAACCTGGCAGGCTACAGTCCATGGGGTTGTAAAAGATTTGGTCACAAGTAAGCAACTGAGCGCACACACACATACAACATATACCGCTGTTACAGGCTTAACTGTCTCCTACCTCAAATTTGTATGTTGAAACTCGAACTCCCAACATAACTATATTTAGGGATAGGACCTTTAAGGAAGTAATTAGGGTTAAAAGTGGTCATAAGGTTGGGGCCCTAACTGGTGTCTATAGTAAGAGGAAGAGAACCAGGAATCCACGTGCACAGAGGTAAAGTCCAACGAGGACACAAGATGGTGGCCCTCCGCAAGCTGAGGAGGAAGGCGACACCAGAAGCCAACTCTGCCAACGCCTTGATCACGGACTTCCAGACTGTACGAAAACACTTTTCCGTTGTTTAAGCTGCCCGGCCTGTGGTGCTGTGATGGCAGTCCAAGCAGACTACCACAATGCTCCTCAGGTTGAGTACAATGTCACAAGGCAGCTCTTTCTAACCTGAGCGTGCCCCAGGGGGCTTTCTAAACCAGACTGCTGATTGACGGTGCGCCTGCTGGGCCTCTTCCTTTCTATCAGGTTCCAGGGGATGCAACGGTTGCTACCTTGAGAACCACTGATGAGGGTTTATGGATCATCAACTTGTGCTTTGTGTTCCAGTTTATAAAAGCACTTTCACAGTTACATTATTTTGCAAACCTCCCCTGAGGTATTACTAAGATGTAGTGAAATGAAAACAACCCAATCATTTACTCAATATCACAACCAACAAGTGAGAGTCAAAGATTTCAGATCTCCTATTTCTATTACACTAGACAAAATGTGGCTGCATCCCGAACACTTTGTGATAGAGAGAGGATAGAAAGGCTAGTCAGGAAGGGTCCTGAAGGGAGTGGTCTGGAATGGAGGATTCAGGCAGCATTTAGTGAGTGAAGAGTGTGACTGCGGAACAGGTTGCTGGACCGAGGAACCCAGGAAAGGTGGCATCTACACGGGGGAGGCAGGATAAAGCAGAAGTTGTCCCGCAGCATGAGGCTACCAGCCCAGTCATGAACAACAGGAAACGCGCTTCTCTCCACCACCATTTCCCTACAGCCCGAGTTTCAGGACCTGGTTTTTCAGGTTTGAGAAGTCTCAGGCACATATCTGTTAACTTTCGCATTATCTAGAAGGTTGTTAAAGCCGTGGAGGAACCACCACTGCCAAACCATGACAAATCAGGTCTCACAGCTGTGTGTTTATGAGCCTAAGCCACTGCTAGTTTTACACATGCTACTTCAATATTTGCCAAAGTAACTTGCCAATACTCCCAAGAAAATGCTACACAGGTCTAGTTTCAAGAGCCACTATTAAGCCAGCCCAAACATTCCAAATTTTGTTAAAGATTTGGTCACACTTAGAAATAATTCAAAACAATATATTTTAAGGTGATCTTAATTCTCCACTTCATTAATGAAAATCCAATATTACCAAGTAACAAAACTCACCCTCATTTCAGTCCTCCTACCCACACATATCAAAAAGGATGTTGCACTATTATGATTTCTATAAGAAAACAGAGGAGAAATTTTAAGCAATCTTGGGTTTGACAGAGAGTTTCCCAATACATCAAAAGCTAGATACACAAAAGAAAAAAAATGGTTGAACTTACTTTAACTCTATGAAAGAAACTTGAGAATTAAAAGACAAATCAAGCTAGGAGAAAATATTTGCAAAATAAATATATAATAAAGAAATGTTTTCCAAAATGTACAAAGAACACAAATGCAACCAGTAAGAAAACAAGCCACCCAATTACAAAATGAGCAAAACATCTAAACAGATACCTCACCAAACAAGGTATTTAGAGGGCATATGAAAAGATCAGACGTCATCTGCCATTGCTAAGTCGCTTCAGTCATGTCTGACTCTGCAACCCCATGGACTGCAGCCCACTAGGCTCCTCTGTCCACAGGATTCTCCTACTGGAGTGGGTTGCCATGCCCTTCTCCAGGGGATCTTCCTGACTCAGGGATCGAACCCAGGTCTCCTGTAGCTCCTGCACTGCAAGCAGATTCTTTACTGCTGACCCACTGGGGAAGCTCTTTCATCTGCCATTATTTAACTGCAAACAATGAGATACTACAATACACCTATGAGAATGGCTAAGATCCGAAACACTAGCAAGGATGTGAAGTAACAGGAACTCATTTCACTGCTGGTGAAAATCTAAAATTTCAGGCACTCTGGAACATACTCTGGCAATTTCTTACAAAGCTAACCATAGACTTACTATATGATTTGTCAATCATGTTCCCAAGTTCTTACCCAACTGATCTGAAGACTTACGACTGGACAAAAACTGTCACACAAATGTTTATAGCAGCTTTATCCATAACTCAAAACCTGAAGAAACCAAAACGTTCTTCGGTAGGGTAATGAGTAAACAAACTGTAGTATACCCATTTGATGAAATATTGTTCAGAAATTACAACATGAGCTACCTAAACTGAATCACTTTGCTGTACAGTAGAAATTATCACAACATTGTAAACAAACTATAAACTATACTTTAATTAAAAAAAAAAAAAAAAGAGCTATTAAGCCAAAAAAAGACTTGAATCTTTAGTGGATACTGCTGAGAGAAGGCTAACTGAGTCTGAAAAGGCCAATGCTATATAATTCCAATTAGATCACATTCTGAAGGCCAAACCCTAGATATCAAAAAGAAAAAAAAGAAAAATCAGAGGTTTAGAGGCAGTGGTCGGGTTGAATAGGTAAGCACAGGGGGCTATTTTAGGCAGAGAAACTACTCTGTATACTGTTGTAATTATGGATACATGGTACTACATATTTTTCAAATCCCGTAAAATTTAACAGCACAAAGAGTGAATCTTCATGTATGGAAATTATAAAACTTCATTTAAGAGGTTGAGTGATCCAAGGATACACACAGGATGTGACAAAACAACCCAACTGTATTACAAATGTATAAAACAACCTCACTCAAAGAGGTGGCAGGAAAAGACTTTAGCCTAAGTAACTCTGGAAATCAGTGAAGTCTGCAAAACCAGACTATACAAAAGTACTATTCAAGGAAAACTGACTCATATGAGTATACAGGTTAGCCATTTGGATACTGCTATACATATATATCAGAATTGAGCAATTAAGTAAATGGATGGTGTATGGTAGGAGCCACTTTCAATGCTGAGCGTGGAAATTTTACGGACAAGCAAGACAAAGAGGCTAAGATAATCCACATGGTAATGGGCAAGAAAGAGTTAAGAGACCACAATATGAACTCATGTTTATCTTAATATACAGAAGATTACATATGAAATATTTATAGATATGTGCATATAAACCAGTTAGTATACATACATATATTTTCTTGCTCTATCAGTTAAGAGGGCATACAAGAAACTACACCTCAGTAGCAATACAATAAATACCCTAGTATCAAGGATTTTGCTTTCCAATATTATCTCCAATAAAAAGGAAACAGGGTTCCTTGGCTGATTCTAGGATTAGGGCAACAAACATATAAGACAAGCCTGGAATGTCTTGTACTGCCAGAAAGTGACGAAGTGTTCAAAACAAAACACCCACAACGATGGGGGGCTACATCAAAGAACAAAAGAGCGAGCAATGGCCAAAGCTGGAACAATATGAGCAATAAGTAAGTGGTACTAGATTATATTCTAAAGCACAAAATAAATGCCCATGAATCTACACGTTACATTACTGAATAAATAAATAAATGAGAGTAAACAAATAAAAGAGGCAAACTTCCCAGGCAGTTATTCCAAGTAACAGATACAGACAGTCCACTGTCAAGGAGGAGAAACATAACTCCCTACCTTACAAGTGGGCTACACAGTGCTCTCCTTCCTGGGAGCAGGGAAAGCAGGAATTTACAGTGGAGAAGCCCAGCAAACACTACTTCAGCCAGGTGCTCAAGGTAAAGACCAAAAGTGATGGCATGCTGACAGCATGTGGCCTTGACACACTGTGGTGAAAACGGTACTTTAGCACTCGCTTCGGCAGCACGTTAGTAAGACTGGGACGATCCAGAGAAGACTAACGTGGCTCCTGCGCACGGATGACACGCAAATTCGTGACGTGTTCCAGGTTTTTTGAATGGATGAGAAAGCTGTGGTACATAAACACAATGGAGTATTACTCAGCCATTAAAAAGAATACACTTGAAGAAGATCCGCTGGAGAAGGAAATGGCAATCCACTCCAGTACTATTCCCTGGAAAATCCCATGGACAGAGGAGCCTGATAAGTTACAGTCCATGGGGTCGCAAAGAGTCGGACAGGACTGAGCGACTTCACTTTCACTTTCTAATGAGGTGGATGAAACTGGAGCCTATTATACAGAGTGAAGGAAGCCAGAAAGAAAAACACCAATACAGTATACTAACACATATATATGGAACTTAGAAAGATGGTAACAATAACCCTGTATGCGAGACAGCAAAAGAGACACAGATGTATAGAACAGTCTTTTGGACTCTGTGGGAGAGGGAGCGGGTGGGATGATCTGGGAGAATGGCATTGAAACATGTATAATATCATGTTAAGAAACAAATCGCCAGTCCAGGTTCAATGCATGATACAGGATGCTCAGGGCTGGTGCACTGGGATGACCCAGAGGGATGGTACGGGGAGGGAGGTAGGAGGGGGGTTCAGGATGGGGAACACATGTACCCCTGTGGCAGATTCATGTTTTGTATTGGTTCTGTATGGCAAAACCAATACAATATTGTAAAGTAATCAGCCTCCAATTAAAATAAATAAATTTATATTTAAAAAAAAAAGAAAAAAAAACCCACAGTACTTTAACCTCTGTGGTCTTCTTTCCCAAAATCCATATTCCCTCTGATCATGAGAAAAACATCAAGGAAATCCCAACAGAGGGACTGCTGTCCTGACCAGTAGTCCTCAAATGTCAAGAACATCAAAAACAAAGAAAATCTAAAACACTGTCACAACCAAGAGGAGTTTAAGGAGACAAGATGACTAAATGTGATAAGGTACCATGGGACATGAGCAGCAAGTAAAAACAAAGGAAATCTGAATTAAATATGGACTTCGGTAATTACCGTTATCTGTTCATTAATTTGATTCTCCAGGCAAGAACACTGGAATGGGCTGCCATTTCCTTCTCCAATGCGTGAAAGTGAAAAGTGAAAGTGAAGTCGCTCAGTTTCCGACTCTTCACGACCTCATGGACTGTAGCCCACCAGGCTCCTCCATCCATGGGATTTTCCAGGCAATAGTACTGGCGTGGGTTGCCATTGCCTTCTCCAGATGTTCCACTATTATGCATAAAATATTTATCTCCTATCCCTCCAAAAAAAAAATTTCAGGGCTGAAATATATACCATTGGAATCTAGTCTAAATCTCTTTTCAGAGAAGAAACTGAGGTATAACAGACTGACTTGCCAAAAACGGTTATTGTCACAAGGAGGAGCAGAGGCCAAGTCTCCTGTCTCCCAATACTTCACTTGATAATTTTATACCACTTTTGCCTTAGAAACAAAATGATTTTTCACACATATCTAAGCAGCAGCTTTTTTCTGCCTCTAAAACTCTTCAAGGACTTCTCTGGTGGTCCAGTGGCTGAGAGTTCATGCTCCCAACACAGGGGAGCCGGGTTTGATCCCTGGTTAGAGACCTAGATCCTTTATGCCCTCTGCCACTACAAAGACCCACTGCAGCCTAATTACTTAATTACTTTGGGAAAATAAACAGAACTCTTCATGTGTCTTAACACTTAGAAACTCCCAAGCAGAGAGTGTAAGGGTTTCCCAGGTAGCTCAGTGGTAAAGAATCTGCCTGCAATGCAGAAGACGTGGGTTCAATCCCTGGGTCGGGAAAATCCCAACCTGGAGAAGGAAACGGCAACCCACTCCCAGTATTCTTGACTAGGAAATCCCTAGGACAGAGAAGCCAGGCGGGCCACAGTCCATGGGGTCGTGAAAGAGTGAGACACGACTTAGCAACTAAACAACAAAGCAGACGCATATTTCTCAGTTGTCACTATTTTTAAGATTATTAACAGGAAATATGTAACAAGAAGCTCAACAACAAAGCAATAATGCTTTAAAAAAATGTATAGCACGTTTCCGCCACTCCCAACTTCCCCAAAGTCCCAGAGCCAATGACTCCTTGATCTAAAATGTTCAAGAATAAAAGTGAAGAAACTATGTGCCTTTAAACCAAGTTAACACTTTCCAGCAGTAAAGAAACATTAACATTTTCTAAGTCTCTTCACAGTTCATGCTCACTAAGATACATTACCTCTTCCAGTGCAAGATTTCTCATATTCCTGAATGCCATTATAGCAGTTTCTCTCATACTTTCTGCTTGAAAGCCATCATTTTCTTGGAGTACTTCATTTCCTGATTTTCCTCTAAGAGCCATTTTTATTTTATTTTTTTTCTTAATCACCACAAGGCTATTACCTTAAACTCTACCGCAGTGCCCTTTTGAGCTTGGGTGCAAATGCTAGGTGGATGTCTAATTCATGACTAAACTACTTAGTGCCACAAACTGTCTCACAGTGGGCCCATTTAAATTCCTGTCTTGGCCAAATTACAAACTACTTACAGACCTCCAGGAGAGTAGCAATTAAAAATCAAAACCACCAACAAGAAAATCTTTTAACAGTTATGAGTCTACCAAAGTGAACTTTTCTTAAAAATACCCTTAAGTTGTATGTAAATATAGTTTTGTGTGGCTTTATCGTACAGTATCCCTTAACTACAGCAAAAGTGAAGTCAATAATACCAACAATATGAGGCCAAGACTATATAGGCCAAGTTATGATTTCTGTTGATCCAGAACTTGATCTGGAAATAAAACTTAAAATTTCTAGGTTTCAGAGAAGTGAACAGACTGCACTTATTTTTCAGCTAGATTTTTTCCCCCCTTTGGCCATATCACATAGCTTGAGACATCAAGGATCAAACCCAGGCCCCAACAGTGAAAATGCCTAGCCGTGAGACTGCCAGGGAATTCCCTCAAATGGACTTTCAATAAATACTGGGTGGCAGGGCTCAAGACTGTTTCCTGGCAGTTCCAAGACTGAAGTATAAGAATTCTGTATTACAAAGGGTTAAAGGAGAAAATGGGTCTAATGCCCATCAGCAAACCTGGCACATATTAAACACTAAATGAATGTTTGCTAATAGTGTTCAATTCCATGAGGGCCGACTAGTTATCAAATATTAAAAAAGAAAAAACTCTGACCTTCAGGATCAATAAAGGGTGTCCTTAAAGTCTGGAAACATAAAATGTATTTGCCCATGTTTTCAGAGTTCATGAATATTCTGTACCATTAGTCCTACCAATCAAGTTTCAGGAGGGTTGGAGGTGGATAACATAAACGCATAACCTTTTATCTAACTAGGAAAAAACATGCAGAGATCTGTTACCAGTACTTAAGACTCCAGCCTGAATATTTTGTCTATAAAAAACACCAAAAGCAATAGTTTTAAGTATCAACTAGTGTCATGATAAAATTGTACATAACTATGTACACCCAAGGGCAGGTAAAACCTGGAGAAATCCAAATATGGTCTATAGATTGTACCAATGCAATTTTTTCCTAGTTCTGATATTTTATTATAGATATTGTTATTTGGGGAAGCTGGGTATTGGGTACAAGAGATCTCTCTGTACTATTTTGCAACTTTTGCAGATCTGTAATTATTTCAAACCTGAAAGCTTCTCTTAAAAAATGTATTACTGGATCAGTATGGCTGGTTCGTTAGACTTGATCAAAGTTGTATAGAAACCAGCTTTAAATCGACCCAGTCTTTCAAAGCACAGAAGTACAGACAAAGACCCAGAAGTGTGAGTTGGATTAGAAATCTGAACATCTTGCCCCCTTCCTTCCAGTTAATAAGTGTTTTGCTTTTAATAATCAAATATAATTATCAGCCTATATCCAAGGCAGACAATCTCTACCACTGGGATCACATGGACAAATGTACACAAAGCCAAGAAAATACATGCATATACATTTATATGTACATGCATATATATACATTTATAATATACATGATAAATATTATATAATATACATGTAATATACATTTATAAATAATATAAATATTTCCAACTTGTGTCTCAATTTTCCAAGGACAGAGCAAAAAGCCCAGTTCTCAAAATCTCAGTCAGAAGGATTCTTCAAGAGACCTTAATCTATTCACTCTTAGTATTTCAGTTCACTTTTTAACTTTTAAGAGTGAATTTACCTTGAATTCTAGAAATGGAAACATTCTATTTTAAAACTGTCTATTCAGAAAATTAAGGCCTTATGCAAAAGGCAGTACAGTGTATGTGATGGTGTAAACTGCCATGTCAAGAGAAATCTGGGTTCAAGACTTTCTTGACCCTCTTTGTGGCCTTGGTTAGCTTACTAACTTACAGGAGTCTTTCTTCCCTATTTTATAAATGTAGCTAGTAGTACTACTAGCCCAAAGGCTTGCTGTGAAAATACAAGATAATACAGTCTATCAGAGTCCAATACTTCATAAGTACACAAATAGTCTGTTCTTTTGATACACAATTAGTACGACCACATCTTCAATTCCCAGACGGCCTACACCTTCTACATATTTCAACAAAGCTGAATGACTATGTAACAAGAAGAACTAGCTTTCTTCTCATTATATTCTATGATTTTTTTCTTTAACTCTTCCTCGCAATGGTGTATATACAACTGTAGCATTTGGACAGGGAAATATCCCTGTTTATCTGTGATTTTCTTATTTTCTGCTCTGCTACCAATTTCATGAATTCCTCTAAATTTAAGTTTATTTTTGGTTAATGGTAACTCTGTTCTCAGGACACATTCTGAAGAGTACAATTATTTTACTATACATACTGAAAAATATACATGAGACTTCAACTGAACACAAAATATTCTATTAGAAACATACACTTTCTGCATTGAATTTCAACAAATCAAAAATTGATTTAGAGCAATTTTAGGAACCGGCAAACACTAAAGAAAAATTAAATTTGTCACCTCTCATAGGCATGCTCACTAAGGGGCCATTCAAAAAAAAAAGATTTTTAAAACAAATCGAGTCTCAAATTACTTTTAAATTAAACTTTAATATTTTCAAGATAGTCTATTTTGCATCTATTTTCATAAAGATATTGGCCTATGGCTTTCTTGTAAAGTCTTTGTCTAGTTTTGGTATCAGGGTAATACTGGCCTAATAGAATGTGTTGGAAATTATTCTCCTCTCTTCTATTTTTGGAAGAGTTTGTGAGGGATTAGTGTTAATTCTTCCCTAAGTATTTGATAGAATTCACCAGTGAATCCATTTGGTTCTGGGCCTTTCAAGATTTTGTTTCTTAAAAGTAGTTAGGGGGACTTCCCTGGTGGGCCAATGGCTAAGACTCTGTGCTCCCAATGCAGGTGGCCCCAGATGGTCGGGGAACTGGATCTAAGCAACTAAGACCCAGGGCAGCCAAATAAATAATTTTTTTAAGTAGTTAGGAAATTTCACTTCTAATGCCTTTAATCCATGAGAAATTAGAAAGGAACAAATCCCACAAAAGGAATTTATCTCTTTACAGGGTCAAGAAGTTCCCTTATATTCCTAGTCTCTTAAGTGCTTCTACCATGAAAGGGTGTTGCATTTTATCAAACTGATACGATCATGTAGGTTTTTTGTCCTCTATTAATGCAATATATTACATTCTTTATTGTATGGTAAACCAACCTTCCATTTTTGGGTTAAATCCCACTTGGCTGTGGTGTTTAATTCTTTTTTATATGTTGCTGGATCCCATTTACTAGCATTTTGAGGACTTTTTATTTATTTGCTTAAGGGATATTGTTCTATGGTTCTCTTGTGAAGTCTTTCATTTTGATATCATGGTAATATTGGCCTTAAAGGATGAGTTAGAAGTGTTTTCCTTTCTTCTATTTTTTAGAAAAGTTTGTGAAGGATTGGTATTAATTCTTCCCTAAGTATCTGGTAGAATTCACTAGTGAAATTATTCAGTTCTAAAGCTTTTCTTTTTGGAATTTTCTCTCTTAAAAGTAGTTAGGAAATGTCACCTCTAATTCCTTTAATCCATGAGAAATCAGAAAAAACAACAGAAGTGACCTAGCTGGCAGAATTGGTTACTTTTTTTAAAAAAAGTGACTTTTTTCTTTTGGCTGCACAGCTTGCTGGATGTTAGTTGCCCAACCAGGGACTGAACTCGTGCCCCCTGCAATGGAATATCCAAGTCCTAGCCACTGGCCCACCAGGGAATTCTACAAAGTGATTTTTTTCAAAGGCTGAATGTAATTAAAAAATGAAGCAGTCTTTCCTTCATGCAGGCTATCCATTTACCTACCCTTTTAAAATGTTATGTCCCACTGACTTTAGACACCTTTAGACTGTCTAACTTAATCTCCACAAGCTCCGCAGGAGGTTCTATCATCCCATGTGCCACATGAGGAAACTAAAGCTAAACTGTCCAAGGTCACAGTTAAAAGTACGGTTAATGAGCAGGACTGGGCTGCTCATGTGGCTCAGCAGTAAAGAATCCACTGGCGAAGCAGGAGATGCCGGTTTGATCACTGGGTTGGGAAGATTTCCTGGAAGAGGGCATGGCAACCCACTCTAGTATTCTTGCCTGGTAAACCCCAAGGACAGAGGAGCCTGGCGGGCTACAGTCCACAATGTCACAAGAGTCAGACACAACTTAGTTCCTGCACAACAATGAGCAGCAACTCAGAAGTCACAATCCCTAATCTTCTACTTAATAACTTGGCATACTGGGTGAATTGCTAACTTCAGGGCCTCAGTTTCTTCATCTAAAATAACAACACTGTGTACTTTTTAAAGTGAAAGTAAAGTCGCTCAGTCATGTCCGACTCTTTGCGACCCCATGGACTGTAGCCTACCAGGCTCCTCAGTCCATGGAATTTTCCAGGCAAGAGTACTGGAGTGGGTTGCCATTTCCTTCTCCAGGGGATCTTCCCAACCCAGGGATCGAACTTGGGTCTCCTGCATTGCAGGCGGACGCTTTACCGTCTGAGCCATTTACACTGGGATACATTTACACTGTGTACGTCTTGGGATAGCTATATAAACAAAATGCATGCAATGTGTTCATATTAGTACCAGGCTTACAGTAATGTGCAACATTATCAGTGATTTCTACTATTACTAGGTATTGCCCAGCGACACCATTTAAGCTTTGATGGTCCTAAAATGCTGAGTTTTAACAGCGATAAGAAACTTGGGGAAAAAAAAAAAACTTGAAGTCTTAGACTGAAAAGGAACCACTTAAAAGGAATTTGATTCCAGTCACAGATAACCATTTTACTACTACTTTTCATTCCTCTGGATTACATCTAGTCAAAACATCAAAGCACTTAATAGTGGGAGGGAAGTACATAAAATTCAAAGTGGTCCTTACTGTAAATGCTCATCCACTAGAAAAATAGATGTACACTGCCTAGTTCAGTTCTGAATTTTGCTTTTGATTGACAGGAACATTAAAATGTATCTTCCCATAGCACGTTCCTTTTTTGTATAAACTAAGTGGATTTAAAACGTGGATTCCCAAAACACTGCTGAAGATTCTAAGTTACTTAAAAAAATTAAATTCTCCAAATAATTTTCAGTTAAGCTTACTTTAGTTAACAAAGCATTCAGCCTGCACTTTTCTGACAAAGTTCAACTGTTATAGTTAACAAAGCATTCAGCCTGCACTTTTCTGACAAAGTTCGACAGTAAGCTGTACAGGTTTTAACTATGTTCAGGCACTGTTATTATTTCCTAGGAGTTGTTATGAGCTGCCAATTCTTCTACTTGCATAGTTCATTACTCCATTCAAAGTAGTTTCCTGTTCACCATCTTATTTGTCTCTCCTAAAAGATCCCTAATGGTAAGGTATCCTGGGCACTGCATTTTAAAGATGTGGAAACTAATGTTCATTTTGCTAGTTACCTCTCTGAGCCTGGAATTCAGGCTCCAGCCTGCATTTGTGCTTACCAACTCTCACTTCAACCCCTTAAGCTATCTCTCAGGGCAAAGTGAACTCTGTAACTGAAAGGATGCAAGAGCATGATTGCCAAAACTGCAGCAACAACTTCTGTCAAAACGTTTACCCCTCAAGGTCCTTGGAAGATAATGTGCTAGTTGAAACTGTTGAGTTAAGATAGTCAGGTAGGGAGTTGCTGACACTCATTATCAGACAGGTCAGGAAATGCGTTTACCGTGCCGCACATTTACTCCAATACACCGTTCATTCTGGCCATCTCATAATCCAGTTCCCTGACTTGTTTGCTTGTGCTGGTGCACAGGAGAACTCCCACACAATTCTCTACCTCTGCTCTTACTACAGCAAATGGACAACTCAGCAGTGATTCTATTCATGGCACTTAAAACATGGCTGTTAAAAGACTGACATACAGAATCATTTTCAAGATCAATACAGTTCCTCCCTTTAAAAAAAAAAAAAAAAAACCTGAAACAAAACAAATCCTCCCGCCCACTAATTCTTATTTTAAAAATTAAGCAAAATGTTCCATTTCCTAACTCAGAGGTAAAGAAACCTAACTGTGGCTCACCTTTGTCCCCCCAAGCTTTTAATATTCAGCTCAGTGTAACTTCCTCCAGCCAGCATTCACTTGTGTCATACCCAGCAGTTAATCCACCAAGCCCAGTTTCTTCCTCCTATATCCATAAAGGTGACTTCAGGTCCCAGAACTTAACCAACTCAAAAAGGATGGTTTTGATGTAGGGGACCAACATCATTCAGGCCTTAATTTATTTAAATCATCTATCAAGTAGTCAAAGTCTCTCCTGTCCTTTTTTATACACAGTTTAGTGGCTCAGAGGATAAAGCGTCTACCTGCAATGCAGGAGACCCAGGTTCGATCCCTGGGTTGGGAAGATCCCCTGGAGAAGGAAATGGCAACCCACTCCAGTATTCTTGCCTGGAGAATCCCATGAACAGAGGAGCCTGAGCAGGCTACAGTCCACGGGGTCGCAGAATCGGACACGACTGAGTGACTTCACTTCACTTTAGTTCTAACAACACCATCATCAGATTTTATATCCATTATTTGCAGAGAAGCGGGGTACAGAGAAGTAAACTGCCTAAGTTCATATAGCAACAAACGACAGATTAACGACTTGAACCAGGGCCTTAGCCTTAACCATCAAAACTGCCTCAACTAAAACTCCAACGTGATCATAAAATTAAGCCCATGACCTTGAGCCAATCATTTCAGAGCTCTGGGCCTCAAGTTTCCTCCACTATAAAATGACTTGCCCAGAGAGCTTTCGGGTGCTTTCCTGCCAGTCTTTGTGAATTTACAAACCAGATTACCTACTCCTCATCCATGAAGAGATATAATTAAATGTCAGGGCTTAAGTTTTCCAGCCACTGAGTGTTCTAGCACATTCTCCATACTCCACTCTGTGATTTTAATTTTCAAATACTGAACCTCTAATGCTAAATATTCTCTCTCGGCCCACTATCAGCTCTTTCCCCATTACAAGGGACATCGACTAGGCCCGATCCTATTCCAGACCTTTACCCAGTTACTCCAGGCCACTTCCCAGCTTCACAGGTAGCCAGCAATAGGCCTAAGAAAGCCCTAGAAGCAAAGCCAGAAGGAGAAGTTAGCTTTCTCAGAGGTCAAAAGAGGTTCTAAGGCACCTGCCACGCCTCCCGACCCCGGTGGCGCGGCCTGGGCCTGGCTCCCTAACTCAAGCGGCCCAGGGCCCGGCCTCACACCACACGGCCGGAGCGCCAGACTGGGCCTCAGCTTTCGAGACCCAGCCGGACCCCACGGCCCCGGCCACGCCCGGCTCTTCGGGCCCCCGGTCGCGGCGCCGCGTATCCAGGCCCCCAAGAGTCCTCGCAGGCCCGAACACAAGCAGGCCTCCCGTCTCACCTCGAGCCTCAGCGGGACGGCCGGTGGCGCCCGCGCCTGCTCCCACCCGCACAACCGGCCCCGCGCCGCAGAGAATACGGCCGCTGAGGCAGCACAGCAGCTGAAGAAGCACGACCGTCACGTGCCGCAGAACCAAGAGGCCTTGACTCCCGCTGCCGCCGCGCGAGCTAGCCCCGGAGCACGAAGCCCGGCCCTGAGCCCGCCCCTCGCTCCTGAGTAGCTACAGCCAGGGCCAAGGCCAGCACCCCCGCGCCAGCTTCTGAATTCAATTGGTCGATGCGACCATCGCTCTGAGGACTTTCCCGTACGCCCCCTAGGGCTATTCTTCGTGGAGCGTGGGGACTGGCTGGGAGCGAGGCAGGAAGTGGCCGCTGGTTGGGCGGTACAGAAGGGGGCGGGCTGGGGCGGAAAGGAATACTCCCGGGCGCGCGCGCTCTATGGCGGGACCAGCCCTTCAGGAGTTCCCGCGCGCGGTTGCATTGGTTCCTTAGTGGGCGCGCTTCCAAGAGTTGCATCTCGCTCTGTCTCTGTGGTTCCCACCCTTCTGTGCCTAGACCCGGGCCTCGGAGTCTGGCATTCCGTTCCCTTCTTTGGGGGTCAGATGTCAGCTGGCAAGAAGGGAAGTCTGGTGAACCATCGGGAAGGGCCTTGCCCCCGATGCAGCGAGTGCCCAGCGCTAACGGCTCCCTCGGTCCGGCCTAAAGTCGACTGCACTGCGCTGTGTAAGCAGGCGCCACGGTTCCTGCAGTGTCATTGCTCTAGGCCCAGCAGCCTGAGGCCACCTTGTTACCCAAGCTCAAATACAGTCCACAGTATTACAGTCCAGGTTTATTTCAATTTTCAATTTGTGATGTTTTCCTCAGTAAAATTATACATAAAGGGCACAGAGACACACTGACAATATTCAGAGAAAAAGATGGTGCAATGGAAAGATTTCAAACACACCACAAGTTTTGTAACTCACTTTTAGCATATCTTCAGTTTTGAATATGCTGAGAACCTCAGAAAATGGAAATGGTCTGTGGGTTTTTTTAGACTTTTATATGTCCTGGTTTCTGTCGTCCATTTGTTTGGATACCCAAAGGCTGAATGGTAGAGTGAAAAAAACTGTATTTGGTAAATGTAGCAACTACCATTGGCTTCCCAGGTCGTGCTAGCAGGAAAGAACCAGCCCGCCAGTGCAGGACACAAAGGAGGCCTGATTTCATCCCTGGGTCCAGAAGATCGGCTGGAGGAAGGCATGGTAACTCACTTCAGTATCCTTGCCTGCAGAATCCCATGGACAGAGTAGCCTGGCAGGCTACACTCCATTGCACAGAGTTGGACAGATCTGAAGCAACTTGGCAAGAGCGCGTGCAAACACACACACACACACACACACAGAGTTGGACAGATCTGAAGCAACTTAGCGAGAGCACGTGCACACACACACACACACACACACACACACACCCCAACTTCCCCAGTTCAGTTCAGTTGCTCAATCCTGTCCGACTTTGCAACGCCATGGACTGCAGCACACCAGGCTTCCCTGTCCATCACCAACTCCCTGAGCTTGCTCAAAATCATGTCCATTGAGTCGGTGATGCCATCCAACCATCTCATCCTCTGTCATCCCCTTCTCTTCCCGCCTTTAATCTTTCCCAGCATCAGGGTCTTTTCAACTGAGTCAGTTCTTCGCATCAGATGGCCAAAGTATTGGAGTTTCAGCTTCAGCATCAGTCCTTCCAATGAATATTCAGGACTGATTTCCTTTAAGATGGACTGGCTGGAGCTCCTTGCAATCCAAGGAACTCTCAAGAGTCTTCCAGTGCCATAGTTCAAAAGCATCAATTCTTCAGTGCTCAGCTTTCTTTATAGTCCAGCTCTCACAACCATACATGACTACTGGAAAAACCATAGCTTTAACTAGACAGACCTTTGTTGGCAAAGTAATTTCTCTGCTTTTTAATATGCTGTCTAGGTTGGTCATAAATTCTCTTCCAAGGAGCAAGCATCTTTTAATTTCATGGCTACAGTCACCATCTGCAGTGATTTTGGAGCCCCCAAAATAAAGTCTCTCACCTTTTCTATTGCTTCTCCATCTATTTGCAATGAAGTGGTGGGACCAGATGCCATGATCTTAGTTTTTTGCATGTTGAGTTTTAAGCCAACTTTTTCACTCTCCTCTTTCACTTTCATCAAGAGGCTTTTTAGTTCCTCTTCACTTTCTGCTATAAGGGTGGTATCATCGGCACATCTGAGGTTATTGATATTTCTCCCTGCAATTTTGATTCCAGCTTATGCTTCATCCAGCCCGGCATTTCTCATGATGTACTCTGCATGTAAGTTAAATAAACAGGGTGACAATATACAGCTGTGACATACTCCTTTCCCTATTTGGAACCAGTCTGTTGTTCCATGACCAGTTCAAACTGTTGCTACTTGACCTGTATACAGATTTCTCAGGAGGCAGGTAAGGTGTCTGCTATTCCCATCTCTGTAAGAATTTTCCACAGTTTGTTGTGATCCACACAGTCAAAGGCTTTGGTGTAGTCAATAAAGCAGTAATAGATGTTTTTCTGGAATACTCTTGCTTTTTCTATGATCCAACAGATGTTGACAATTTGACCTCTGGTTCCTCTGCCTTTTCTAAATCTAGCTTGAACATCTCAAGGTTCACATACTGTTGAAACCTAGCTTGGAAAATTTAGAGCATTACTTTGCTAGCGTGTGAGATGAGTGCAATTATGTGGTAGTTTGAACATTTTTTAATATTGCCTTTCTTTGAGATTGGAGAGAAAACTGACCTTTTCCATTCCTTTGGCCACTGCTGAGTTTTCCAACTTTGCTGGCATACCGAATACAGCACTTTCACAGCATCATCTTTTAAGATCTGAAATAGCTCAACTGGAATTCCATCACCTCCACTAGCTTTGTTAGTAGTGATGCTTCCTGAGGCCCACTTGACTTCACATTCCAGGATGTCTGGCTCTAGGTGAGGAGCCAGCTTTATTCCCTCCTGCCATCTTGGAAGGGAAAATGAGAAGGTAAATGTTAAAAGATGGCAGTACTAAAGGGAATTTAAGGGGATTTTTAGTTAGGAGGGACTGCTTTCATTAGAATGAACAGGGAAATAGGTGACTTGAACTGGATAAGGTAGGATATGCAGGGTTTCTGTAGTTGGAGAGTTGGAGAAAGGCTTCTTTAAATATGAAAAAGCATACAAAAATGCAGGAAAATGGGTATCATATATTTGGGGACATCATGTATTTTGGCTGGAGAAAGGTACGTGTTCATTAAAGTAATGGGAGCTTGCTCAGCTCAAGAGTTGGGTTAGGACCTAGCCAATGAGTCTTTACGGAGATAGGTTAAATTTTAAATTTTGGTTATGATTTAGATACTTAGGGAAGCATTATAATTATTATTTTTTAATTTGGACACAGCATATGGCATGCAGGATCCTAGTTTCCCAACCAGAAATCAAACCCAGTCCTGACAATGAAAAAGCCAAGTCCTAACCACTGGACCAACAGGAAATTCCCTAGGGAAGCTTTATTTTAATATTATTCCTGGGAGTCCAAAAGAGAGAGAAACTACCAGCTATGAGTCTGGTTAGGAAGCTACTTCTTGAAGTTGATTAAAGGGCAGAGTT
This sequence comes from Oryx dammah, assembly GCF_014754425.2. Taxonomy (NCBI): domain Eukaryota; kingdom Metazoa; phylum Chordata; class Mammalia; order Artiodactyla; family Bovidae; genus Oryx; species Oryx dammah. The sequence continues at coordinate 105,850,095 of NW_024070189.1, read as the reverse complement.
AGGGAATGACAGGATGTCTAGAAACAAAAGCATTAAATGTTGATGCTGAAGACTGTACCATAGGACTCAGAAATCTAGGAAAAGAAGAACCAAAGGCAACAATGAGAGTGTCAGCCCAGATGACTGGTGGTAAAGTATAGAGCCCTAAAAGAGGGGGGGTCTTCAACCTCAGCTGATCCTGGGAATCCTGGGTCTGGACAGAACAGGACGATTGGTCCTGCTAGGGATTTTTCTGCTAAAGCATAATGTTCTTAAGAAGTTGAGGACAAACACCTGCAGGCTGGCCATTCCAGAAGATATTTCTAAGATTAATGGCCTTTTTTCTTTACCTCCTCACCAACCTGTCTCTCTGTTCTATAAAAGAAACTGGCATCCAAACCCAGATAAGATGGTAATTGTGAGACATAAGTCTTCCATCTTCTAGGTCTACAAGGCTTAACACCTCATCTTGTGGACTTACTGGTGTGTCCTGTGGGCCAAGCAGAGTGAGCTTGGACTTGGTAACAAGTTCAATTCAATTTTGATGCTAACTACCCAGTTAATCTCAGACACCACAGGTTTAAAGGCTGAGACTGCCCCCACATCAGATCCTCAGCTGCAGATGAGGTACACAGGCTACCCACAGGTCGCCTTGACCAACTACAAATTTGGGGGTTCCTGTGACCACCTCTTCAGGTTCCAAGAACACCACACAGAACCCAGGAAAATACTTTACTTGCTATCACAGGTTTACTAAAGTAAAAAGCTACCACTAAGGAATAGCCAAATAGAAAAATGCATAGGGCAAGTCATGGGTGTATATGTGTGCAAATGTGCAGAGCTTCTATACCCACTCAGGCATGCCAACCTCCTAGCACCTGCATGTGTTGAACAAGCTAGAAGCTCTCCAAACACCATTACTTAGGGGGTTTTATGGAAGGAGAATTACAGAAGCACAATTGCACTCATCTCACTTGCTAGCAAAGTAATGCTCAAAATTCCACCTCCTAGGTTTCAACAGTACGTGAATCGAGAATTTCCAGATGTTCAAACTGGATTTAGAGAGGGCAGAGGGACCAGAGGTCAAATTGTCAACATTTGTTGGATCATAGAAAAAGAAAGAATTCCAGAAGAACATCTACTTCTGCTTTATTGACTACACCAAAGCTTTTAACTGTATGGATCACAACAAACTGTGGAAAATTCTTATAGAGATGGGAATAGCAGACCATCTTACCTGCCTCCTGAGAAATCTGTATACAGTTCGAAGTGGACATGGAACAACAGACTGGTTCCAAATAGGGAAAGGAGTACGTCAAGGCTGTATATTGTCAACTAGCTTATTTAACTTATACACAGAATACATCATGAGAAACACTGAGGTGGATGAAGCACAAGCTGGAATCAAGATTTCTGGGAGAATAATCAGTAACCTCAGCTATGCAGATGATACCACCCTTATGGCAGAAAGCAAAGAGGAACTAAAGAGCCTCTTGATGAAAGTGAAAGAGGAGAGTGAAAAAGTTGGCTTAAAGCTCAACATTCAGAAAACGAAGATCATGGCATCTGGTCCCACCACTTCACTGCAAATAGATGGGGAAGCAATGGAAACAGCGAAGACTTTACTTTGTTGGGCTCCAAAATCACTGCAGATGGTGACTGCAGCCATGAAATTAAAAGATGCTTGCTCCTTGGAAGAGAATTTATGACCAACCTAGACAGCATATTAAAAAGCAGAGACATTACTTTGCCAAAAAAGGTCCCTCTAGTCAAGGCTATGGTTTTTCCAGTGGTCATGTATGGATGTGAGAGTTGGACCATAAAGAAAACTGAGCGCTGAAGAATTGATGCTTTTGAACTGTGGCATTGGAGAAGACTCTTGAGAGTCCCTTGGATTGCAAGGAGATCCAGCCAGTCCATCCTAAAGGAAATCAGTCCTGAATATTCATTGGAAGGACTGATGCTGAAGCTGAAACTCCAATACTTTGGCCATCTGATGCGAAGAACCTACTCACTTGAAAAGACTCTGATATTGGAAAAGATTGAAGGCGGGAGAAGGGGATGACAGAGGATGAGATGGTTGGATGGCATCACCGACTCAATGGACATGATTTTGAGCAAGCTCAGGGAGTTGATGATGGACAGGGAAGCCTGGTGTGCAGCATTCCACGGGGTCGCAAAGAGTTGGACACGACTGAGCGACTAAACTGGACTGAACTGATGGAAGTCCTCTGAGTAGGCATGATTAATAAATCATTGGCCACTGGTGATTGCACTCAATCTCCAACCCTTTCCCCTCCTTAGAGGTCAGAAGTAGAGCTGAAAATTCCACTCTTCTAATCACTTGGTTTCTCTAGCAACCAGCCCCTATCAGGAAGTTATCAAGGGACCCAGCAATAACCACCTGAATAGCATAAACTCAGGTGTTGTTGGAAGGGGCTCATTATGAATAACAAAAGATACTCATCACTCAGGAATGCCAAGGGTTTTAGAAGTTCTGTGCCAGGAACTCAGAATAAAAACTAAAAAATTTTTATTATATCACATAATATTCATTCCATCCCCACCACTAGCATCGGGCAAAAAATTGATCTGCTTTCTTCTACTATAGAAAAGATTGGTCATTTCTAGAGCCTCATATAAATGTAATTATATAGTATATAGTTTTCTATCTGGCTTACTTAACTCAACATATTGTTTGCAGATCCTCATCTGTGTTGTAACATGTATCAGTAATCTGTTGCTTCTAATTGCTGAGTAGTGGTGTTTTGTACAAGTATGCCACAGTTTCTTTATATATTAACCAGGTAATAGACACCTGGGCTGTTCCCAGTTTCTGGCTATATGATATAAAACTGCTATGGACATGGTGTACCACTCTTTGTATAAACATATATTTTATTTTCCCCTTAAAACCCAACATCTTCACTTTTTCTTGGTTTACTGCCTCAATTGATAGTTAGATTCATCCAAAGAAAGTGTAGGAATTGTTTTTGAAATCTTGCACATCTAAAAGTATTTTTATTCTACTCTCACATAGTTTAACTTTATTGAAATATAATTAAAATACTATAAAGTTTGCCTACTGTAAGTGAATGATTCATTGATTTTTAGTAAATTTATGGAAGTTACCAAAATCCAATTTTAGAGTAACTCCATCATTAAAAAGTTTTTTGCTCCTCATCTGTAGTTAATTCCCAGCCAACCAAAGCAACCATGAAACTGCTTTCTCCCTTTTCTAGATATTTCATGTTAATGGAACCATATCTGACTTCTGCCACTTAGCATAATATTTCTGCACTTAATTAATGTTGTAGCATGTATCAAGGATTGATTCTTTTTTTATTGTTGAATATTACACCTTGCATATGTTGAAAAAAATTTTCACAGTGTGAGAGTTACAAGTTAAGTTTTATTTGGGGGAAAATGAGGACTACAGCCCAGGAGAAAACATTTCAGAAAGCTCTGAGAAACTGCTTCAAGGAGGCAAGGGGAGGAGCTAGGATATATAGGGAGTTTAGCAGCAAAGGCCGGGTAGTCTGGGTCCATCAAAAGATTACTGTTAGTTAAACAAACCAGCTATGTCAAGTTAAGGAACTTAGCACTTTTCTATGTATAGAAAGATGCAAGAGTCTGGACTCACTGAATCATTCCTTTGATATGTTCTTCAGCTCTCTGGGACTAGTATCCTGTTTCCACATCCTGAGTTTCCTCGGGGCTCACCATGTGGAATGGCTGCAGTCTGATGGCAGCTAGATGACAGGTATTCTTTTCTTTCCTGAGTTTCCTCAGGGTTCACCGGCTCACTCTGGAGGGCTGCAATTGCTGATGACTATGACATCCTTGTTTATTGAACAAGTCTGTATATGGACATGTTCTTTTGGGTATACATAGGGATAGAATTGCTGGCTTGAATGCTAAGTTTATGATTAACTGTTTAAGGAACTCAAATTGTTTTCCAAAATGGCTGCTCATTTTACATTCCCATGTTGGAGGGTTTCAGTTTCTCTCCATCATCACCAACACCAGCTATCCCGTCTTTTTGATTACAGCCATTTGAGTGGATGTAGAGTGGTATCTCACTGTGATTTATTTCAGATTCAGTGAGCTCCCTCAGACAGAAGCTGCTGATTTGTGCAGCCTCTCCAGTTTTGAAGACAGAGAACTTGAGAAGGAAACGGCAACCCACTCCAGTATTCTCGTCTGGAGAATCCCATGGACAGAGGAGCCTGGCGGGCTACAGTCCCTGGGGTCACAAGAGTCGGACACGACTGAGCGACTAGACCACCACCCCCCAGTTTTGGGACAGCTACCCTCACGCCCAAGCTATGGGAATGTGAGCAGCCCCAGGCAAGAATGCCACAGATGCTCACCGTTCTAACCAGATTTCAGTTCTTCATGGCTAAATAAATGCTTCTCAATTTCTCAGTGACTTTTGGTCAATTTTCAGAACCCGAAATCTTTCACACACAAAAAAATTTCCCTCCCAGTCTCATAGTTATTTTCTGGGGAGAAAATCTGCTGATTCCTCAGTGCACCAGACCACCTGTTAATTGACAACTGTTTTCTCTATGTGTTTTCTCTCAGCTTTTTTCGTTTTCCATGCTTTGGTCTCTATGTTTTACATTTTAAGGCTTTTGCTTTCTTTTTTGCTTTTTGCCTTGGCTGCACACTGGAATTACCTGGAAAGCGTTTTATTATTTAATTATTTTGGCCATGTTGTGAGGCATGTGGGATCATAGTTCCCCAAGTAGGGGTCGAACCTGTGTCCTCTGCATTGAAAGCACCGAGTCTCAACTGATGGACTTCCAGGGAAGTCCCCTGGAAAGCTTTTAAAATCCTAGTGCCGAAGCTATACCTCTAGACATTACATCAGAACCTCTGGGGGAGGGCCCAGCCATCTGAGAATCAAAATAAATGAGCTATAAACCACTGAAAAAGAGAACTGTAAGCACATTTTTAAAAAGGAAAAGAAAAATATAAATTAATAAGTCTGTAAAAGTCCTAGTCATGTCCATCTCTTTGCGACCCCAGGGACTGTAGCTCACCAGGCTCCTCTGTCCATGGACTTCTCCAGGCAAGAATACTGGAGTGGGTAGCTGATGCTGAGCAGGACCCTGTGGGACTCCAGGGCACGGAGACCTTTCTGTCCCTATTCTTATAGGGAATACTCCAGCATTCATGACCTCTCAGTTCCAAAAGGGCAGAACAGTTACTAATCAAAGGAAGAATAGCGGTGAAACCACCTGAGGCAAGATTAAAGGATCAGAGAGGCTCATCAAGATTGGGAAACTAGAGCTCCTAAGACCCTGCACACACCCTAACTTGACAGCAGCCAGGAAGAATAGACTGTTACTGCCTTGATCCTTAATCACATACTCCTGCCTGACTATATAACCTTTCCCTGCTCAGCAGAGAGTGGCGGGCTTCCCTTGTGGCTCAGCGGGTAAAGAATCTGCCCGCAATGCGGGAGACCTGAGTTTGATCCCTGGGTTGGGAAGATCCCCTGGAGAAGGGAAAGGCTACCCCCTCCAGTATTCTGGCCTGGATAATTCCATGGACGGTACAGTCTGTGGGGTCGCAGAGTCAGACAGGACTGAGCGACTTTCACTCACTCAGCAGAGAGAGGGGCACAACTCTTGAGGTGGTAGCCTGCTGTGTTCCCCCTTTGCCTGTCAAAATAACAAAGCTACTCTTTCTCCTCCATAACTCTGTCTCCGTATTTCTATTTGGCATTGGTGCACAAAAAGCCAAGATTTTGGCAACATAGCTATTCCCTTCTTCAGGGGATCTTCTGGACTGAGGGATCAAACCTGGGTCTCCTGCATTGCAAGCAGATTCTTTGCCATCTGAGCCACCAGGGAAGCCTTAATAGGTCTATATCTATAAAGAAAAAATTAGACTCCTCCTGTGTTTCTTCTTTACTGTCACAGTACCACCACATTCACCACACTTCCTACACCAGACGTGTAGGAATTTTCCCCATGCCAAGCAATTCGGTGACATCAGCTGGGTCCTACCATGTATCTCAATTCTGACACTACCCTCCTGAAGACAGCAAGTGTCAGATCCTACAGGTTAAGGACTTAGTTCCATAAGACTGACTCCACTTCAGATGCTAATCGAAAGTAGTGAATCCTCACGTTACCCACAATTTCGGTCTGACTTGTCTATAAATTTGAGGTATCCATGACTTCCTCTCCTTGGATTTGATTATTTACTAGAACAGCTCACAGAACGAAGAAACACTTCCTTGCATCTATCAGTTTATTAAAGGATGGTGATGGACAGTCAGATGAGATAAGCAGGGTGAGGTATGGGAGGGTCTGGAGCACAGTTTCATCCCTGTCACCTTCCCAGAACATGGATGTGTTCACCAACCTGGAAACACTCTGAACCCAGTACTTAAGGGATTTTTATGGCAGCATGGTCAATCATTAAGTCCATTTCCAGCCCCTCTCCTCTCTGGAGAATGGTGGAGGGGAGGAGGGGCTGGAAGTTCATGGTTCACCACTCTTTGTGGTGAACAGCTCCCATCTAGGAGTGCACCATGACTCACTTCATTAGCCCAAAAGACACTGCTATAACTCAAGAACTGTGTCAGGAACAGGGGTCAAAGACCAAATGTGAAAACTAAAGATATGCCTAATGCTCTTAACACTTAGGAAATTACAAGGGTTTTAGGAACTCTGTGCCAGAAATTGGGGGCAGAGACTGCCATATATATTTTCTATTATCTCGCAATACCAACAGAGGAGAAGGAAGAGCTCTTGCTGAGGGCCAATTGATTACTATAAAGTGAATGCTAGTGTTGGAAAAGCATAATTTGGCAATTATAAAGGTAAAGAAGGGATCACGTAAGAGTCACCAAAGGATGCTAACTTTAGGGGGAATTTTGAGCAACAGGACATTTAAATGGTCTTAAAAGTGCCCACAGTAGGGAAGGTTCCTTTGCAGTATTTAAATGCAATGCCTGTCCCTAGACAGGATCCTGTTCTAGAAGGAAAAAATGCCATAAAGGACATTATTAGTAAACTGATAAAACTGAAATATGGATGATTGATTATAAAGTAGTATATCAACATAAATTTATAAGGTTGGTAACTGTATTGTGGTTATAACTGTGTATCATGGTTATGTAAAGAAAATACACACAGAAGCATTTAGGTGCAAAGAGCCATGATGCATATAAAAGGTTCGTAAATGACAAAGGAAATACGGTAAAATGTTGAATGTAGGAGAATCTAGATAAAGTGTATATTGTTCTCTGCACAAGCTATCTTGAAAAAATTTTTTTTCCTTGCACAATTTTTACTTATTTTTTATTTATTTTTGGCTGTGCTCAGGGTTTTTCTAGTTTTGGCCAGTATAGGTTTTTCATTGCATTTGTTTCTCTTGTTGAGCACAGGCTCTAGGCCTGCGAGGCTTTAGGAGCTGTGGCATGCGGGCTCAACAGTTGTGACTTGTGACACAAGTGCTTAGTCACTCCGCAGCATGTGGAATCTTCCCAGAATGGGGATCTGACCTAGGTCCCCTGCACCGGCAGGTGGATTCCTAACCACAGTGCCACCAGGGAAGTCCTCCTTGCACAATTTTAAAATTCTCAACGTTAAAAAAAAAAAAAAAAAAGGCCAGGGGAGCTCCCTGGTGGTCTAGTGGTTAGGATTTGGTACTTTCACTGCTGTGACCAGGTTCAATTCCTGGTTGGGGAACTGAACGGAGATCCCACAATCGCCACAGCATGGCAAAAAAAAAAAAAAAAAGCCAGGCTCTCACAATTCAAGATGATTGTTCAGAGTTATTTATAGCCTATAGAGCCTATTTTGAAAGTTAGAAGCCTCCAAATAATTCTGTTTTCTGAAGAAAGCCTCAGATTTTCATTTAAATGGTAATGGGCCTGTGTAAAAAGGAATATTCAGGACAACTCTGTATGGGCTAATCAAAATATTAACCCACCACACATTCTTGTTTAAATGCCTAAAAACATAAGCATACTTACACAAATATAAAACCATGACTTTTAAATTACCTATAAAAATTCAAATTAATACTTATATAGGACAACAAAACCTGTTTTTCTGCTGAAAAGTAAGTGCTATTTGACTTGCCATCTGCTCCCAATGACCTGAGGCAGATGTTTTCAAGTTCAGCTGGCACATGCCTTGTCCTGTACCATGATGCACATTCTCAGTCCACTTTCCACTCTTCAGAAGACCTTGAAATCTTCCATTCATAGGGAAATTCAGTGCTCTCACGCCTGTCTGCCTGCCTTCCCCCCTGGTTAGCCGCCACCACTCAAACGCAGGTGAAAATTCTCAGGTTCTGGGGCACTTCCTGGTGGTTGTGTAGAGCAGACATCATCAATACTTTTTATCAGTTATTTTTAAATTTTATTTTAAGGATTATTCATTTTTATTTATTTACTTTTAATTTATTTAATTGGAGGCTAATTACAATATTGTAGTGGTTTTTGCCATACATTCACATGAATTCACCACGGGTGTACACATGTTCCCCATCCTGAACCCCCTTCCCACTTCCCTCCCCATCCCATCCCTCTGGGTCATCCCAGTGCACAAGCCCTGAGCACCCTGTCTCATGCATCAAACCTGGACTGGTGATCTGTTTCACATATGATAATATACATGTTTCAATGCTATTCTCTCAAATCATTCCACCCTCACCTTCTCCCACAGAGTCCAAAAGACTACTCTATACATCTGTGTCTCTTTTGCTGTCTCGCATATAGGGTTATTGTTATCATCTTTCTAAACTCCATATATATGTGTTAGTATACTGTATTGTTGTTTTTCTTTCTGACTTACTTTGCTCTGTATAATAGGCTCCAGTTTCATCCACCTCATTTGAACTGATTCCAATGTATTCTTTTTAATGGCTGAATAATATTCCATTGTGTATATGTACCACAGCTTTCTTATCCATTCATCTGCTGATGGATATCTAGGTTGCTTCCATGTCCTGGCTATTGTAAACAGTACTGCAATGAACATTGGGGTACACGTGTCTCTTTCAATTCTGGTTTCCTCAGTGTGTATGACCAGCAGTGGAAAAAAAACAGAAAGCCCAGAGATAAATCCACGTACCTATGGACACCTTATCTTTGACAAAGGAGGCAAAAATATACAATGGAGAAAAGACAATCTCTTTAACAAGTGGTGCTGGGAAAACTGGTCAACAACCTGTAAAGGAATGAAATTAGGACACTTTCTAACACCATACACAAAAATAAACTCAAAATGGATTAAAGATCTAAACCTAAGACCAGAAACTATAAAACTCCTAGAGGAAAACATAGGCAAAACACTCTCCGACATAAATCACAGCAGGATCCTCTATGACCCACCTCCCAGAGTAATGGAAATAAAAGCAAAAATAAACAAATAAAAATAAACAAATGGGACCTAATTAAACTTAAAAGCTTTTGCACAATGAAGGAAAACTACAAGCAAGGTGAAAAGACAGCCTTCAGAATGGGAGAAAATAACAGCAAATGAACCAACTGACAAAGAATTAATCTCAAAAATATACAAGCAACTCCTGCAGCTCAATTCCAGAAAAATAAATGACCCAATCAAAAAATGGGCCAAAGAACTACACGGACACTTCTCCAAAGAAGACATACAGATGGCTAACAAACACATGAAAAGATGCTCAACATCACTCATTTTCAGAGAAATGCAAATTGAAACCACAATGAGGTACCACTTCACGCCAGTGAGAATGGCTGCTATCCAAAAGTCTATAAACAATAAATGCTGGAGAAGTTGTGGAGAAAAGGGAACCCTCTTACACTGTTGGTAGGAAAGCAAACTGGTACAGCCACTATGGAGAACAGTGTGGAGATTCCTTAAAAAACTAGAAATAGAACTGCCATATGACTCAGTTATTTTTTTTAAACAGAAAAGTTAAACATTTTCCACAGAGTATTGCAGATTCCAAAGAACGTGGAGGTAACTAATTTTAAGGCAGCATAGGTATGAGAGAGGAAGCAATAGCAATCCCTAGATCACCACCACAGTCCCCCCTTGTACTGCATCTCAGCCCTGCTGAAATCACCAAGCCCAAGAGGAAGGCTGAAGGAGAAGCTACAAGAAGAAAAAGCCCAAGGGAAGTGTGAACCCAATAGGGGATGGGCATTCTTTCCTGCTAATGTTGTTCTTTCTAAAAAGGCACCTTGCAGAAAGTGGAGGTACAAGGTGAAGCATGTATATTTTGGGTTTTACTTTTATTTGCATTTTATTTTTTGTGGCATTTATTCCCAGGCCATAAGTTTTTGTATCTTCAGTTTCTTCTGGGATATCTTTTTGTTCTGTGCAACCTCCTCTTCTGGTTTAGAAAAAATCTGTTCTTTTTCCGTATGGGTCATCTCCATGTGGCAAGGAGAGCTCATGTATGGATTGATCCGACCATGAGCTCTGGAAGTCCTGCGGGCTTTGTTCACCTGGATGCGCTCAGTGACCAGAGAATCTACATCTAAGCCCTCAAGTTCAGCATTACTCTCTGCATTTTTGAGCACGTACAGTAAAACTTGAGCACTCTTTCTGGGCCACCGACCCTGCGTCCAGCCCCACTGTCTGGCCTGTGCACACCTACCAACTCCACCATTGTAACCATGGAATGGTATACACTGCTTCTTTAAAGTGACCTCCTTCAGGTCCTTGGTGGCTTTTTGGATATGCACACCCTTAATGGCCTGGGCAGTTTCACGAATGTTCTTAAAGTGAACACAAAGATCTGAACCTCTTGATCCGCATGATTTTGTGAGGTTTTCTGGGTCAAGCGAAGAGTGTATCATTTTCAGAGGTCATCTCAGGCAACCGACTGGGAAATGAAAGCATGTGTATTCTGTATGTTTTCCTTTTTCTGTACTACTTGAATTAGTTTCTATCAGATTTAATATAAATGCAAATATTTGTGTTTTTAAAAGCTACTATTGGCACAAACAACCCTTCATTATTTCAGGGAAGGGTAAATATTACTAACAGATTATCTTAGAAATTGGGTTGAAATGATCATGCGGGTGAACAAGATTTTGCTTTCATGGCTTTAGAAGTATTCTTGGTTGCTAAGAGAAGGGATCCACTGATATTTATAGCTACTATAGCTGTGAAGAAAAGAAAATTCTTTTTTAGGACCTCCTTCCTTTTCTCTGTGCCATCAGAATGACCTTTATGTCCTTAAACTCAGGCCTGTCGAGATCTGATTTCCTTACTCCTTTCCTCAAAGGCTCCAAGTCTGGTCTTTTCAGTGACTTGGAGACCAAGTTCCTCAAAGAAGCCAGGAACCATTGTTATTGATTGTGGATCCTTAAATTCTATAGTTTTCAGGACTTCCCTGGCAGTTCAGTGGTTGGGGCTCCACACTTTCACTTTTGGCAGGAAGGATGGGTTTGATCCCAGGTTGGAGAACTGTGATCTTGCATGTAGCACTGTGCAGCCAAAAAAAAATTTATATTTGTCATTAAATTTTTTCAAACGTAAGGTCTGCTTATGAAAGGAGTTAACCTGTTAAGTTGGAATTATTCCTCCTCTAAACTTCTTCTGTTCAGACCATCAAAAAAGACTTCCTTGGGTTTTGTAGCTTTTCCTTTTTTGCAGACCATGGGAATAAGCGAAATTGAAAGTTGCTGTATACCATTTCTGATGACCACTCAGGATCTTCCTGAAATGTCATGAGTATAAATGAAAATTAGTTTTAATAACATAGACACAACTAGGGGGGAGCAGAAGAGGGACTGAGGAAGAGCAGGGGAAAGTGTGATTGGCTGGATGAAAATATTCCTGGGCTCTGATTCCATGTTTTCAGACAACCTTCTGAGGGCTGATTTAAGCTTATCCTGATGATAAGAGAGAACTCTGAACAGTGAGCATAAGGATTTATTTGTGGAAACTGATATTCTAATTCTAAAATTAGGACAGAAATTCAATTATATGGAATTAAAATTATATGAAAATTCCAAGGACCTAGAAAACCAAAGCAATCTTCAAAAAAAAGTTTGAAGACTTACATTCCCGGATAAAGATTTACTGTAAACAATAATTAAGAAAATATGGTATTGGTACAAGAATAAAAAGATCAATAGAAGAGCACACGGAGCCCAGAAACAGTCATACATACACAGTCACATGAGGAACAAAAAAGACGTAACCACAAATAGTGAGGGAAGGCTAATCTTCTATAAATGGTGCTGAGTCAGCTTGTCATCCATATGAAAAACACTATCAACAAAAATTAATTGAAAATGGGACACAAAATGTAAAGTTAAAATAGCAAAATTTCTAGTATGGTAAAGCATTCTTAAATATTACATGAAAAGCATGATTCTCAAAAGTAAAAATTGATATACTGGACTTTATTCAAATTAAAAACTTTTGCTTTAATAGGCAAGTCAGAGACTGAGGAAAAATATTTGCAAAACATATCTGACAGACTTTTTTCTAATATTAAAGAACTCCTTATACTCAATGAAACAATCCAGTTTTAAAAAAAAAAGGGGGGGGGAAGATAAGAACAAAGTCCAGTTTAGCAATTTTTACTTTGGAGAGTCATTCTTTTTGTGTGATATTTAAGAATGCTTTGTGAAGCTAGACATTTCACCATTTAACTTTACATTTTGTGTTCCATTTTCAGTTAATTTTTGTGGATAGTGTTTTTCCATATGGGTGACAAGTTGACTCAGCACCATTTATGAAAGACTAGCCTTCCCTCCAGAGAAGGCAATGGCACCCCACTCCAGTACTCTTGCCTGGAAAATCCCATGGACGGAGGAGCCTGGTGGGCTGCAGTCCATGGGGTCGCTAAGAGGCGGACATGACTGAGCGACTTCACTTTCACTTTTCACTTTCATGCATTGGAGAAGGAAATGGCAACGCACTCCAGTGTTCTTGGCTGGAGAATCCCAGGGACGGGGGAGCCTGGTGGGCTGCCGTCTATGGGGTCGCACAGAGTTGGACACGACTTAAGTGACTTAGCAGCAGCCTTCCTTCACTATTTGCAGGTATGTCTTTATTGCTCAGAATGCGAAGTCAAGTGGTCCTTAGGAAACACCACTACGAACAAAGCTAGTGAAGATAATGGAATTCCAGTTAAGCTATTTCAAATCCTAAAAGATGATGCTGTGAAAGTGCTGCACTCAACATGCCAGCAAATTGGGAAAACTCAACAGTGGTCACAGTTTTCATTCCAATCTCAAAGAGAGGCAATGCCAAAGAATGTTCAAACTACTGCACAATTGCACTCATCTCATCTCACACACTAGCAGAGTAATGCTCAAAATTCTCCAAGCCAGGCTTCAATAGTACATGAACTGTGAACTTCCAGATGTTCAAGCTGGATTTAGAAAAGGCAGAGGAACAAGAGATCAAATTGCCAACATCCACTGGATCGTCAAAAAAGCAAGAGAGTTCCAGAAAAATGTCTATTTCTGCTTTATTGACTATGCCAAAGCCTTTGACTTTGTGGATCACAACAAACTGTGGAAAATTCTGAAAGAGATGGGAATACCAGACCACCTGACCTGACTCCTGAAATCTGAATGCAGGTCAAGAAGCAACAGTTAGAACTGGACATGGAACAACAAACTAGTTCCAAATAGGGAAAGAAGTACATCAAGGCTGTATATTGTCACTCTGCTTATTTAACTTATATGCAGAGTACATCATGAGAAATGCTGGGCTGGATGAAGCACAAGCTGGAATCAAGATTGCAGGGAGAAATATCAGTAACCTCAGATATGCAGATGACACCACACTTATGGCAGAAAGCAAAGAAGAACTAAAGAGCCTCTTGATGAAAGTGAAAGAGGAGAGTGAAAAAGTTGCCTTAAAACTCAACATTCAGAAAACGAAGATCATGGCATCTGGTCCCATCACTTCATGGGAAATAGATGGGGAAACAAAGGAAACAGTGAGAGACTTTATTTTGCTGGGCTCCAAAACCACTGCAGATGGTGACTGCAGCCATGAAATTAAAAGATGCTTGCTCCTTGGAAGAAAAGTTATGACCAACTTAGACAGCATATTAAAAAGCAGAGACATTACTTTGCCAACAAAGGTCCGTCTAGTCAAAGCTTTGGTTTTTCCAGTAGTCATGTATGGATGTGAGAGTTGGACTGTAAAGAAAGATGAGTGCCAAAGAATTGATGCTTTTGAACTGTGGTGTTGGAGAAGACTCTTGAGAGTCCCTTGGACAGTAAGGAGATCCAACCAGTCCATTATAAAGGAAATCAGTCCTGAATATTCATCGGGAGGACTGACACTGAAGCTGAACCTCCAAAACTTTGGCCACAAGATGCGAAGAACTGACTCATTTGAAAAGACCCTGATGCTGGGAATGATTGAAGGTGGGAGGAGAAGGGGATGACAGAGGATGAGATGGTTGGATGGCATCACCAACCCGATGGACATGAGTTTGAGCAAGCTCAGGGAGTTGGTGATGGACAGGGAAGCCTGGCGTGCTGTAGTCCATGGGGTCACAGACTTGGACAGGACTGAGCGACCGAACTGAACTTTATTGTTCATCATGTGACTGATGAACAGCAAGGTGGGTAACAAATAAACACATGAAAAGACACTCAGCATTATCAGCCAAGAGAAATCAGAATCACAATTTAGACATACCCACTAGAATAACTAAAGTTAAAAGGATTTATCATACTCACTGTTGGCAAGTATGTGGAGGAACAGGAAGAGAAACTTTTTGACCGCTGGTGGGGATATGGTATAACCATTTTGGGAAAACGGGTAACTTCATAAAAAAGTAAACATACATGTCATATTACCTAGCCATCCTATTCCTAAGTATTTACTCAAGAAAAACTGAAGCATATGGCCACAAAAGACATTATACAGATAGCCCCTCAATGGGAACAACCCAAACTTCCATCAACAGGTAGATGGAAAAACAAACTGTGGTATTTCCAAGTAATGGATTACTACTCACTAAAAAATGAATGAATTTCAACCTAAAATAATTATGCTGTAGAAATAAAGTACATACTAAATAATTCTATTTATATAAAATTCTAGAAAATACAAACTAATCTATATAGTCATGGGAGCAGAGACTTCTGAAAGTAATGGATATCTTCATTATCTTGATTTTGGTGATGATTTCTTACATCAAATTATCCAAACATGTCAAAGAGTACATTATAAATATGTGTAGTTTATTGTGTTAATCATACCTGCTCAAGAAAAAAGTTTCCTGGGAGGCGGCACTACCACTTGGTTCCGCTACGTTGTGAGTGCCCCTGGAGCTGGGTGACTCTTTCTAGATCCATCAGGACACTGGACACCCCTGTAAGAGATCCTTGGGGTAAGGAAAGTTAAGTAGAGGTGATGGCAATTGACTGGGCATGTTTGGAGAACAGGGCTGACTCTACTTCCTTCCACTGCTCAACACAGCACTTGTCCTTCAGATAAGCCCAGCTCCTTTGAACCTCTAGCCCCTTCTCATCATTCAGGTCTAGGTATGAAAATCAAGTGCCTTCACTGAGTGCCAATTCTAAATTGGTTCCTATCCCTCATTTTGTCCTAAAGTCACTTCCTATATTTCTCTTCTCTTCATGGCATGTATCACAATCAGAAATTATTAATGTAGTTATTTCAATTATCTACTTGCTTCGTCCCTCTTTTATGCTGCTGACATCCCACAGATCCCTTTACAGGAGGTGCACCCACCCTATAGGTGCCTTAACTTTTGGTTGACAACTCACAGCTGCCCCTGCAATGACTGACTGAAATGAGAGATGGGTGGGGGAAGAAGGGCACAAAAGATTGGCTCCTTGGCAGTAAGGAGCCTTAACTCTGTGGCACAATTGTGCACAGTTCCCTGAGATCTGACTAGAGCTAGTCTCCACCTGAGGTCACGTTCTTGCTTAGCTTTACCTTTTTTCCCTGCCCCGTCCTGCTTTCGTCACTTCCATAATAAATCCCTCAAAAAATTCTCATCTCAGGCTCTGCTTCTGGGAAATCTGACCCATGACACCCTTGGTTAGCTTCATGAGGGACTATTTTGTTCATCTCCCTGGAACATATTCTTTTCTTAGGTTCTGCTTATGACCTTCTCCCCATCTAAGAATAATGAGGGAATATCTTTGTCCCACCCTAAGAACAGTGCCTGGAACACAGTAGACCCTCAGTAAGTGTGCTGAATGAATACAGGGGCGTGCCCTGGGGTCCATTTTATAGCTTAGCTGATCTGGCCTAGAGGCATTGTGAGTCATAGCTGGTAAAAAGCAACTGAGTGGTTCAGAGATGGGGCCAGGCCCAGGACAGCAGCTTGGCATCTTCAACACATCCTCCAGGTGAGGCACGACATGTGAGGATTATGGGGGAAGGGTCCTCTGGAAAGATGCAACCTCAAGGGTGGGCCTGGTTCTATCCTAAGGCCCTACATGGTCTTCCAGAGACATGTCCCTGAGCCAGATCTAGGGGACAGTACTGCCCAGGTTTGTGTGAAAAATAAGCGTGTGTTGAATTAATGGAGGTCTAACAGAGGGAACCCTGCCCCAGGGTTCTTTTCACTCTCCATGGGGCGAAGAGGAATTTAAAAGAAAACATAGCCCTCTTTCTCACACAACAGAATCAGCACTTATACGAGTGAGGAAAGGGAGAATGGGACATGTCTGTTACCTGGACTTTAGCTTCCTTGAGCATGTAGTCTGCTTGGGATGAAAGTCATACTCAGTCTGCACAACCACTGTTGGCTCAGGTCCTAAGCTTAGGTCCTAGCCCATGGCACATGCCTCCACCAAACTGACTACAAGGGACTGTGATCTAAACACACACATCAGGCTTCCCAGATGGACCAGGAATATCTTGAGGGCGGGCGTAGGCTATGCTTGGGACCCTCTACCCAAACCACAGCCTGGCACAAAGCAATGTCAGCTCAAAGTTGTAAAATAAGTGAATGATAAGGGCAATAACGCTGTTGGTATGCTAGACATCCACCAGATACTTTTCAGGATGTATATCTACCACTGAGTTTGTAGTCCTTCAGTAGCGCCCTCTAACCCACAGAAGGAAGTCTTAACTTTGGAGCCTGCCTGTACAGCACCCTCACAGAGCACCCTGGTCTCCCTTTCCAGCTTCCTCTTCTGCTATTAATACCCTACACCGACCCTACCCTAAGCTCTTCCTCACATGCACAACATCGGAGCCTTGCAGAGCCCTTCACTCTGCCTAGAGGCTCTCCCTTATCCACCCACAAAGTACCTGTCAAAATTCCTGTACATCTTTACTTGCCTCTGCTATCATTCGCTCCTTCCCTAAGGGCCTATTAACCCCTTCCAGCAGCCACTCAGCACTCAAGAGAGCAGGGCTCTGGTCCTTAATCAGCCTATGTAGCCCCAAGACCCGAAAGTGGTCTTTGGAGATGTTTCCGGGAAGACTGCTGTTAGGCGAGTGGGCAGGGATGGACTCCTCAGTGGCCAGCAGCTTGTTACCTGAGCGCCGTCGCAGGCCTGAGACCTGCCCACCAGGCCTCGTGGTTTTAGGGAATAGGGGGTCGAACAGCTCGCCTGAGCAGGTTGCTCACCCATACTCTTGCTCCCCAACAGTGCCCCTGGCTCGCCTTTATCATTCTGGACGTCGGGGCTTGAGAGGCAAGGGCGCAGCCCGAGTCACCCGGGTCCTGGTGGCTACGCTCGGGGCATCCGCGCGCCTGACAAGGCCCGCCCAGCCCTCGCCCTGGAGGCCTTTGGGTGCCTGGGCTGGGGCTACACCAGCCGCCTGTGGGAGCAGCTGCGGCAGTTCTGGACCGACCACTGCTCGCGGCGCTTCTCACCGCGACGCCCGCCGCTGCGCCGCATCTCCTCCATGTCCACCTTCTACCTGTTGGACCACCAGACGCGCCAGGCGGAGCTAGGCCTCAGCTACGGCTCGCCCCGCACGCGCCTCAGCGACGAGGCCTTCGTGTTCCGCGGCGGCCGGTGGACCGCCGAAGGCCCGCCAGTGTGGCGGCCGCAGCTGCCCTCGCAGACCATGGCGGGCTGGAAGGCACAGGTGCGACGAGTCAAGAGCCAGGTGCTGCTGGAGGAGAACAACTACCTGAAGCTGCAGCAGGAACTGCTTATGGACATGCTGACGGAGACCACAGCCCGAATGCACCTGCTGGAGAAGAAGCTCGACCGCGAGGCCAGCCCGGCTGCCGCGGCGTGCTCCTGGCAGAGGAGGATGCGCAAGCGCGAAGGCCCGGGCAGCCTGCCCATGCTCGAGCCGCGGGCTCCGGAGTCGCGGTGACGCAATAAAACCCGTGCGGCGCGTGCGCACCTCGGCCGTCACCTCAGGCGCGCCGCTCGGGGCCGGGCGAGCACCGCGCACGCTGTGGGCGTCCAGGGACGATCGCTTCGGGCCTGTGGGGGACCGGGCAGTCACCCGGGCAGTCACCCACAGCCGGTCTCGGGAGCATGCGATAGGGCCGCGTAGGAGGATGTTAGCAGCCCGCTGGGAACGCGCAGTGCGAGCCCGGCTGGCAACAGGCAGTGTCTAGGGGGCGAGGATGGCAGGCGGTGAAAGGCAGTGACTGCGAAGGCTTTCTTGGCCTAAGGGACGGAGGATAAAGTCCGGGAGGCGGGGAAACCCGGGCTCGGGCGCGGACGGTGCGGTTGGGCGGGCGGGTCCAGGACCTTGCACTTGGCCCTTCCCTCCTTGAGGCGCTCCCTGGAGGGGTTTCAGCCTGAGTTCAGGATAAGAATGTATTTTACGACCTGGAAACTGTTTCGAGACTGAAGCCTTCTCGAAACTTTGGGCTCTGCCTCCCCGTCCTGGCTGTACGGCTTTTGGTGAGACACTTTACCGGCTTCTTTCTAAAATGACTGGTCGGAGGTACAAATAAGCACTCTCTGGAGCCAGTCTAGTGCACAGATAGGATTTGCTCAATCCACTTTTTTACAGTTTTGCGTGAGTTGCCAACACGTACGAATCTGCAGATTTCGCATTAAAAATCCAAATTTTCTGTGTTCTCCTGAAAACCGGGGAAATTTAGCCATCACGGACCTTGGTTTTGCCCAACAGCGATCGCCTGATTTGTGGCTGTCGTCACCTGGTCAGCTTCACTCGTTTCCTCCTATAGGTGTCTGATTTTTGAACCGCTTCTAGATCCGTTCCAGATGGGTGTTCTCTCTCCGAATATGGGGCCCCTCCCCGTGCCCAGGGTGCCTTTCATGAGTGTGTTGCACTTGTGAGTGATGGGGCTGCACAAGCAGGTGATGGCACTGGTCTTTGGTATCTGCAACCTTTCCTCAGAATACAGACAGGCGATGTCAGCATCCAGTAAATCCAGTTAAGATTCCAAAACATTTCCCTAGAGCCACGTGAAATCTTTTGAGAGAAGTGGGTGTCCTGCCTTACCCTAACTTGCTTTCAGGAGAAAGACTGCTGCTGCTACTAAGTCGCTTCAGTCGTGTCCGACTCTGTGCGACCCTATAGACGGAAGCCCACCAGGCTCCTCCATCCCTGGGATTCTCCAGGCAAGAACACTGGAGTGGGTTGCCATTTCCTTCTCCAATGGATGAAAGTGAAAAGTGAAAGTGAAGTCGCTCAGTCATGTCCGACTCTTAGACCCCATGAACTGCAGCCTACCAGGCTCCTCCATCCATGGGATTTTCCAGGCAAGAGTACTGGAGTGGGGCGCCATTGCCTTCTCCAAGGAGAAAGACTAGGGGTTACTAAACCATTACTTTGTACAAAATGTGGCCAAAACAACACAGAACATGTCATTAGACATTAAGCTTAAAAATTTCTTTTGAGTAGTACTCTTTTGTATTTTAATAATTCTGTATTTATATAATTGTTGTTCAGTCACCCAGTTGTATCCAACCCTTTGTGACTGCATGGACTGTAGCACGCCAGGCCTCTCTGTCCCTCACTATCTCCTGAAGTTTGCCCAAGTTCATGTCCATTGCATCAGTGATGCCATGCAGCCATCTCATCTTCTGACACCCTCTTTTCCTTCTGCCCTCAATCCTTCCCAGCATCAGGGACTTTTCCAATGAGTTGGCTGTTGGCATCAGATGACCAAAATACTGGAGCTTCAGCTTCAGCATCCGTCCTTCCAGCGAGTATTCAGGGTTGATTTCCCTTAAGATTGACTGGTTTTATCTCCATGCTGTCCAAGGGACTCTCAGGAGTCTTCTCCAGCACCACAGTTCCAAGGCATCAATTCTTTAGCGCTCTGCCTTCTTTCCAGTTCAACCCTACGTGAACACTGGGAAGACCATAGCCTTGATTATATGGACTTTTGTCGGCAATGTCTGTGCTTTTCAACACACTGTCTAGGTTTGTCATAGCTTTCCTATCAAGAAGCAAATGTCTTCTGATTTCATGGCTGCAGTCACCATCCGCAGTGATTTTAGAGCCCAAGAAAAGGAAATCTGTTACTACTTCCACCTTTTCCCTCTCTATTTGCCATAAAGTAATGGGGCTGGATGCCATGAACTTAGTTTTTTTAATATTTAGTTTTAAGCCAGCATTAATATTTTATATTAACATGGGTTAGAATATTTTGAATAGCTGTAGTGGTGACATAAAACTTTCTTTGAGAATAACTTAGAAAATAAAAAATACGCAGAAAAGGAAATGAGAAGGGAGTCAAAACAATACCCAAAGGGGGGGGGGAACACAATATAAGGCACTGATGGAGAAACTAAGTGGAACAGGCCAGATACGCAGGACCACGTGTTGTATGATTTTGTTTATATAAAATATCCAGAAGAGGCAAATCCATAGCTGGTGGGGCGGGGGAAGTGGAAAGGAGGAAGTGACTGTTTAACAGGAGCAGGCTTTCCCTTTGAGTTGAAGAAAAATATTTTCAAGGTGTAATGGTTGTACATTGTAAATGTGGCACATTCTAGAATGTACATTCTAAAAGCCACTGAATTGTACATGTTAGTGACTTGTGTGAATTTTACTGCCATAAAATATTTTTAAGGAGGAAAGTACGTTAAAACCTGAGATTAAAAACTATTCAGTATGGGGAAACAGGAAAAATCATGAAGGTGATCCGAGAGTGCCTGAAGTTGAGGAATGCTGCTTTGGTCAGAGCACTTGAAAACAAATAGTTGATTCTCTAGAATGAAGAAAAGTATCTGCCCTGACAGAGCAGCAGCAGACGGAGAGCCCTATGTTTAGGGAAGGGCATCCAGGTGGATAAAGGACCCAGATCAAATGGGGAGGATGATCTTTTGAGATATCTGCCTTTGTTCTTTCTGCTCTGGAGTTTCAGCCCTTGACCAAGGCAGCAAGCTCATTGCCCCAGGCACTGTGACAGAACTGAAATTGGGTTTCTTCTTCTATAGCCCAGAACTCTGAACAGCTTTGCAAAAATATTTTATGGGCTTGAGGAGAGAGGTGGAAAAGGCTGTACCGTTGTCTACAGCAAGAGGAAAGATGAAGGGAAATGGAAGTAGAGATCCTGGGAGGTCTTCCATCGTGGGAAAAAGTCCTTTCTTGATCCCGCATTACCTTCCAGCTACTGCCCCATTGCTCTGCTTTCCTTTATTACTAAACTCCCCAAAGTTGCTTATGTTCACTGTCTTCAACTCCTCCCCTCCCTCTTTGCTCTTAGTTCCCCTCAGCTTTGAATCCCACCTCCAACGCTCCCCAGCCCACTCTTGTCGGGATAACGCTGACTCCAGTCCTGGGAAGGCCTCTGGCCACTTCTCCTCCCTCATCTAGGCCCGGCAGCAGCATTTCTTACAGTGGACTCCTTGTCTTCCCTAGGCTTCTAGGGCACTACCCTCTTCTGATTTCTCTCCTACCTCACAGTTGCTCCTTCTCAGTGTTTTGCTGATTTTACTCACTTCCTTCAGGTGTCTACTTACGTGTCACCTTTTCAGTGAAGTTTTCCCTAACGACTTTATTTTAAAAGAACATACATTCTCCCCACACCCAACAAAACCAGCACTACTTACCCTCCTTTCTTGCTTTGTTTTCTAGCCTTTGTCACCGTTTAACATGCTATATATTATATCTTGTCAATCTCCCTCCACCCACTCTGCCCCCACTGGAGAAAGTTTCATGTGTGCGTGCTTGTGTGTGTGCTTGCGTGCTCAGTCGCACAGTCATGTCCTTTGTTTCCCTGTGGACTGTAGCCCACCAGGCTCCTCTGTCCATGGGATTTCTCAGGCAAGAATACCGGAGTAGATTGCAGTTTCCTTCTCCAGGGGATCTTCCGAGTGCAGGGATCGAATCCATGTCTCCCGTAGCTACTGCATTGCTAGGCAGTTTCTTCACCATTGAGCCAAGGGTTTTTTCCTGTATTTTTCCTTTGTATCTTAGTGTAGTAAGTGCCTTTCTGCTTCCAGGCTTTCTCCTGAGCCTCAACAGCTCTCTCAACCCACAAATGTAGCCTGAGAATGTAGGAGACTTAATGCCTTCTGGGGCAACCTCCAGTAGAAGACAGATACCAAAACACACTTTGTTGAATTTTCCTTCTACTATTTTCCTCACTCTTTCTCTCTCAGTTCCTGGGATCATCTACCAAATAAACTGCACCCAAGTTCTAGGCTTAGGCTCTGCTTTTATGGAGACTGAAGCTAAGACAGTTAGTAGGAAGTAGCACTAGAAACAGAGAAGGCGATGGCGCCCCACTCCAGTACTCTTGCCTGGAAAATCCCATGGATGGAGGAGCCTGGTGGGCTGCAGTCCATGGGGTCGCTAAGAGTCGGGCAGGACTGAGTGACTTCACTTTCACTTTTCACTTTCATGCACTGGAGAAGGAAATGGCAACCCACTCCAGTGTTCTTGCCTGGAGAATCCCAGAGACAGTGGGCCCCCGTCTATGAGGTCGCACAGAGTCGGACACGACTGAAGCGACTTAGCAGCAGCAGAGCAGCAGCACTAGAAGGCGGGCCATGTGGAAAGGAATCTACAACTAGATCACCCACCATTCAGAAGGCAACAGAGACCTCTCACCACTGTTGTTGAGTAGGATGCCAGTAACCCCTAGCATGAGACTCTTTGGTAGACTGGAAGGAGATATAAGTTGAAGGGAAAGTTTGGCTAATATAGTTAGTAGCTTTGGCACTTGAAAGATATAAAGGCAGCTGTAATTACAAGGATTATGAAGGTGGTTAACTTTTCCAAATTGCCTTAGAAGATTTGAAGGAAAAATGAAAGGCTCTTAGCCCACTCCACTCAGGGCATGATGTGAAAGCCAGAAAGTCTCCCAAGGCAGCGTGTAAAGAAATGCTCACTTCTGAGGCCAGGAAGTAAGTGTGAGGAAAACAAGGCTCAAGACTTAATCCAAGGGCAACAGAGCTGCAGAGGAGACCTGTGCATCCTTAACAGCTTTTCCTGTACTAAATTCAAGCCTTTTAAAGAGAAGGAATGGGACCCTAAGGCCTGGCATGGGGATATTTGGGTGGATGTATCTAAGAACCTTGAACCCTCAGAGCTCCTGAACCCTTTGGCTAGCATCAACTACTCTTTCACTTGATGGAAAAGAACAGCCTTATTTTTCCTAGAGACGGTGCAACGATCTCACCGAGGTAGACGAGGTAGACATCTTATAAAACAATGCTAATCCTTCTGAAGCTCCACCTCTCATTGCCTCCAGACCAGTAACTAGTATTGAGTCTCAGCATACCCAAGCCATGAAGCACAGTCCCTACTTGATCACCCAGAAGGTGGCAGGACATGTCTAACCACAGGACCTCTGGGGTAACGGATGAGGGAGGGGATCTTGAGGGTAGCTGATGGGGGTGAGAGGGTATATAAGACTGGGTAGGAAGTTGATTGCAATGGAAGCATTTCCCATGACTCAAGATGTAATGTTCTGCCAAGAACACCCAGAACTCATACTAATGTGCTGGATGACTCTGGTAACTTGGACATGATGGTAGTCTAAGGTCAGTGAGGTGGAGATGCCAGAATTGCCTTGGCTGAGTTCTTTAAAGGGGTCTGAAGGCTACAGGGAAGTAGAAATATCAGAATGGGTTTATTGCGTGAGACCAGAAGATTCACCGTTTGATTCTGTTCTCTGGGAGCTGCCCAGAGGAGGCTCCTTTGGCTAAGGCAGAAGAAATATGACAGCGGTTGGGCGGGGGTGGGGTGAGGTGGGTATTGCTTCATTTAGAAGGTGTTGATGGCTGTCACCAGTGGGCCTGGTTTGAAAGCAGGAAATGCCGCTGTGGAACTGGGCTCCTTAGTGTCACTGGGGATGATGGGATTCAGGAATGGCATTTAACCATTCCAGATGGTGATTTTTACCAATCAGAAGTCAGGGGAGCATTCTTATCATACTTTGCACAAGATTGGAGTGGTAACTTGGGGGGCCTTGCTTCTACAAGATCTGTGGTAATGAGGGTAATTGGTCATAGTGTTCTTAGGTGCAAAATAAATGGGCAGCTCATGGAGGTAGAGAATAAGTGATAGAAAGTGTGGGGAACAAGGATGAGACATGCCAGCAGAGATCTGACAGTCTTGCTATTAAAAAGCCTTACTTAATATTAGATCAGTATTTAGATACATCCTAGGAAAGGTGGGTAAGAAATGCTCCAAATAGACAAGTTTTTCCATCACTGCAGTAGAGTGGCAGGTTTGACAGACAAATTGAGTTATTGAAAAATACTTAAAAAACAGATATCTTCCATACCCAAGAACATGGAGCAAGATCTGTACCAACCACAGATTTCAACAAGGAGACTGGACAGTGTGAGATGCTGATGTATGGCATGCAGAGAAATGAATGTGACAGGGACTAACCAAATTCAGACCTTCTGTGGATGTCTTAGTTCAGGCTGCTCTAATAAAATTTCATAGACTGGGGGGAGGGGCTTATAAACAACCAAAATTAGTTTCTCATAGTTCCAGAGGGGAAAAATCTTAGATCAGGGTACCAGCATGATTAAGTGAGGCCCTCTTGCAGATGGCCAACTTCTTGTGTCCTCACATGGCAGAGAGCAGAGGTGGGAAGCAGGCTCTCTTAAAGGCCCTAATCCCATCATGTGGGTTCCATGATCTCATGATCTCATCTAATCTGAATCACCTCCTAAGGCCCCACACTTCCTAATTCCATCATATTGCAAGGTAGGGTTTTGACATATGCTACAGAGAAGGCAATGGCAACCCACTCCAGTACTCTTGCCTGGAAAATCCCATGGCTGGAGGAGCCTGGTGGGCTGCAGTCCAAGGGGTCGCTAAGAGACACGACTGACTTCACTTTCACTTTTCACTTTCATGCATTGGAGCAGGAAATGGAAACCCACTCCAGTGTTCTTGCCTGGAGAATCCCAGGGACAGGGGAGCCTGGTGGGCTTCCGTCTATGGGGTCGCACAGAGTCGGACACGACTGAAGCGACTTAGCAGCAGCAGCAGCAGCAGCAGCAGCATGGACACATTCAGTCCTTAACAGAAGGCAAATCCCAGAACTGGAATCAAGCCCAGCAGGCAGCAGTGATGAGACTGGGACCTCTACCTGCAGCCACAGTGCTCTGCACTTAACCCATCCCATCAGTCCAGGTGATAAATGGCAGCTGGGATAGTATCATGAACCAGTAAAAGTGTCAGTCATTTCGCTTTTACAAGATGAAGAGTTATGAGGATGGATGGTGGTGACGACTGTACAACAATGTGAATATGTTTAATACCACCAAACAGAACTCTGAAGAATGATTAAGATAGTAAATTTTTTGTCATGTGTATTTTATCATAATAAAAGAGAAAAAAAAATGGTTAGTGGTGACTGTGTAGAGATTGGGGGCTGGAATAGAATATTAGCTAAAGGAGCGTAAGAAGCAAGCAAAACAGCTCTTAAGAAGAAAAGCAGACAATCTGAACAAGAGTATGTGACCACAAAACAACCTGCAAATCCCAGGATAGAAGTGCTTCCTGGAATACATGTCGGATAAAGGGAGGGAGGAGCAGAATGTGACTTCCAAGCAGGTGTAGACAATGGTCATGCACTCGGTAGAGCCAAGGCATTGGCCTTGCATTGGTTAGGTTGGGGCTATGCCCTCTTGCCTTTTGGGCCCCAGCTGATCTGTTGGGCCTCCCTGATAGCTCAGTTGATAAAGAATCCGCCTTCAATGCAGGAGACCCTGATTCAATTGCTGGGTTGGGAAGATCCGCTGGAGAAAGGGATAGGCTACCCACCCCAGTATTCTTGGGCTTCCCTTGTCGCTGAACTGGTAAAGAATCCGCCCGCAATGTGGGAGACCCGGGTTCGATCCCTGGGTCAGGAAAATCCCCTGGAGAAGGGAAAGGCTACCCACTCCAGTATTCTGGCTTGGAGAATTCCATGGATTGTATAGTCCTTGGGGTCGCAAAGAGTCGGACACAACTAAACGACTTCACAGTTCATCTAGGGTGTTTCCCAGAAAACCACCTGTTTCCCCTGTGTCTGGCTTTCTCTACTTTTTCTGTTTCCATCTAGCTTAGCTCTGAACAGCCTCCTGTTGTCACTCACCATTGCTCCTGCCTCACCCACCAGTTTCATGTGTGTCTCCTACCTCATACTCCTGGGCCCACTCCTACCAAGACTGATCTGCTCTAGTCAGTCTGTGCATGGCCTTGCCTGCCTTTGATTTTCAGATATGTCTAGGACATGGAGCAGATCACTCAGAAGCCGGTGCCCACGGGTGTTCTGTGTACATCTGTACAAGTGTGGGTGGGATTACCACAGACGTCTGTGGCAACCAGAGGGGTTGGGCGGGGACCAAAGGCCCACAGAGCCTGCGTGGTCACTAGGAATGGTGCTGACAGAGAGGGAGGGGGCCTTGCATGTGACCCCGGAGCAGGAGTGGGCTAGGGCAGGAATTAGTACCAGCTGTCTCTGGAGCACAGTTTAGGAACCTTGGTTCCTGCCTGCTTGGGAGCCACCACCGGTGGTGTGTCTGCAGCTTTCTGTCCTCTCCTAATATACTGCACCTACAAAAGTTTAACAGTACTGTGGTATTATCAGTCTGTTTTCAACTGATCTATGTCCAATCTGGCTCTAATAATCCAGGGCTGGCTTGAAGTAAGGGAAACAGGGTCATGGGACTAATGTGTATTCAACAGGGACTAGGGGTGGGTTTGGAACTTTGAGATCCATGTCCTGGGGTCATAGCAATGGTCCCACAACTCTCCAGAGAGAAAGTAAAGGCAAGTCAATGGCTTGGGGTGCAGCCTCTGTGTAGCATCAAAAGTGAAAGGCAGATAGGGGAGTAGGGCCTAACCCTTGAGCCATAAGCAGACCTATAAAAGAAGCATATCAACTAGTTACAATGAATGGACATTATTTGGTTCCTGACTTCAATCAAACAAAACAACAACAAAAAACCCACTACCAAAAAAAGTAATGCAAAACAATAAGGGAAGGATTAAAAACAGATATTTGATAATATTTGATAATATTACAGAATTGCTAGGAAATTGCCTGGTGGTCCAGTGGTTGAGACTCAGCACTTCCACTCTTGGGCACGTGCATTTGATCCCTGGTTAGGGAACTAAGATCTCACAGGCTACATGGTATGACAAAAAAAAAAATTGCTAAATTTTTGTAGGTGTGATATATAAGCATTAGATTATTTTTAAAAATCTTCTTTAAGAACAATTTACTGGTGTATTTACAGATTAAAAAGATAAGATGTCTGGAATTTGTTTCCAAAGTCTTGGAGTGAGTAGGTATAGTGGGTAAATGTACAGATGAAAAGGATTTGGTCTTAAGTGTTATGAAAGCTGGGGGATGAGTACATGAGGGTTCATCAGACTGTTCTCTAATTTTGCGTATAACTGATATTTTCTGTAATAAATTTCTTTTCAAAGGAATGAATAAGGAAGCCTTAATTTTCCTTGTAACCATTACAGAGGTTTAATTAGTAATTAGAAATCTCCTCACAAAAAAAATACCAAGCCTGGATGTCTGCATAGGCACGCTCCATCAGATTGTCAAGGAACAGATCATTCCAACCATAAAAGAACAAACTTATCTGGAGAACAGAAAGAGAACATTCCTCAGCTTTGAGGTCAAAACCAGCCAAGGACTGTATGAAAAAGAAAACCACAGGCCATTCTCACCAGAAGACAGAAGCAGTTAAACTAGAAATTAGAAATAAAAGATAAATGCAAAATTTCCCAAGAATTAGCAAATCATCAGTGCATTCAAATTACAATGTGTCATTGTTTAATTTATCCCAAGTATACAAAGATGAATTAATGTTAGAAAATCTATAAGTGTAATATACCATATAAACAGATTAAAGGAGAAAAAGTATAGGATAATCTCAATAGATGCCCAAAATGTATTTGATAAATACTTTGTGCTCATGTGTGCTCAGTTGCTCAGTTTTATCCAGTTCTTTGCAACCACGTAGACTGTAGCCTGCCAGGGTCTTCTGTCCATGGAATTTTCCAGACAAGAATACTGGAGTGGGTTGCCATTTCTTACTCCAGGGGATCAGACTGGAGTCTTCCGTGTCTCCTGCATTGGCAGGCAGATTCTTTATCACTATCTCATCATAAACTAAAAATAGAAATAAATTTCCAATTTGATAGAATATATCCTCCAAATACTTACAACATTCATTGTTTTTAAAATTTTAAGTATTATTTATTATCTCATCTACTTTTTGTAAACAACTGCATATATTCAAAGCATATAATCAGATGAGTTTTGGCTTATGTATATACCCATGAAACCAACAATACAATCAAGTCATGAATATATTCATTACCCCCCAAACTTCTTTGTGTTCCTCAGTAATTTTTCTGTCCTACCCCTCCCTCAGGACACTGCTAGTCTACTTTTCGTCACATATAGATTATTAATAGTTTTTATTTTTTAGAAATTTATGCAAATGGATTTATTCAATATGTACTGAAAAAAAAAACTAACCCTACTTTCTTTTACCCTGCATTACTATTTTGAGTTTAATCTATATTGTTCTGTACATCAGCATTACTTTTGACAGTGAGTGATATTCCATTGTATGGAATACCACAATTTGCTTATCTATTCACCTATTGGTAGAAATTTGGGTTTTTCATAGTTTGGGGCTATTAAAAAAAAAAAAACCTGCTAAGAACATTTGTGTACAAGCCTTTCTGTGGACATGTGTTTTTTCTTAAAAAAATTTTTTTTTAGTTTTGTCTTGGTGTTTAGCTGATGAAAGTGCTGTGATGGTTTCAGGTGAAGAACAAAGGGACTCAGCCATACATATCTCTATTCTCCCCTAAGCTCCCCTGCCATCTGAGGACACGTATTTTCATTTCTCTTGAGTATGCTAATTCTGTGTCTAAATTTTTTAGGAAGTCAGGCTATTTTCCAAAGGAGTCATTTTACATCCCTACCAGTAATGTATGAAAATTCCAGTTTCTCCACATTCTCATCAATACTTGTTATTTTCTGTGTTTTTTTAATTAGTGGATGAAATCTCAAAAAATCACTAGCCATACTCCTCTGAGGCTATGGCTGTGCTTACCAAGACTGCAGAGAAATCAATCCAACTAATTCTATATTGATTAAATTAAAATTTGTGTGCACATTTATGTTTCCAGAGACAGAACTGTGAAGCAAGGTGTGTACATATATATCTAGCTATACCCCTGTACCTTCTACCATGATCCTTCCTCCCCACCTAGGGAAATGTTTATATTAAAATTTTAAATATACCTCTGTTGTTTCTATCTGAAAATACAAGCATGTATACTTGCATTTCTTTTCTTTCTTGGATACTGCAGCATATGGTAAAATCTGTAAAGCCCCTTTGTAAAGTCAGGCCACTCAAAATGGCTGTTGTTTTGCCCTCTGTACTTTCCCTGCTTGACCAGTCCTAGCTTCACGTACCCTCCCTACTCCCCTGACTATCCATTCCTCTTCATCATAGGGCTTAGTTAGTGGCTGCCTACCTGCTTGCTGCCTGCCCCAGTCACTGGTTTCCCTGGTCACTGATGAACCAACCTAATGTGAATTCCCCCTTATCTATAATATTCTCCTTCTCCCCTCAGAGGTGAAGCCTGCTATTGCTGTCTTTCTGCCCTCTGCTGCACACAGTGGGATGTTGCTCCAGGACTTTGCTTGAGGCTTTTAAGATTCCCTACCCACTAAATTGTTGATGTTTCTGTCACTGTTGCTGGGCTCTTTCTTTAGGCTCATGGCTGGGCAATTACAAGGCTTGTAGGCCTGTGGGTTACAGCCAAACACCCTTACTTTTTTCACTGAATGACCTATCCTGCAGGTAATGCCTCAGCAATACATAGATACTCCTTTTTCCCTTTCATAGCTGCAGTGATATTCTATTGGATAAAAGTGAAAGTTGCTCAATTGTCTCCAACTCTTTGCAACCCCATGGATATACAGTCCATGGAATTCTCTAGGCAAGAATACTGGGGTAGGTAGCCTTTCCATTCTCCAGGGGATCCTCCCAACCAGGGATCAAACCCAGGTCTCCCACATTGCAGGCAGGTTCTTTACCAGCTCAGCCACAAGGGAAGCCCTTCTATTGGGTAAGGGTTGCATAATCTATTTCACTACGTATTTAATACTTAGATTTCTCTTGTCTCTTTTAAAATTGTGATGAAATACATGTAAAATTTATCATCCTAACTTTTTAAAATCTATAGTTCAGAGGCGTGAAGTACATTCACCTTCTTGTGCAACTGTAACCACCATCTATTTCCAGAACTCCTTTCATATTGCAAAGCTGAAATTCTGGGACTTCCTTGATGATCCAGTGGTTAAGAATCCACCTACCAACACAGGGGACACCTGTTCAATCCCTGTTCTTGGAAGATTCCACATGCTGCGGGACAATTAAGCCCAGGTACCACAGCTACTGAGCCCGTGCCCCACAACTACTGAAGTCCACTCACCCTAGAGCCTGTGCTCTGCAACAAAAGACACTGGTGCACTTCAGCTGGAGAGCAGCCCTTGCTTGCTGCGACTAGAGAAAGTCCATGCGCAGCAACAAAGACCCAAGCACAGCCAACATTAAATAAATTAAATAGATAAAATTACTTAAAAACAACCTTGAAATTCTGTAGCCATTAGACAACAACTTTCCATTTCTCCCTCCTCCACCCAGCCCTTGCTAACTATCATTCTATCGATACTTTCTGTTTGTATGAATTTGTCTAAGTACATCACGTAAGTAGAATCATACAGTATTTATCCTTTTGTGACCGGCTTTTTTCACTTATCACAATGTCCTCAAGAGTCATCTATGTTGCACCATGTGTAAGAATTTCCTTGCTTTTTAAGGTTGAGTAATGGTCTGTTGTCAGCGATCAATGCAAAGAAATAGAGGAAAAGAACAGAATGGGAAAGACTAGAGATCTCTTCAAGAAAATCAGAGATACCAAGGGAACATTTCATGCAAAGATGGGCTCGATAAAGGACAGAAATGGTATGGACCTAACAGAAGCAGAAGATATTAAGAAGAGGTGGCAAGAATACAAGGAAGAACTGTACAAAAAGATCTTCATCACCCAGATAATCACAATGGTGTGATCACTCACCTAGAGCCAGACATCCTGGAATGTGAAGTCAAGTGGTCCTTAGAAAGCATCACTATGAACAAAACTAGTGGAGGTGATGGAATTCCAGTTGAGCTATTTCAAATCCTGAAAGATGATGCTGTGAAAGTGCTGCACTCAAGATGCCAGCAAATTTGGAAAACTCAGCACTGGCCATAGGACTGGAAAAGGTCAGTTTTCATTCCAATCCCAAAGAAAGGCAATGCCAAAGAATGCTCAAACTACCACACAATTGCACTCATCTCACATGCTAGTAAAGTAATGCTCAAAATTCTCCAAGCCAGGCTTCAGCGATACGTGAACCGTGAACTTGCTGATGTTCAAGCTGGTTTTAGAAAAGGTAGAGGAACCGGAGATCAAATTGCCAACATCTGCGGGATCATGGAAAAAGCAAGAGAGTTCCAGAAAAACATCTATTTCTGCTTTATTGACTATGCCAAAGCCTTTGACTGTGTGGACCACAATGAACTGTGGAAAATTCTGAAAGAGATGGGAATACCAGACCACCTGACCTGCCTCTTGAGAAATCTGTATGCAGGTCAGGAAGCAACAGTTAGAACTGCACATGGAACAACAGACTGGTTCCAAATAGGAAAAGGAGTACGTCAAGGCTGTATATTGTCACCCTGCTTATTTAACTTATATGCAGAGGACATCATGAGAAACGCTGGGCTGGAAGAAACACAAGCTGGAATCAAGATTGCCGGGAGAAATATCAATAACCTCAGATATGCAGATGACACCACCCTTATGGCAGAAAGTGAAGAGGATCTAAGAAGCCTCTTGATGAAAGTGAAAGCGGCGAGTTAAAAAGTTGGCTTAAAGCTCAACATTCAGAGAATGAAGATCATGGCATTCGGTCCCATCACTTCATGGGAAATAGATGGGGAAACAGTGGAAACAGTGTCAGACTTTATTTTTTGGGCTCCAAAATCACTGCAGATGGTGACTGCAGCCATGAAATTAAAAGATGCTTACTCCTTGGAAGAAAAGTTATGACCAACCTAGATAGCATATTCAAAAGCAGAGACATTACTTTGCCGACTAAGGTCTGTCTAGTCAAGGCTATGGTTTTTCCAGTAGTCATGTATGGATGTGAGAGTTGGACTGTGAAGAAGGCTGAGCGCCAAAGAATTGATGCTTTTGAACTGTGGTGTTGGAGAAGAGTCTTGAGAGTCCTTTGGACTGCAAGGAGATCCAACCAGTCCATCCTAAAGGAGATCAGCCCTGGGATTTCTTTGGAAGGAATGATGCTAAAGCTGAAACTCCAGTACTTTGGCCTCCTCATGCGAAGAGTTGACTCATTGGAAAAGACTCTGATGCTGGGAGGGATTGGGGGCAAGAGGAGAAGGGGATGACAGAGGATGAGATGGCTGGATGGCATCACGGACTCGATGGACGTGAGTCTGAGTGAACTCCGGGAGTTGGTGCTGGACAGGGAGGCCTGGCGTGCTGCAATTCATGGGGTCGCAAAGAGTTGGACACGACTGAGCGACTGAACTGCACTCAACTTAAGTGCAGTGGGAGCCACTGAGGATATAAAGCAGGGGAGTTATGTGATATGATCTGCAGTTTTGAAAGATGACTCTGGATAATGGGCATGGCGTTTCTTTATGGGGTGATGAAAATGTTCTAAACTTAGAATGTGATGGTTGGACAACTCAGTGAATATATGTTTTAAAAAATTGTGGACTTCCCAGGTGATCCAGTAGTTGGGAGTATGCCTGCTAATGCAGGGAACATGGGTTTGATCCCTGGTTTGGGAGGATTTCACATGCTGCAGGACAACTAAGCCCATGGGCCAGAACTACTGAAGCCCACGAACCATTGCTTTGCAACAAGAGAAGCCACCACATTGCAACTGGACAGTAGCCCTTGCATGCTGCAACTAGACAAAGCCTGTGGGAAGCAACGAAGACTCAGGGCAGCCAAAAACTAAAAAAAAAAAAAAAAAAAGGTATGGCATGTGAATTGTATCTCAGAAAAACTATTGGCAGGGAGAAAAAAAAAAATTCATTCTTCCTGTGGTGGGAATGACCAGACAAAGGCCAAGAGTATAGCCAGGGAGATCAACTGTATTCCTCAGATGACCAAAGCGATGCCTATGGATGTAAGGGAGGATGTGGTGAGTGTCGGGAGAGGTAGGGGAGGAAAGAGGACTCCTTATGAAATTATTCCCAGCACAGATGTAAGACTAATCTTGGAAGTACAGAAATTGGACTGTGTCACCGCACACCTAGAGCCTTCAGTGGTTTCCCTCCGAAGGTAGAAGGAACCCCTCCCCGCTCATCTGGCGTTGGGGCTGCCACTCCTGCTTTGGAGTCTCCCACCCTCAAAGTCTCCCCTCTGCCAGATCACCCTCTTCTAACCAGGCCTGGTCACCTGTCAAATCCCAGTTTGAGTGCCACTTTCTCAGCAACTTTCTTATCCCTCAAATTACATGAGGGGCTCTTTCCATGATGCACAGCACTTGGCACAAACTATAGGCATGGACTGAATTGCATATTTATTAATCTTTGCTTGTCTCCCCTCTAGACAGGGAGTTCCTAGGACCGGGATATTTTCTCCTGTGATCATGCCTCTAGGGCTCCTCCAAGAGCATGGCACAGGAATTGTACTGGAACATTTGTTGGGTGAATAAATTCATGAACAGAATCTATATGTGAAAGCTAGTAAGCAGTGGGTGAAGGAAACTTTCAAAGGGACAATGAAATTAAAAAGACTCAAAAATGTAAGGGGCAAACCATAGAATGAGAGAAAATATTTGCAAATCATTATCTGACAGGGGATTAATATCCAGAATATATAAAGAACCCTTAAAACTCAACCACAGAAAAACCAAACAACCCAATTCAAACACGGACAAAGGACATGAATAGACATTTCTCCAAAGGAGATATACAAAGGGCCAGTAAGCACATGAAAAAAGTGCTCAATGTCGCTAAACTTTAGGGAAATACAAATCGAAACCACAGTGAAATACTACTTCACACTCTTTAGGCCGGTTACTGTCAAAAAACAAAAATAAACTCAGAAAATAGCAAGTGTTGGTGAAAATAAAGAGAGACTTCGAAGCCCCATGTGTTGCTGAGAGGGATGTCAAATAGCTCAATCTAGGAATGGAATTGCTGAATCATATGGTAATTTTTTTATACGGTAATTTTATGTTTAACTTTTTGAAGAACTGCCAAACTGTTTTCCATACAGACTGAAAGAATAGAAAGCAGAAAATCAAAAAGATAGTTGCACATCAAAGTTCAAAGCAGCACTATTTATAATAGCTAAAAGGTGGAACCGACACTGGAATGAATTAATGGATAGGCAAAATGTAGTATATACATATATATATATATATATATACATATATATACACACACACACATAACAGAATGTTATTCAGCTTTAAGGAAGAAAACTCTTGAGGACAAGCATAGGCCTTGAAAACAGTGTTAAGTGAAATAAACCATACACAAAATGATTCCGCTTATATCAGGTAGTGTAATAGGCAAATTCCTGGAGACAGATCGTAGAACAGAGGTTACCAAGGGCTGAGGAATTAAGCATGTACATGGTACAGAATTTCAGTGGAGAAGATGAAAAAGTTCTATAGATGGAGAGTGGAAATATTTGCACAACATTGTAAATGTACTGAATATCTCTGAATTGTACATTTAAAATGGTAACTTTCACGTTACGTATATTTTATTATAATAAAACGTTATAAAAGGTAAGTAATGTTATTAGTTGGGCTCAGCTCAGTGGTAAAGAATCTGCCTGCAATGCAGGGTACTTGCAGGGGACAAGTTTGATCCCTGGACTGGGGAAGATCCCTTGGAATAGAAAATGGCAACCCACTCAGTATCCTTGCCTGGAGAATTCCAAGGACAGAGGAGCCTGGTGGGCTATAGTCGATGGGGTTGCAAAGAGTCGGACACAACTGAGAGACTAAACAATAACAACAGAGACTAGTCATCAGTACATTTTGAATTCATGGCTGAAGGATTCAACCACAGTGAGTGTCCTGGCTGAAGCTGTGGGAAGCTTCAATGTTCAGTATTCAGTAATCAGAATATTCTCAATATTCAGGGCCAATACCTTGAAGGTTCAAAACCAATGGCAGTCACATTCTGCCCAAAGGAGACATGCTGAGTGACCTGAAGAGAGGATGTTAAGATCCCCTTTCCAGGTGGCCCCGGAAGCTGACTTTACTCCATCAGGAGCGCCAGCCCCTCCCCTTGGCCAGGACGCTGGGCCTCCCTGTGGGGACCCCTTTGTTTTCCTGTCGCATGTAGAAAAAGCAAATGTATCAGAATACACAGAGTGGTTTAGATGGTTTCAAAGCCCGCACCAGATGTTGGAGGAACTCTTATTTAAGACAACTATGATTATGCTGATGAAAGGGTCGAGCCACGCTGCACCGGGTTGGAGCGGGCTTGAGACTCTGTACCTAGGTTCTCACAGCTGAACCACAGTCCCTATCTTTACAGTTTCCAGCTTCAAAGTGGGGTTGCCTGGTTCCCATCATATTCTGAAGCAGCTGATGCTACAATATTAGGAGGATGGAGGAAACACATCCTAACATTCTCAATCCTTCCCACTCAGAAAATGGTCAAGTTTTAAAGCTACAAGTAATGTGTTTAGTATTGACAACTGAAAAGCAGAGAAGAGGGGTTTCTCTGGAGGTCCAGGGGTTAAGAATCTCCACTCCCACTGCAGGGTGCATGGGCCCAATCCCTGGTTGGGGAGCTAAGAGTCTGTGCACAGCTCCGTGCATGGCCAAAAAAAGAGAGAGAGAGAGAAAATACATAGGAGAAGAAGAAAAAACTTACCCATGCTCCTGTCACCTAAAGTCCCTGTAAACACCTTGGATTCTATCTGTTCCATATATGTATAGTTTCTTTCCTATGCACGTGCATAATTATATTTCCAGGATGTTGAGCCATACTGTATTATTGCTTCATAAGTGAAGTCGCTCAGTCGTGTCCGACTCTTTGCGACCCCATGGACTGTAGCCTACCAGGCTTCTCCATCCATGGGATTTTCCAGGAAAGAGTACTGGAGTGGGTTGCCATTTCCTTCTCCAGAGCGTGTTCCTGACCCAGGGATCGAATCCGGGTCTCCCACATTGTAGGCAGATGCTTTACCATCTGAGCCACCAGGGAAGTCTTAACAATGCATAATAATGTTTCATTGGTTTTTTTCCACTCAACAAATATTGTAAATGTCTTTCCAAAAACGTACTTCTAGTCACCATTTTTAATAACTGCAAAGTATTCTACTAAATACCTCAGTTTTTCTGAACTTTTTTTTCTCCCGGACGTGAAATATTTATAGCATAGGTACACTGTACCTCTTGTTTACGTACTGTGGCCAAAAACCATTGTAATAGCTTAGTTGTATTCTCTCCTCCTCACACTCAGGAATCAATTTTGCCCCTGATGATGATGCATGATAAGGTTGTACCATAATTTATTCAATACACCATTTGACATTTAGGTTGCTCCTAAAATTTACCTGTTTCATGCTGTGATGAACATTCTCGTAAATTTTAAACTGTGCAAAAGTGGAAATGGAATGTTTGGGTCAAATGGGATGCATATATTTTTTCAAACTTTCAAACTTTTTATTTTGTATTAGGATATAGCTGATTAACAATGTGTGGTAGTTTCAGGTGAACAGTGGAGGGATTTAGCCATATGTGTATCCATTCTCCCCCAAAACCCCCTCCCAAAGATGTGTATTTTTTAAAGATTTTGAATATATATTGCCAATAGCCCTCCTGTGTACCAGTCCGATGTGCATAGAATCCCATATCTTGGTGACTTCAGCCAAAATGCCCTCTATTCTCCTCTAGCTTCATTTGCAATTGAGGGCAAGCAGCATCACCATGCTTGTCCCATCTGAGTCCTCTTCACACCCAACAATAATTTTCCTTTTCAAACAAGTCCTATTATACCCTGATGAAGACCTGCCAATGCCTGCCGCATTTGGAGTTATCACCATTGTCAAGGCCTAAATGGCCTTTCAGGATTGGGCCTTGCCTACCGCTGTGACCTTAT
Source organism: Oryx dammah (assembly GCF_014754425.2). NCBI lineage: Eukaryota > Metazoa > Chordata > Mammalia > Artiodactyla > Bovidae > Oryx > Oryx dammah. The sequence goes on along the minus strand of NW_024070189.1, from coordinate 105,812,579 downwards.
CTTGGATTATCTTCTTCCTCTATTCCATTTCCTCTTCAGTTTTCTCAAACCCATTAAAACTGGAAAACGGAGTGTGTTACTTACCTTGACTCTTAGCTTGTTGGGGATGGTAGCCAAGACCGGCGTCTACTTCTGTTGCCTGCGCCTGCTAAGCCATAGCCCCCGCGTGTGAGTGCGTCTCCATCCGCGTTGGCCAGGCAGGTGTCCAGATCCGCAATGCCTGCCGGGAGCTCTACTGCCTGGAACACGGCATCCAGCCTGATGGCCAGATGCCAAGTGACAAGACTGTTGGGGGAGAGGACTCCTTCAACACCTTCTTCAGTGAGACAGGTGCTGGCAAGCACATGCCCAGAGCAGTGTTTGTAGACTTGGAACCGAGTCATTGATGAGGTTTGCACTGGCACCTACTGCCAGCTCTTCCACCCTGAGCAGCTCATCACAGGCAAAGAAGATGCTGCCAATAGCTATGCCCGAAGTTACTACACCACTGGCAAGGAAATCACTGACCTTGTCTTGGACCGAATTTGGAAACTGGCTGACCAGTGCACAGGTCTTCAGGGCTTCTTGGTTTTCCACAGCTTTGGTGGAGGAACTGGTTTTGGGTTCACCTCCCTGCTGATGGGACGTCTCTCTGTCAATCATGGCAAGAAGTCCAAGGTGGAGTTCTCCATTTACCAGGCCCCCCAGGTTTCCACAGCTGCAAGTGAACCCTACAACTCCATCCTCACCACCCACACCTCCCTGGAGCCCTCTGATTGTGCCTTCATGGGAGACAGTGAGGCCATCCATGACAGCTGTCCTAGAAGTCTTGATACTGAGTGCCCAGCCTATGTGGATCTTAACCTCCTTCTTAGCCAGCTAGTGTCCTGCATCACTGCTTCCCTGAGGTTTGATGGCGCCCTGAATGTGGATCGGACAGAGTTCCAGACCAACCTGGTGCCCTATCCCCGCATCCACTTCCCTCTGGCCACATCTGTCATCTCTGCTGAGAAAGCCTACCCTGAACAGCTTTCTGTAGCAGAGATCACCAATGCTTGCTTTGAGCCAGCCAACCAGATGCTGAAATGCAACCCTCACCATGGTAAATACGTGGCTTGCTGTCCTGTTGTACTGTGGTGATGTTGTTCCCAAAGATGTTAATGCTGCCACTGCCACCAAGCAGAGCATCCAGTTTGTGGATTGGCGCTCCACTGGCTTCGAGGTTGGCATTCATTACCAGCCTCCCACTGTGGTACCTGGTGGAGACCTGGCCAAAATAAAGCAGGCTGTGTGCATGCTGAGCAACACCACAGCCATCACTGAGGCCTGGGCTCGCCTGGACCACAGGTTTGACCTGAGGCATGCCAAGCATGTCTTGGTTCACTGGTACGTGGGTGAGGGCATGGAGGAGGGAGAGTTTTCTGAGGCCCGTGAGGACATGGCTGCCCTCGAGAAGGATTATGAGGTTGTGTGGATTCTGTTGAAGGAGAGGCAGAGGAAGGAGAGGAATACACATTACCATTCCTTTGAGGCCTGCAACATGGCATACTCAGAGCTTCAGCATTAGCTAGCTGACAGGCATAAAAACTTTTGACTACTACATTGTCTTCGCTTTCAACTGTGATCATGGATTGCTTTTCCATGTGTATCTGTAAGACTCCTGTCCTGTCTCAAAACTGAAGATTTTAAGGAAAAAAAAAAAAAAAATCAAACACAAACCCCCCCAAAACTGGATGTGGCTTCTACACCACTGCAGGCGTGAAACCATGTTTTACTTGTATCTGCCCATGGTGGTACTCAAGACAGACCCGTGCTGTGTTACCCCTGGCTTGAGGACAACTGGGATCAGACAAGGGGACGACTGGGAGGCAACAGGAATGGTCCCAGTTTCTGCAGTGCTGCAGGAAACCTGGGATTATCCACTAGTCTCAAACATCACTAGGGTTTTATGAGCACACGGGGTGACCCACCTGGGGGGGAGCCATAACGGTTATCTGCTTCGCTTTGGGAGAATTAAGCGGGAGCCTGCTCGAGACAGGGGAGTCGGGCGCGCACCGGCGGCTCAACCTACGCTCACGAGGCGCGGCGGCACGCGGCATCCGCCGCCCCACTCTCGTGCGAGCCTCCGGCTGGCTGACCCGAGGCGAGGAAGCAGGGGTCGCAGGGTGGGAGTTCGTTAGGGCAAAAGCGGGGTACGGGACTAAGGCACGGGCACGGAGACCCCGCGTGGGTCCAAGCCCCAGGCCCAACGGCGGCAGGTAAGGGGCAGTGGCAGCGCGCAGGCCTTGGATGCGCTCCGGCTACCGCGGAGGTGGCTTCGGGCGCAGGAGTATGCCGTTCCGCAGCGCCCGGTTGGTCATGGACTGGCTCTAGGGAGGAGAGGAGTACTGACGGCGCGAGGGCTGGGAGCCTCTGCACCTCACGTCGGGCAGGACTGCGGATAACACGCTAGGGACACCTCATCACAACCCTGAGCCCGAAACTCTCATATAGGTCCTACAAAGAACTGGCCGCCGCCATTCCCCTCCCCCTTCTGAAGGGTAAGTCGAGAGCAGTTTGAAGGAAAACGCATGCGCCAGACGCTAAAACCGTTAAGGCGCGCTAATCGCGGTAAGGCGCAGGCGCAAAACAGCCTAGTGGGGTTAAGGAGGTGGGTGGGGCTGATCCAAATACGCATGCGAATAATAATTAGCTGGCCGGAGGGGGCCGGCCCGTAAAACCACGCATGCGTCCGAGCTCTGTGTGACGCAAGAGGGCGGGGCGGGTACCTGGCTGCGCGTGCGCAGAGCTTGTTCAAAGGGCCTTATTTAGGTTGCGCAGGCGCCCACTAGCCATTTCGTCTCAGCCGCGCCGAAGTTGTGTTTGCAGGTGAGCGTTTTGTTGTTCGGTGTTTCCCACCCAGCGTCCCCCGAGGCTGTCGGTTTTGCGAGGATTGCTTGCCCCTAGGTCTGTGTAGCGCGTGAGGGTCTTTGGCAAGGTGAGGGCTGCCGTTAGGAGCCAGGAATGGTTCGCCGAGTTGCGGCAGGGCCGCTGAGGCCTGCAGGCCGCGCCGACTCTATTGTGTGAGATGTCGGAGGAGGCGGAGCGGAAGCGACCGCCGCCATTTCCTAGCCTCCACGCTGGCGCTAGGCCGGGTTCCCCCTCGGCTGGGGGCCACGATACCGGGTGCGCAGAGCGGCTTCGGGCGTCCGGCTGCTGGCAGGTGGGACACTCGTTGTTACATTCGCTGGGGTCGGAACGTCCTCACGGGCTCGAGCCCTCCTGAGGCTCCGCGGGCAGGCGGGCCGTCTCGAGAGCGGAGGGCTGTTTCATCTTAACGTTTTTCCAGGTCTGACTGCCGTCCCCCGTTTTGCAGTCTGATTCGACGCCAGCACCCACTAGGAGACCATGATGTTGGGCACCGAAGGCGGTGAGGGGTTCGTGGTGAAGGTCCGGGGCTTGCCTTGGTCTTGCTCTGCAGACGAAGTGCAGCGGTTTTTTTCTGGTGAGTCTGAAACGGAGGCTGGAGTTAAGCACCGGGGGCCGCAGGGCGGGCGAGCGAGGAGGCGACAGCGACAACGGCGGGGCCGAGCCCCTGGCGCCCCCTAGTGGGGCGCGGGCGGCAGCTGTTCCCGCTGTCGAGCGCGCCCAGCCGGCGGCTGCGGTTACGCAATGGAAATTGCGAAAGCCCCACCCGCCTGGCGCTCTTCGGGGGGAATGCGGCCTCTGGTGGAATTTTTGCTTATCTTTTTTAAGTATTTTTCTGTGGATATCTTTTCTTACAAAGGATAAATGGGAATAGACCGGACTTTCCCCGCGATCTTGGAAAAATTTGCCGAGTAGCTCAGCAAATACCTTACAAATTTAAACTGCTAACACTTTTCAAATTTGGGTATTGATTTGAAAAGGGGCATTCTGTTTCGGAAAAAGAAAATATCATTTTTTAGTTTAAGACAGTTTTCCTAATTGGGATTTGGTAGTTGAAGAGTTCTGGTCCGGCTCGCTTTACAGTCCAGGGCACTGAAACTCGGGAAAGTTTTCTTGCCTATGTAGCTTTTTTCCAGTATGTAAGTTTCCTTGAATGTCTGCCAAATGCCCGTGTTCTCATTATTAGTGTAAGATTAGACTGAAAGATAATATTTGGAAGAAATTTACAGGTTGGAAGGATATTTGTAGTATTGACTTACTATCTGAATTCAGTGTATGTAACGGAAAACGACCTGTAAAACAAGAAGCAAGTACATTGGAAGCCACCTTGCAGTGAGCAAGACTGGGTTTGGCTTCAGCTGTGCCTTTGGAGCATTTTAGCTTGGTAACATTGATCCCCTTTCAGGTGAGTATTGGCCCTGCAGTTCGGATTTGAACAAGAAACTGATGTTGCTTCTAGTAAGGTAAACCTGTCAAACACCCCGAATCAAAAGTCCAAACCAAGTGTATTCAGAAAAGACCATAAAATCACAAACTCCAGATTGAAAAATTTGCTGAGGAGTTATTAAAAGTATGTTTAATGGACACACACAAGTAATGAGTTGGAGATAAGTTCGGTAAGAAACTGCTTTGAATATTGGATTTTCTTGATGGATTGGGAGTGTGTTTACGGGAATAAGAAAGTTTGGTCGTGAGAGGAAAACTGCTTAATTAGTAAGACACCTTAGGAGTTAGTAATCATGTTGCTCATTCTAGATTTTGCAAATGATTTCCTTTGTAATGGGGCTATGTATAGGCATTTTATCTGTATCACCCAGAGGTGGTTTTTCGTTTTAAATTCTGTATTAACGGTTGTTTTCTTTCCAGACTGCAAAATTCAAAATGGGGCTCAAGGTATTCGTTTCATCTACACCAGAGAAGGCAGACCGAGTGGCGAGGCTTTTGTTGAACTTGAATCAGAAGATGAAGTCAAATTGGCCCTGAAAAAAGACAGAGAAACTATGGGACACAGATATGTTGAAGGTTTGATTTACGTTGCCCTAGTAACAGTAAATAAAACATTAAACAAATAGAAATCTATCTTACCCCTTCTGAATTTTAGGTATTTGACCGCATGGAAATGGTCATCTAAGAGTTTATGGCAGCTCTTCCTAGATTATCTAAAGACCCAGGAAGTCTGAACATTGTTCTGTAACTTTCCGAAGTTGACTAATTCTAAGCACCTCTTTCAGTATTCAAGTCAAACAACGTTGAAATGGATTGGGTGTTGAAGCATACTGGTCCAAATAGTCCTGACACGGCCAATGATGGCTTTGTACGGCTTAGAGGACTCCCCTTTGGATGTAGCAAGGAAGAAATTGTTCAGTTCTTCTCAGGTATGTAGTCGTGTTTGTTGTTGAGCAGTGAGTTCTGGCTAGCAGCTGGCAACGTGATTGAATAGACTTAAAAGTTGAGAAGCTTAGATATTTAAATAGGTTGTGAATATATGCAGATGTTTTCTTCTTCCTGGAGACCGTCAAATAATTTAAGCCCATCTTAAAGGTGGATTAATTATTTCCAAAATGCTAACTTTGCTTATATTTAGTATTGTAGTTCAGAGTAGATCTTTGAGGATTGTCCTCAACAACTTAACTACTTTCCTCACATTGCTGTTCAGCAAAATGCTTCACGTTAAAGGTAAGATCCCTTAACATGAGATTAGTATGTTAGGCTGTTGTAATTTATGGCAGGTGTCTATATTGTAAGACACAGTAGGTCCTGGGGCCAGAAATGTCTCTAATGATCTCATTCTGTTTACGCAAGAAAAAATAGGGCAACAATTAGTTTTAGCCAGGGAATTAAACTTACTGAAAGGAAGTGTAGGTTGAATGTAGTCTTAGTATCTGAAGTACAGAAACTGTTTTGAAATTGTTTTGGGCCTAAAGTATTTGAATGTTTAGCAGAATGTTAGAGCATATATTTTAAATATTGTTGCTTAATATTCATGATGTTATAAATTGGAATTAACAAATCCTTTCATGGTTTAGTGTAGTATGTATTAAAATTTTGACTATTAGATATGTATCAAGTCCTAATGTTTTGCCAGAATTTTTGAAATCAAGTCTATTTTTACTGTTTTTGTCTAAATTGGTGAGAATTGAATGCTATCTGTCAACATCGTTAAATATGAACATAATTTCATATCTTCTAGGAAAGTGCTTTAAGTCCTTTTTGTAAGCTTGGGAATGTATCCACGGAAAGGATTTTTCATAGACGGAATTTCCAGAAGTGAATCATACTACTGTTAGAGAATAAGAGTGCATGATTGTGCTGTGTTAGATCAGTTGTTTGTTGAAAGCTTAGATTGTATGTTTGTCAATTGTATGACTAAGCAATGTTTCAATTTGTATATAAAATGTTTAAATATGTAATTTTTTAAAAACTGAAGTTCCACTAACTTTAAAACATTGAAAAATATGAAATTAGGTAAAAGGTGTATCTTTGAATTTAGCAAAACTATTGTGTTTAATGCTTGAAAATGTGTATAATTCTTGTATAATTCAACATTAAGTTGCATAGATAAATAAGTGTTCTTAATTGTTGAATTCTTAATGCATCCTGTGTTCAAAGTGTTTTCTTGTATACCATGTCATGGGATGTGTTAAGAATTGAGTTATAGTTTGTAATAATGGAACTTCATATTACTGCAATGCTTTTTTAAAGAGTACTTGTTGAAAGCATACCATTCACCTAAAGTTAAAATTCTGGTTTATTTAAAGCTATAAGAAGAATCATTTCTGGGCTTGTGATGTTAATATTGCCCCCCTACTGGGGTTATTTGTCCTTGGGTTGAAGGGTTGGAAATCGTGCCAAATGGGATAACATTGCCGGTGGACTTCCAGGGGAGGAGTACGGGGGAGGCCTTCGTGCAGTTTGCTTCACAGGAAATAGCTGAAAAGGCTCTAAAGAAACACAAGGAAAGAATAGGGCACAGGTGGGGATGGATGGTTGGTTGGATTTGTCACTTTTCTTATGGTAAATAATTAAATCCATATTCTCTCTGCTTAGAATCAAGGGAAAAAAATCTGATTTCATAGTCTATTTGATATTTTGCCACAATTTTCAAACTTTTCCAGTGTCAAAAGTCCGATAGTACTTTCAGATTAAATTCTAGATTTTAAAATTGTCCCCAGTTAATTTGATCTCCTTCACAATTTTGTAAGACTCCTAAGTAACCCCAGTCAGTGGAGTTGAGAGACTATGGTTTTAAAAATGTTAATGCAAACCTGGCTTTAGCTGTAATAACACCCACCTAGTAAATTAATATTACCATAAGAAAATGTGATACTTTCTGATCTTGTTTTTAAAGTTGAAATGCAACAAACTTTTTCTTGCTGTATAAATATTCTGCATATGTATTAATAAGCATAGCTTTCAAGAAATTGTCACAAAAGGTTTTATTCTCTTTGCTTGTGACTATTTTTCATTGAAGCATGCGCTTACCTATGCTGATTCCTACTAAAAGCATAGGCTGGGGAATTTATTGGCGGAAGGAGATGTGTAGTGTGGGCTAGACTGTTGGTGGAGGCTGGCTTTTTAGCCCACTTGCTATACATGATGCCAATGGATTTAAGACATGAAATGTTGAAAGTTGAGTGGAATTCTTTCCCTCCTAAGACATTTACAGTACTCCTCTCTACCCCTAAGGTTGGGCGCTCTGCCTCAGAGGAGGACATTTTTCTCCTATAAAGTTTACATTAAATCTTAAAATCGAGTGAATTTCTGGTCATTGCCTATGCAAATATAAGAAATCTGGCTTTAAATATTAGTCAGTTTCATGGCTATGACTTCATTGTTTTCTTGTGTAACTAAATACCTGTATGAAATGAACTAATGTTTTCTCTCCCTTCCCCACCTCCCTTCCTCACGAACAATGCTTTAGGTATATCGAAATCTTTAAGAGCAGTCGAGCTGAAGTTAGAACTCACTATGATCCACCACGAAAACTTATGGCCATGCAGCGACCAGGTCCCTATGACAGACCTGGGGCTGGCAGAGGGTATAACAGCATTGGACGAGGGGCTGGCTTTGAAAGGATGAGGCGTGGTGCTTATGGTGGAGGTATGTAGGCTGTGCACATGTCGTGAGGTCTGTTCTTTGTGAGTGTTTTCATGTAGTGATAGTACTTTTTGTCTTTTCAGGTTATGGAGGCTATGATGATTATAATGGCTATAATGATGGCTATGGATTTGGGTCAGATAGATTCGGAAGAGGTAAGGTAAGAATTGAATTTCTTTTCTGAGGGATACTTACACTCTTGTTCATCTAGACCTCAATTACTGTTTTTCAGGAATGTCTGATCACAGATACGGGGATGGTGGCTCTACTTTCCAGAGCACAACAGGACACTGTGTACACATGCGGGGATTGCCTTACAGAGCTACTGAGAATGACATTTATAATGTAAGTGGAGAAAAAAAAATGTAAGTGGAGGATAGGTTGAGACATTGTCTATTTCAATATAGCAGTAAAAACATGGTGGTGGTTCTACTTAAGTGAAGCAGCATGTTAAAATTTTGTTTCTTATAACAAGGTTTGATTTTGATTCTTTGAAATACCTTGTATTTAGTTTTTTTCACCACTCAACCCTGTGAGAGTACATATTGAAATTGGTCCTGATGGCAGAGTAACTGGTGAAGCAGATGTCGAGTTTGCAACTCATGAAGATGCTGTGGCAGCTATGTCGAAAGACAAAGCAAACATGCGTAAGTGTGATTTAAGGATTTGGGGGTCTCTTTACAGATAGTTGTGTGACTAATGATTATAATAGAGGAATACTGAGGATGTGAAAATTTTTTAATCCAGTGATAGGGTTCTGTGGATCTTTAAAAAGTTCTTGGGTTGCTGTGACTAAAACGAATTTGATAAGTTAATTTGCTAAGAACACTGACTTAAGGTATATGCTTGATTGACAGACTTAAGCTACTTAGATGAATGCTTGACTGCTTTTTAAAACCTGCATGAAGTAAATCACCTGAGAACAAACAGCTAGGATTTTTTTTAGTAAAAGTAGTAAGTTCACAGATCTACTTAAAAGAACTTAAAAAGAGCTTATTTTTCTTTAACCAACAAGCATTTTCAAACTTTCTTTTTTCTCATTTCAGAACACAGATATGTAGAACTCTTCTTGAATTCTACAGCAGGAGCAAGCGGTGGTGCTTACGGTAGCCAAATGCTAGGAGGCATGGGTTTGTGTAAATATCACTTTAGTGTCTTTTTTTTAAGCTAACCTTGTATGCCTTTTCTCTCATTTCAGAACACAGATATGTAGAACTCTTCTTGAATTCTACAGCAGGAGCAAGCGGTGGTGCTTATGGTAGCCAAATGATGGGAGGCATGGGCTTGTGTAAATATCGTTAGTTTTTTTAAAAACCAAAACATTTATATCTGTATAAGTCAATTTATATAAGTTAAGTTAATTTATATATAAGGGGTTTAGCAAAATTTAGGCAAAGAAAAGTTTTTATTTGAATAGTATGTTTTAAATGTCTGTGAGTTACATAAAATGCTTAGAATAGATAAGTTGGTTTGAAGAACTTTTGGGGGAGGGGACTGTAGAAAGAAATTAGTTGAATTGTAATTATGAAGTATAAGCCTAAATAATTAGCGAAAAAGCACAGGATCAAAACACATGGTTGGGCATAATTAGGTGTTCAGTGATACCTGTGTATTGAAACACCCTTATTATATGTAATCATGGGGGGAAATCCCATTAAATCCAATTAAGCAGTTTCATAAGGTGTTGTCAAAATGCCTCTACTTAAGGAAATGTGGATTCAGTCCTGCTGATATGTATACTTTTGGCCTTGTGGTTTTTAAGTGTTTGACTAGCTTATATGATGGATAGAGAGGTAGTCTGGTCATAGGCAATAGGCAGAAGGTGGTACAGCAGGCTCTAGTGATACTAAGATCAAGACTGGAAAATAATAGATTTAGAATTACAAGCCGGGTACCACCAGGTACCACATTACATAAGAAACAGGGTTCTAATGTTGTCTTAACTTAACAGCAAACCAGTCCAGTTACGGTGGCCCGGCTAGCCAGCAGCTGAGTGGTGGTTATGGAGGCGGCTATGGTGGCCAGAGCAGCATGAGTGGATACGGTAAGTGTTTTTTTTTAATACACTTAGAATGTTTCAGGCAGGTTTCTTTAGTTGGGAATGTTCAGGCTCCTTTTTTGGTAAAATTGGGTTATTAAATGTATGTTCTTGATCCTAATATAAATATTCAAATAGTTTAATTTTCAGAATCAATCATTGGGAGGGGGAAGTATTCTGTGAATTCAAAATAGTCAATATTGCAATTTTGAATAATGTCGAGCCAGAAAACATCTGCCTCCGTTTGTTAAAACATTAAAGTCGTTCTCTTTTTCTGTCTTTTTGTTAGCAGTAAATCCATGTTAGATGGAGGGAAAATTTAGAATGGTGGTTGGGTTCAAGACCGTATTTACTAGTCAGTTAACCTAGGATTGGTTTTATTAATTAATTTTTTCAGTTGGTCTAAAGAATGGTGATTTTGGTATTATAGTCTTACCCTACAAAATCCTTTTGCAGACCAAGTTTTACAGGAAAACTCCAGTGATTTTCAATCAAACATTGCATAGGTAAATATTTTCTCAAAAAATATAATTTAAATTCCCAATAGCAAATACTGATATGTTGTCATAACACTTTCTATAGCAGTCAATGGCTCTTACTTAACTCCATGGAGGCTGCCATCTTGGGCACAGTGAGTTGCCTTTAGTCCAACCTTGTTGTCTCACTTACTGCCCACCATGAATAGGAAAAGCAAGAGATTGCCCCTGTGCTCCCTATTCATACATGCCATTCGATGGACACATTGTGAATGTTTACGGTAAATTTTTTTTAAAATGCTTTGTTTAGCTTTAAAAACAACATGAAGTAATTTTGCAATTTTTGAAAAACACTAGTTTTCCTTTAAACTTTTTTCAACGTTGATCCTGAAGCATCCAAATAAATGGTAGCACAAGAGTCTGGCAAGTTGGTACTGCAGAGAAAAGGGGTTTATTGAGACTTGTTTGGAGTCGGGAGTCCCTTTTCCCAAACATGCTTCTCGCCACTTGGACAGCAGCCATTTGTACTCGTATACTTTTTTAACTTTTTTTTGGAATGCTATATTTTAGTTGACTGCTAATCTGATACTTCTCCTGACTTGTCAAATTGATCTCTTTGCAGGCAGCCAAGGAGCAGTGAACAGCAGCTACTACAGTAGTGGAAGCCGAACATCTATGGGAGTGAACGGAATGGGAGGGATGTCTAGCATGTCCAGTATGAGTGGTGGATGGGGAATGTAATTGATCCTGATCACTGACTCTTGGTCAACATTTTTTAAAAGAAAAACTTAAGTTTTAACAGTTTTGCAATACAAGCTTGTGATTTATGCTTACTCTAAGTGGAAATCAGGATTGTTTTAAAGACTTAAGGTTCAGTATTTTTGAACACACATTCATCTAGGATGTAACAACTAGGTTGAGTAAACTATTACTGTTAAATAATTTTCAGCTTTTCTCAAGTTAGTTCTATTGTAGGATGTACTTAAGCAGTAAGTGTATTTAGGTTAAAGCAGTTGAATTATGTTAAATGTTGCTCTTACATCACATTACATTGAACACTGTCTGGATGCATGTTGAAAGACATGCTTTTTTTTGTAAAACTCAATATAGGAGCTGTGTCTACAATTAAAAGTGAAACATTTGGCATGTTTGTTAATTCTAGTTTCATTTAATAACCTCTATGGCACGTAAGTTTAAACTTTTTTTTTTTAAGTTAATGGGGGACATTTGACATGCAATACCAATACTTCAGGATTTTGGTCTTGGTGTTTGTATGAAATTCTGAGGCCTTGATTTAAATTTTTCATTGTATTGTGATTTTCCTTTTAGGTGTATTGCGCTAAGTGAACCTTGTCGAATAAATCTTCCTTTTAGAAACTGCACTTTGTCTGGTCTGTGCTTCAGTGTCCTGTGGACTGTTTGTTGGTGTTTTCTTGTTGCCTGGGGCGTAGGTGAACAGTGCCCTGCATCTCTGGTTGTGGCGGACAGGCTTGGCAGTTGTGGCTGTTGTGTAGATGTCTTCAGACTTTTCCTTCCAGTACAACTGAAGGTAAATTAAGCTTTGGGGTCCTGTGGAAGGTCTGTATGTTTGGCCTGGCTGCACAGGATGTGATCTGAATTGCCTTTGCCTTGCTAAGCACGTGCATAAGGCCAAGGGGGAGGCAGAAGTGTCCTCTGTTATGCTGTGCTTGTCTGTGGAAGCCTTTGAGCATGGCTGAGGAAGTGCCAGAGGCAATCTTGTGGCATCTTTTGAATTTTGCTCCTTCTAGAAGGAGCTAGCTCATAGAGGACTTTGAAATGAGATTCAGTCTTTTGTTTTTGCTTCGTTCCTCAAGATCCAGTCTGCTTAGGAGCAAAATTATTACTTTATAATTTATAAAAGTATAAAGCTATCAAGTACTTCTGAGAACAAATGATTAGTTTTAACTCTATTTGAAATCTTTATCGTAGGTAAAACTCAATGGCATTTGCTAGGAAGGTAGTAAGCAATACAGGTACAGTTCTAGAATTACCTTCAGACACAACACTGGTAATCGGGAATTGCCACTCATTCATCATCCCTCTATATAAATTAAGTTTGCTGCATGGAGGCTGGAATTCAGAATTGGAGCTGTGAACATAGGCTTGTGCTGTTCAAAGCCATTTTTATTTGCTGACAGTGCTGAAGGGGTGTGGTTAGTATGGTGAATGTAGAAAAACTGCTTAGAATGATAGCACTTCTTGAAGACTGCAGTTGGGCAGCGCTGCACGAGGATACACTGAAGTACTCTGCGTATCCTCTTGCCCTTCCACATGATCTGAAAACTGGGTGCATACCTTCAGTTGGGTTGGGGATACAGAAGTATTCTAATGTTTTATAAATTGTCTTCTGCAGGCTTGGAGAGAATTTTCTGGGGATGCACTGTTCTAAACCTAGTAATGCCCTTGAGATCTTTACTTGGTCTGTGTCTGGGGAAATCAGGCACAAGGAGAGTGTTCTTCATCTTCCCTAGCCCTTTAGTTTTTGGTTTTTTAACAAGGAACATCTTTGTTGAAACTTGAAAAAATACCTAGAAACGTTGTGTTTCTTTGGAACACTGTATACTCCATGGACCAGCATCCTCACCTGGGAGTTTGTTGGGAATGGTCAGAGTTGTCATTTATCATGACCCTTACCCCTCCGCAATCGGTATTTAAGCTGGAGAAACACTGCCTTTTATCTGTCCCTAGTTGTTTGCCCAAGTAAGGGGAAGTTTGCCAAACCAGAAACTCAGGGTTCCAAAGTTCAGTTACACAATGGATGTCTTAAATTCTTTTCCATGCAGCTAGATGTTTGGTATCCAGCGCAAGCATCCTTTGTGAATAGTGCTTGGGGCATGGGGGCAGGGTCAGGTTTTAGAAGAAATCAGGATGATAAAGTGCAGTAGTGGTGAGAACGGTCAGAACTGTCTTGAAGCAGGGAGGTATCCTGTTCCCCTCCTGTGTGCAGATGAGACAGGCTCAGAAGTGACTTAACCTAAGGCTCCTCAAAAAGTTGGAGTAAAAATCAGGCACAGTGCACAGATCTAATGCTAGACCAGCTGGGGGAAGTGTGGTATGTAAACTTTGGGAACGTTGGGCCCTGAATGAGGTTAAGAAAGCTGCTCAGATTAGGTTAGGGAAGAGGAGAAAGTCTCTTTTTGCTGCCATGTGCTTCCTTAAATAGGACTAAAAAATCTGCACTTGGGAGTGAATGTAGCTTTGAAGCAGGGCACACGGTTTTGGAGGCTGGTCACACAGATCTGGGACCTAACGTCACTGAATCTTCCATGTTTCCCATCCATAACGGTGTATTTAGATGAGCAGATGTGGAATCAGCTAGGCTGTGGGTGTGCCTTGTGCTAGGACAGAGTACAGAAGGAAGAGAGAGCCAGGCTCTCAAGCAGAGGCTGGAAAGCCAAGGTCAGAACACTGGTGGGAGATGGACTCGGGCACTGGAAAGAGGCCTTGCATACAGGTGGGCTGACCTGTCTGATTGTCTTACAGTACTTGTTAAACTTCTGTAACCTGAATACTCAAGGCCATTAACTGGTGGAGGGAAGTTTCGGGTGTGTGTGTGTGTGTACCTTGAAATCCCAAATGACTGCCTGGCAGGTGTTTTTCTATGGGTGCCTCCATCTGTAATTAACTACACTAACTCCCTATTAGAGAAGGGAATACATTGTAAGCTTTGGTGAGATACTTCCTCTAGGCCTGTTGAACTTTAACAGCTCAGCTTGTCCTTTATTCATCTGGGCAGCAGCCTGCACCCCAGAACCCAGCAAGTTCAGGCCTCTACCTCAGATGCAGCCACCCTCACTGAGGGCCTCTAGTCCTGAAATGGGGCTTGTTCTGGGCATCCTGTGAAGCTGACATAAGCTTCATTATTTATACCAGAATGAAAAATAAACAGTTTTATTGCAGGGCTAATGATGGATATTCACAAGGGTGTGAATTCTTGACTCTCAAGCAGGGGAAAGCAGGCTGGGGTGGGAGCGAGGAAAAGGACCTGATCACTACAACTAGTTGGGCTGTTGCAAAAGAGGTTAATTCTTTGGAAATTGAAAAACGATGATAGCAAAATCATGAAGTTGTATCTGAACCAAAGCCAGTGGTGTCAAGTGAGAATTTCAATCCAGAGGAGTTGATTCCGTACAGCTTGGGAAGGAGAGGCAGGTGCAGCTTCCAGTCCTGCGTGCTGCGTTCCAGAGGGCCAGCAGCTCAGCTTGGGAACCAACCTTCCAAGTCCCGGACCAACTCAAGACCCAGAGAGTTTGGCACTGTTCTGAGGCTGCCCGCAGACATGAAGATAGGCTGGCAACTGGTCTAGAAAGCAGGCCCTGCTGAGGCCCCTGCCTTAGGAGCTGGTGGAGGAGGAGCACCGCTGCAGGAGCAGGGTGTGGCAGCTGTCGCACACACGGACTGGTCTGGGGTAGGAGGGCAGGGCCAGCTCATTACTGGAGCACGCGTTGCAGAAGATGTGGCCACAGTTCCGGCAGTGGTGCTAGAGGGTGAAAAGCGGCAGTTACCGACTCTGCTGTGCTGCCTGGGCCTGCACACCCACTCTAGCTGACCAACCTTTAAAAGTTTAATACGCTAAAATTCCTCCTCCAGAGTTGGAGGGGGTGTCCAATGGCATGAGTAGGTTCTTTTTCTTGGTGTTTATTGGACTTGACAACTCTCAGTGAGTTGGTAGTCAATGATACTTCAAGTGCCTGGGTATGTTCCCTATAATCGCTGCATTCCACGGTGGTGACCCAAGGCTTCTTTAGCCAGCCACTCATGCTGCTGCTGCTAAGTCGCTTCAGTCGTGTCCGACTCTGTGCGACCCCAGAGACTGCAGCCCACCAGGCTCCCCCATCCCTGGGATTCTCCAGGTAAGAACACTGGAGTGGGTTGCCATTTCCTTCTCCAATGCATGAAAATGAAAAGTGAAAGTGAAGTTGCTCAGTCGTGTCTGACTCTCAGCGACCCCGTGGACTGCAGCCTACCAGGCTCCTCCGTCCATGGGATTTTCCAGGCAAGCGAACTGGAGTGGGGTGCCATTGCCTTCTCCAAGCCACTCATGAGAAGTCCTTTAATAAAGGCTCTATTTTGTGTGGCATCTGTATCTTGCCCTGCCCAACTGGTCAATCAAGGCCTGGTCAACCTTGGACTGAAGGCTGGGCCCAAGACCACGTGTTCCTGGAAACTGAAGGTGGGCTACACAGGGAGAGGCAGATTCACTGGACGCAAGTGCCCTGCCCAGATTGCCACCTGGATGCCTGTCGTAAGATAAGTGCCCGTAGGTTCCCCATAGATTCTGCTTTTGCCTAACTAGGCCAGATTTTGGTCCTATTGCTCTCAAAGAATTTTCAGCTTATAGACACACACCTAGACCACTGCAAACAAGCAGCCCCAACTCCCAAATTACTGACAGGACTGTGGTGGAGACAAGGCCTGTGCTAATGGGCTGAGGTCCCTGAAGGGGGGCAGCCTGGGAAGTCATCTGCCAGCAGACCAGTGAGCATGAACCCAATGCGGCGGGCCTAGTCCTACGGGCCTTCTCCAGAACCAGGGCCCAGGCAAGGTACCGACTTAGTCCCCGGGCGAGCAAGTGGAGGGCTACCCCACATACCTTTCTCCGGGAGATGGAGAACTCCTTTTCACACTGCTTACAGTGAGTTGCTTCATCGTCTTTCAGCCAAGTATGGCCCTGAGGAAGAAAGAGCACACAGTCCTATTTTATGGCTTGGCTCCTGATGAGCCTTTAGCTACGCTCATCCTTCAGCCCAGCATCCACTATCCCTAATAGCAGCTGGTTTGCTTTTGAGGGACTGCCTCTTCTCCACTAGAAGCGGTCCCAGGATTGTCCCCCACCCTGACCACAGCGGGAGCTCACGTGCGGCAGCCTGCCTGTCCTGGGGCTTCCTTGTCTCTGCAGGTTGCCAGATTCTCCAGCCTCGCACTAACCTGAGACTCCTCCACTCCCTTTCAGTAAGTGCCCTAGGGCCGAGGTGATCAGAATCAGGGTCTGGTGCTTGTAACTCCATCCCTGGCTGAGACATTATCCAAAATGCCCCCTAAACTGGCAGGAGGAAGACGGGCCAACCCTGGCTGCCAGACCAGAAAATCTGTGACAGCAGTCCCCGCTGAGAAAGAAGGGCAACATGCTGTGGAGACAGGAGGCGCTTCTCCACACACACTGACGTCCTGATTCTCAGAGCTTCCTGGGGAAGCAGAGGAGGCAACTGAGGCTTAGAGAGATGCCTTTCTGGAAGTCTTTCTAAGGGAAAACTGGGATATGCATTTGCTCGGCTCAGAGACTGAGCTGTTCGAGGGTCAAGCGCCCCAGGCACCTTAATGGTGCCTTGGCTTCCGCTGACTCGCTTTCCTGATGACACAGAGATATGACTGGGAGGTGCAGCACAGCCCCACCATGCTTTCAGCCTTGGGTTCCACTGCTCCAGGAAGCTCCAGGGTCCCATTTCATGACTTTTATCCTCCCTCTAGCACTGTCAGCTGACATTTTGTGCAAACACTTGTTTACATCTGCAGGGGACAAAAACCGCTCACAGCAATGACATCAAAGGAGCTGTTCGGTCTACAGCGGAGGCTAAAATAAAACTGAGGTCAACTGCAAGTCCAGGCTGCTGTTAGTTGCTATGACAATTTGCTGCTTCTGACCTGAGGCGGGCTGGTAGTCAAGTGCCTAGAGACAGAAGGGTCTCTGCTCCAGCATGCGCTGCAGGCCCTTGGGAAGAGGGCTGTCTGTACACTGCTGCCAGAGCAGAGTTCAGGCTGAGGGTCAGAAACTCCCGCCCTCTCCTACTCCACTCTTGGCCTCAGCAGGCTAGCTCAGCGCCACACTGGGTCACCTGGCCCACACGTCCCGGCTCTCTTAAGTGGCGTGTGCCATTCTGCCCTCTCCAGAGTGGTTCAGAAACTTGGCCCAGCTGAGGGCTTAAGTGGTGCCCGGAAATGGCACAGGGCACTTTAATGGGACAATGTAGCCTCTAAGCACCTTACCTGGAGGGAAAGGTCTTACTCTGATCATTAACAACAACAACAAAAGACAACCTGGATCTCTTTCTACCACTTTTCATTTCCTTCATTAGGGGACCTATGATCTAGGTCTAATGTCAAACTGCAGCTGATGGCAGAGAGACCAGAACCAGAGGACCTCGACTCCTCCAGGACCACTTCAGGCCGTGCCGCTTGCCCGCGCCACCATCTCAGCCTAGACACACAGCTCTGGGCAGCGTTTTCTTGTCTGTCAATAAGTGATGGGAGCCAGGACTCAACCGCATATTCTCACCTGACTGTGGTGAGAAAACCTAAGAGCATGCTAATATCTCAGCATGAGCTGCCTGATAGCTACTAGTAGTGATTCCTAAAAAACATTAATAGTCCAGTACCTTCAGTGCCTTATTTACTTCTTTGATGTCTTCCATCTTCAGCTTTGACCTTAAAAAAAAGAGAGAGAAATTCATAGCCTCACTAAGAGGGACTTTCAAGCTCTCATGAAGTAAATCGACAGTCAACTTTTTGGCTTTGTGAGGGCCACAAGACTGTAAGAGAGGAACGTGATAACATGAGTTCTTACAGAATAACTTCTTTCCACCTTTTTTACAATCCCAGAGTCATCTCACTGTACTGGCTGGTGTCTGGGGCGGTCGAAGCCTCTGGACCGAATCTGGCCCAAGATATACGCTATTGAGTTGCGGCAGGGTTTAAAAAGGCTTTGAAATAGTTACAATCATTTAACACCTGAGAATGATCTCATCAAAGCCCATGTTTCTGGCTTCTCTGAGCAACTGTTCCCGCCTGTGACATGTGCGAGGGGCAGGGGCACTCCCTCACCAGGTGCGGGACCCCTCATCTGTAGGCCTCTCTGCCCCTCTTGCTGCCAGCTCTGTCTAGAACAGCCAGGCTCAGGGGGCACGATTGCTTGTTCTTGTCCCATCCTCATTAATGGAACTCCACATAGAAGACAGGACCGAACATGGTCTAAAATGGCAGAATTAAACCAGACAAAGCAGAACACTATGTGCATGTCAAAGCCCTATTTTAAAAGCTGAGGTTAGCTTACATTGTCACCGGATTCGCCTAATCTAAGTGTCAGAGAGGAACGCTCTGAGTCACAGGTTAGACTTCTAGGGAAGGACGAGGAAACCAAACATCAAAGCCTTTGAAAGAAAACACGCTGTGGCCTCCAGGAATGCTGGCAGGGGCTCCTCCCCTCCCCGCCCGGCTACAGAGGCAGGCGGGTAGACCGACAGGGCCAGAGGCTGCCTGAGACACAGAAGAACTTCCCTGGGAAACACGATTTGAGCATCCAGATGTGTGTCTGCAGCTGATGGAGGCATCAGACAGGAGGCTTTCCCTTCTCTGCCGTCTGGTGGGGGCTTGCATGAAGGAGGGAACAGGGAGAACCCGCGTCTCGCCGGCAGTGCTGACCCACCCCGGGCTGTGAAGGGCACTCTGAAGGTGGAGGCCGCTCAAGGCAGGGGGGGCCTTTCCAAGACCAGACTTTGTCTGCTTTTCTGAGGCCTCTGCCTTACTAGGAGTGTGTCTCTGACTCTGTCGTTTGTCCAATGTGAAGAGGACAGGCAGGAGGAAAGAAACGGGGCGAGCAATGTGAGAAGTGGGAGGGCGCCCTGAGGATGCCTCCCTCTCTCTCTAAATACCGCTCGCATTCAAGAAGCGGCAGCACGTCAGCGTCCACAGCTGGTTCTCAGTTTCAGGGAGCGCTCAGAGCTGGCCAGAGCTCTCCTAGAGCTGCCCCCAGGCAGGGCAGCGCACTGCACACTGCGCCTGAGAGGGGGCAGGCGGCCCTCAGGGGAAGGGACCAGCGGCCCTGAGCTGGTCTAGAAAGAGCTGCTGAATGGGAGAGGAGGGCAGATGGGCAGCATCGTCACATTAAACTACTGAAAAGACCACCTTCTCATCAGAGTCATAACATTCTTCCTGATACTTTTGTGGGCCAGCCGACCGCACTGCTTTTGGCCTTCCAGCTTTGCAGACAGAAAGCTCCCAAGCTGGTGCACACCTGTGCACTACTTGAGTGTGTCTGGTCTCCTCTCCTCTGAGCTCCCGTCTCTGGCCACAGCGTGTCCTGCACCGGGCCTGAGCCGGGCTCTGCTGCTCACTGAGCCTGCACCAGGACTCAGGTGGGCCGTGAGTCAACCTGGGATCTCTGTGGAGGGACAGGAAAGAGGAACTCTGGTTCCTCTGACAGACAGCCCTGCTGGGGGCCAGGCCCACCTACAAGGCAAGTGACAGAGAGGTAGAAACTGGCTCCTGATGATTTTTTTGCTTAAGCCAGTTTGAACTGGATTTCTGTCACTAGCAACCAAGAGTTGTGACTCGAGAAAAAGCGACCCACTTTGTTTAAAAATGCAACAGCCACACAAATGGGCGAGTTCCACCACCCGCAGTGTGACCTACCAAACTGTCCAGAACAGCCTGGCAGGACTGGGACATCAGGGAGACCTGTTCAGTCAGGGGGCAGACGGAGCCGCAGGGTGTGCACTCCCGCAGTATCACCCACCCGGCGGAGGCAGGCAGACAGACTCTGGCAGATGCACGTTTACAGGCTCCAGAGAGGGAAGCGGTCGCCAGACTTGTACTGTGGCGGGCTCACAGTCTCAAGACACAGCATTCCCTCTGGAGCTAAACACACAACCCTCTTATCACCCATCTGGTTCCCCTGCGACACAGACAGTTTGTGACCGTAAGAATCCCGGTCACTAGAAAAGGGTGTTCTTGATGAATTAATTAACCCAAACCAGTGCTGTGTCCCTGAAGCCTGACTTCCTGGGCAGGGGGTTCCCCTTGAACAGCTGGCAGGCCTCCCTGATTGCCCTTCCCTCCTTGGACAAAAGGACACAGGTTTGCAGCTCGAGTGGTGCAGTGGGCAGGCTGGCGCAACTCTCTAGAGGGAGGTGGGCCCGGTGGCCCTGATGCGGGTGGCAGACAAGGGGAGTGGGTTTCTTACTGGCTGAGGTGCAGACCCATTTCCTGGAGGGCTTGTTCCTGCTCATCACAGATCTTCTGCAACTCTGTCTTCTCGTCCTGGAGCTCCCGCAGCTCCTAAAACAAGCAAACCCGATGCCTGACACAGAACTCAAAGTCCTTTTTTTTTAAAAAAAAAAAAGGTTTAGTCATCACAGTGACAAGCAGGTTGGAATGTTTTTTTTTTTTTTTTTCCTATTTGTCATTTTGGTCATGTCACATGGCATGCAGGGTCTTAGTTCCTTGACCAGGGATTGAACCTTTACCCCTCTGCAGTGGAAGCATAGAGTCTTAGCCACTGGACCACCAGTGAAGTCCCTAGAATGTTTTGCAAGAGCAAGAAACAGTTTTGTTGTATCAGTGTCATTCACAACAGGGTTATTTCGAGAAACACTTGTGTGTTTCTCCAGAATGGACAATTGGAAGAGAAGCGCTTCATGAGTGGCTCTGCAGTGTGGAATGTGGGCAGGAAACATTCAAAACAAATTGGCACAGTGCAAAAAAAGTTTTTTCTGTTTCTATTAAAAGACAGATTTGTATCAGGGAAAGCTAGTTTAGGAATAAACTGTTTTTTGGAAAGAGCTGGTCAAATTTTTCTGAAAATAAATGAGCAAGGCTGATGAAAGCCAAGATCTGGGCTCTCCTTCGTGGCCCTGAGGGTGGCAAGTCCTTCCAGGGACCCTGAGCCATGGAGCGAAGCTCAGCGGGGAAGATGCCGATAACTGTGAACTGGGGTGAACACACCCTGAGGACACAGGCTGGTGAGGGCAGAGACGAAGACCTGGAAAAGTACCTTGGTTTTCAGGGCTGATCTCAGGGCAAACAGTAGGGCTTAGGGCCTGAGTGGTGGGCAGTTCCCACCTCAGCCACCCCTCGGCCTTCTGCCCCGGAGACCGTTCAACACGGGCTCACAAGGGCATGCTAAGGCTTCCCAGTGAGGGTAGACGTGCAGTTTTGTTCCTTCTGCAGGGTGTGTGTAATTCAGATCTTAGACCAAAGTATTTTGAAGTGAAGGGGGAGTGTTCCATCACGCGGAACTTTCTAGAAGTCCTTTCCTCCCACCTTTGAGCTTGAGTGGCTCCTGGAAAGCTCTCTCCTCACTAGCAACCCCCACGCTGGGCCTAGCAGGCTCTCCCGTGAGGGACTCTAGGTACTTTCCAGTAGAAATCAAAGGGCTTTTACCTCAGACTGCAGCGGTGCCCATTACCGTGCTCAGCAGGACAAGACCCGTGTCTGGGAACCGCCCCAGCGGCACGGGGAGGCCGTCTGGGGTCGCTGCCCAAGCCCTCCTCCCTCTGCTGTCACGCCTAGGGCACACAGCCCCTCTCCGGCTTTCACCGTGACGGTCCCTCGCACTTCCTGGCGGCTCTGCATGGCTGGCCCTGGCTCACCGTCCAGTTCTCTGCCTGCCTGTCACTCTCTCCCCAGGCCACCCTCCACCCCGGTGTGGGGACACGCTCCTGTTCTCTCCTCGTCATAGCCCTCAACACTGAATCTCTCCTCTTCATAGCCCTCAACACTGAATCTCTCTGGTTTGCTCGCTCTTTGTCTTTTCCTCCTGAAGCAGAGGCTCCGAGGATGTGGGAACAGTGTCCCAGACCCGGAGCCGGTGTGTGCACAGCGGGGACGGACTGTGCAGCCACAGGTTGAAGAGTCTCACTTGCTGGCTGGGAGGCTCTTGGGCAGGAGTTTCTGGAGATCTAGAAGCTCTTTTTCTCCCCAAGACAGTCCACCTTACCTTTTTTAATCCTTCTACTTGTTGTAGCTCTGCTCGGAGTAAAGAGGAAGTGTCTTTCTCATGCTGTAACTCTCGCTGAAGTGCTTGTCTTTGTTCTTTTTCTGATTTCAATTCTTTCTCTAGACTTGCGCTGTTTTTGCACAGTGAACTTGAGTTAGTCTCAATGAGAGATCTTCATGCAAAAGCACAATCCACAACCCAAGTCACCACATCAGAGACAGGGGATTCACAGCAATCTGAACTGTGATGTGAGCATACAGACCCTTCCACAAAGCATAGGAATAAGGCTCCCGCTCCCCCAGGGCCAACTGCACCTCCATAAGAAAGACCAGGAACACGCCAAGGAAAGCAGGCACAGGCACACATCTGACAGTTACACAAATGGAAAGGGAGGAAAAAGCTCTAACACTCGTGGCTGCACACACAGAACCTACTACTGAGATGGAGATATTTATTCTGCAACAGTTATCCTGCCTTTTAAAGGGGCCAGCTAACAGTGGAGGGTCCTGGCGGGCTCGGGACAAGGAGGAAGCTACTAAGGGGTGGGGGTGATTTCAGTTTAATCCTGATGCCTTGCTCACCAGCTGAGTAGCCTTGGGGACTATACCGAGCCCCCATGGAGTCATTTTTGTCATTTGTGAAGTGGGGAACAGACACTTCATCTCTCATCCCAATCCTAGCCTTGCAGGGGTCACCTGTGAAGTGGGACACTGCCCCACTTGGGGGATGGTCTCCCCAGTTCTTGCCACGCCACAAAGCCACCTGCTGCCTCTGGGGCTCCTACCACTGCTCATGCAGCTGGGCAAGCTGCTGCTGCAGGGCGCTGCTCCTCCCACCGAGCTCCTGCTGCAGCTTGCGGCTCCGCTCCTCGGCCCCCTGCCTCGCCCTCTCTGAGTGCTGTAACCTAGACCAAAGGAACCAAATACTTGTAAGGAAAAGATCACTCCTCACATTTACCATGACTTTTGCATGTCTTTGCTGGTTTTCTTTTATTTTTAAAAATTAATATATGATAAAATTGACTCCTTTGTGTGTATAATTCTATTTATACAGGCATAAATTCACGTAAGCGTTACCACAATCCATCTAACAGGTGACACAGACAATTTCCATCACCCCGCAAAACACCTTACCACTGCCCCTTTGAGTCACACCTCTCCACCCCAAATGTCATATATTAATACATGGAATTACATTTCACACAACCTTTTGAGACTGGCTTCTTTCTTTCAGCATATCTTTGAGATCAACCCAAGTTTTTGTGTGTATTAGTGGTCATTCCTTTTTATGGCTGGGTAGAATTTCACTGGGTAGATGACCCGTTTATCCATTTGCTTGATGAAAGACATCTGAGTTGCTTCTAATTTTGGCAATTATGAATAGAGATGCTATAAGCATTTGTGTACAGGTTTTTTTGTGAACATGGGTTTTTACTCCTTTTGAGCAAACAGTCAGGAATGGGATTGTTGGATCACATGAGAGGAGCATGTTTAGCTTTTTTCAGAGACTGTTTTCCAAAGCGCACTCCCACTAGTAATGTACGAGTGCTCCGGCTGTTTTGTAGCCTCACCAGCACCTGGTATTGTCCTTAAAAAAATATTTTGCTGTCCTAATAGGTGTGCAGTGGCATCTAATTGTGATTTTAATATGTACTTCCCTAATGGCTCATGCTGAACAATTTTTAAAAGTGGAAATATAGTTGATTTTGGAAGAAAAGTTATGACCAACCTAGATAGCATATTAAAAAGCAGAGACATTATTTTGCTGACAAAGGTCCGTCTAGTCAAAGCTATGGATTTTCCAGTAGTCATGTATGGATGTGAGAGTTGGACTATAAAGAAGGCTGAGTGTCGAAGAATTGATGCTTTTGAACTGTGGTGTTGCAGAAGGAAGACCCTTGAGAGTCCCTTGGACTGCAAGGAGATCCAACCAGTCCATCCTAAAGGAGATCAGTCCTGATTATTCACTGGAAGGACTGATGCTGAAACGCCAGTACTTCGGCCACCTGATGTGAAGAACTGACTCACTGGAAAAGACCCTGATGCTGGGAAAGACTGAAGGTAGCAGGAGAAGGGGACGACAGAGGATGAGATGGTTAGATGGCGTCACCGACTCAACGGACATGAGTTTGAGTAAACTCCAGGAGTTGGTGATGGACAGGCAAGCCTGGCGTGCTGGAATCCATGGGTTCGCAGAGTCAGACACAACAGAGTGACTGAACTGAACAAGATATTGAATATAGCTCCCTGTGCTATAAAGTATCAGAAAATCACTGTGTTTATCTAGTTTAAAGTGGTATATATCTATTAACCCCATTCTCCCAGTTTATCCCTCCCCACTTTCCCATTTGGTAACCATAAGTTTGTTTTCCTGGTCTGTTTCTGTTTTGTAAGCAAGTTCATTTGTAACATTTTTTTTTTTTTTTTAGATTCCACATATAAGTGATATCATATATTTGTCTTTCTCTAACTTATTTTACTTGGTATGATAATCTCTAGGTTTATCCATGTTGTTCCAAACCAATATTTCATTAATTTTTTATGGCTGAGTAATATTCCATTGTACATATGTACCACATCTTCTTTACCCATTCATTAACTGATGGACATGAAGTTTGCTTCCATGTCTTGGTTACTGTAAACAGTCTGCTATGAACCCTGAGGATGCACATGTCTTTTTGAATTAGAGCTTTCATCTTTTCTGGATACATGTCCAAGAGCGGGACTGCTGGATCATACAGCAAGTCTACTTTTAGTTTTTAAAAGAATCTCCATACTGTTTTCCACAGTGGCTGCACCAATTTTTTATTTCCACCAAGTAGAGGAGGGTTCCTTTTTCTCCACACCCTCTCCTGCATTTATTTGTAGACTTTCCATGTTGGCCATTCTGACTGGTTTGAAATGACACTTTATTGTAGTCTTGATTTGCATTTCTCATAATTAGCCATGCTGAGCATCTTTTCATCTGTCTTCTTTGAAGACATGTTTATTTAGGTCTTCTTCTCATATATATTTTTTTTAATGCAATAATGCCTCAACTTTTATTGGCCTCCTGCTCCACAGGGCACACTGCTTCTATTGATTCAATGCCTCAAAACTTCAGCGTCTGAGGCTTCAGACACCACTTTGCTATCCACGAGCCTGAGGGTGGCTGTCTTCTGGATGGCTTGCATAGGCTTGCTGCTGTCCAGAGCATCATCAAGACTGACATCTTCCCCATTTTCCAGCAGGTGGCAGGAGGTGTTGATCTCAGCCTCTAGCTTGACCTTGCTGTTCAGCAGGGCCGCCTCATATTCCTGGGTCTGGCATTACCCCTCTGCCTCGGTCTGGGCTAGCTCTGACTCCAGGTGCAGAAGGACCCCGAAGGCCTGCTCCATCTGCATGGCATATCAGGCCTCCACCTCCCTCAGGCTGTCTTCCAAGCTGGCCTTCAGATTTCTCATGGAGTCCAGGTTGATCTCCAGGGACTAGATTGTATCTCTGCTCTGAGAAAGTCATCTCAGGAGCTCCAACCTCAGACTGTGGCAAGTGACCACTGGGTGCTCTCCTTGATCTGCTGGGGCCAGTACTGGTCTGGCTCCTCCTGGTTCTCCTGAGCCAGCTCACTGTACAGGGCCCAATGTCTGCCATGATCTTGTTGAGGTTCTGAGGTTGGAGGGCATCCAATTCTACGGTAACCCAGAGTTGGCAGTCTGGTTTTGCAGACCCTTTACTTCCTCCTCGTGGTTCTTCTTTATGAAAAGCAGCTCCTGCTTGAGAGCCTCTGTCTCAGTCTCCGGCTGCAGCTGGGTGACACAGTGTCATCAATAACCTGCGGAGTCTGTGGATGTCACTTTCCACAGACTGGCGCGTGGCCGGCTCTGCCTCATCCTTGACTCTGAAGTCATCAGCAGCAAGATGAGATGGGGCATTGTCAATCTGTAGAACGATGCGGGCATTGTCCACAGAATTTGGAAAAAGCTGAGCCCCTAGGTCCTCAATGGTCTTTAAGTAATTCCACCCCATCCTCCCCACCACTGCTTCCCTGTCTCCTGAGAAACCTATATGCAGGTCAAGAAGCAACCGTTAGAACCAGACATGGAACAACTGATTGGTTCCAAATCAGGAAAGGAGTGTGACAAGGCTGTATATTGTCACCCTGATTATTTAACTTACATGCAGAATACATCACACAAAATGCTAGGCTGGAAGAATCACAAGGTGGAGTCAAGACTGCTGGGAGAAATATCAATAACCTCAGATATGCAGATGAATCCACCCTATTGGCAGAAAGTAAAGAGGAACTAAAGAGCCTCTTGAAAGAGGAGAGTGAAAAAGCTGGCTTGAAAAAGATTAGAAAAACTAAGATCATGGCATCCAGTCCCATCACTTCATGGCAAATAGAGGGGAAAAAGCAAAGCAGTGACAGATTTTATTTTCTTGGGGTCCAAAACCACTGCGGATGGTGACTGCAGCCATGAAATTAAAAGATGCTTGTTTCTTGGAAGGAAAGCTATGACCGACCTAGATAGTGTATAAGAAAGTATAGACATCACTTTGCTGACGAAGGTCTGTATAGTCAAGGCTATGGTTTTTCCAGTGGTCACATACAGATGTGAGAGCAGGACCACAAAGAAGGCTAAGTACCAAAGAAATGACGCCTTTGAACTGTAGTGCTGGAGGAGACTCCTGAGAGTCCTTTGGACTGCAAGGAGATCCAACCAGTCAATCCTAAAGGAAATCAGTCCTGAATATTCATTGGAAGGACTGATGCTGAAGCTGAAGCTCTAATACTTTGGCCACCTGATGCAAAGAGCAGACTCATTGGAACAGACCCTGATGCTGGGAAGAATCGAATGCAAAAGGAGATGGGGGCAGCAGAGGGTGAGATGGTTAGACAGATAGCATCACTGACTCAATGGACATGAATTTGACAAACTCCAGGAAATAACAGAGGACAGTGCTACAGTCTGTTGGGGTTGCAAAGAGTTGGACATGACTTATTAGCAACTGAACAACAACAACTTACATTTAAGTCTTTAAACTATTTTGAGTTTATTTTTGCATATAGCGTGAGGGAGTGTTCTGACTTCACTGATTTACATGAGGCTGTCCACCTTTGCCAACACTTGCTGAAGAGACCATCTTTTCTCCATTGTATATTCTAGCCTCCCTTGTCAAAGATTAACTGACATAGGTGTGTGGGTTTATTTTTGGTCTCTCTAGTCTGTCCATTGATCCATGTCTGTTTTTGTGCCGATACCATACTGTTTTGACTACTATCACTTTGTAGTATTGTCTGAAGTCTGGAAGGGTTATGTCTCCAGCTTTCCTCTTTTCCCTCAGGATGGCTTTGGCATTCAGGGTCTTTCATGGTTGCACACAAATTTTAGGATTATTTGTTGTAGTTTTGTGAAAAATGTCATAGGTAATTTCATAGGGATCACATTAAGTCTATAGGTTGCTTTGGGTTGTATGGTGATTTTAACTATATTACTTCTCCCAATCCAAGAACATGGCATATCTTTACATTTCCTTGAATCATCTTCAAAGTCTTTCACCTCCTTGGTTAGGTTTATCCCTAGGGTTTTTTTTTTTTTTTTTTTTTTTAATGTGATTTTAAACAGCAATTTTTTTTCTTTACCTTTTCTTTCTAATATTTCATAGTTAGTGTTAAGAAATCCAACAGATTTCTTGACTATCTTTTTGTGTGCTTATTTGCCCTCCATACGTCCTATTTGATGCAGGGTCTTTTCAAGTCTTTTGTCTGTGTTAGACTGGATTGTTCATCGAGAGTTCTTTATATATTCTAGATACGAGTCCTTTGTCAGATACGGGATTTTTATTCTCTTAGCTGTGTCTTCCACTGAACAAAAGTTTTAAATTTTGAGGAAGTTCAGTTTATCGAGATTTTCTCTTATGAACAGAGCTTTTATGTCACATCTGACTCTTTGTCTAACCTAAGCCCACAAAGACTTTCTCCTATGCTTTCTTCTAAAAGTTTTTAGTTTTAAGTTTTACAGGTAGATTGATGATTCATTTTTACTTTTATATAGAGGTGTGGTCTAAATTGAGGTTCATTGTTTGGCTTATGGATACCCAATTGTTTCCAATATCATTTATTGAAAAAACTATCCTTTCTCCATTGAAATGCCTTTGTACCTTTGTGAAAAAAAAAAAACAAAAACAAAAAACAAAAAACCAGTCACCTATATTTGTAGGAGTCTATTTTTTTTTTTTTTTTACTGTATTCTGATCCCTTACTGACCTGCTATTTATTTAACTTTTATTTTTTGGTCATGCTGTGCAGCATGTAGGATCTTAGTTCCCTGACCAGGCATCGAACCTCTGCCCCTTGCAATGGAAGTGCAGAGTCTTATCCATTGGACTGCCAGGGAAGTCCCTGACCTGATTTAAATGTGAGCTCACTGGATAGTTCTGACTCCCTGAGATGTCGAAGCGATACAGTAGCCCAAAAGTTGAATAACTGAATACATGCTTAGGCAAAATTAGGGAATCCAGTCCCCTTTCTGGGCAAGACTAAAGACCTGAAGGAGAGTCATTCCAACTTGTCTATGCTTTTGAGAGAGACTCTGAGTAAGTCTCCGGGCCCAGACCATGCCTAGTACCTTCTAGGGAATATCTGCCAGGAGGAAGTGTTTACCTTTCTTCCATTTGTTTCATGCTGGACATGACTTGATTGGATTTTTCTTCAAAAGATGTAATGACTTCATTCTTCTGTTGTAAACTGCTCTCTGCATTCTATAAAAGCAAGGAAAGAGGGTCATTTTCTGCTTCCGTCTCACCCCCCTGCCTGTTCTGGATTACAAGAGGGTTCAGCTGTTCTCTTTGTACTTTTTAAATAACACTTTCAAGAGTGTTTCATTAACTGCGGCTCTTCACTGCAGCCCTGGAAGACAAACTAGGTCAATGCTCCCAGTGTCATCAACACAAAGAAAGGCAGAGGGGGACCGTCCTAGTGGTCCAGTGGTTAGGACTTGGCATTTTCACTGCTGTGGCCTGGGTTCAGTCCCCAGTTAGGGAATTAAGATCTCGCAAGCCAAGCAGAGTGCTGAAAAAAGGCAGAGAGGGAGGTAATGAAGCCCTGTGTTTGAACAGACCAGAACTTCAGGGTCAGATCTGACTCAACATTGCTGAGCCTTCTCATGTGCCAGGCACCTCCATGAGTTTCCATGAGTCTTGCAGAGTTCTCATGGTGGGCATTGTGAGCCTCCACTTCTCTGAGCAAGAGACAGAGGCTCAGGAGGAGAAAGCACCTGGGTAAAGGTTACAGCACAAATGCGGTGCAGCTGGGTTTGTACCCACACCCCTGTGACTTTCTCAGCCCAAGGTTTCAACTGTGGCAGATGCTGAGTGATCAGGAGGCAGCAAAAAGACAAGACAAACAAACATGTTTCTGTGTGTCTACAAGAGACTCTCTTAAATACAAGGAAAACAGAAAGACTGAAGACAGAAAAAAGTACTGATATATTCCTAGGAATACACAGACTGTATTTCCTGGCTTTCACATAATAAAACTAGGTATAAGCAACGAAAGAATAACTGAACACCTCACATCTGGAAATGGAATAGCATATTACTAAAATACATTGAGCTAAAAAAAAGCAGAAGAGAAATTATGAAATACTTAGAGCTGAAAGACAATGAAAACACTGCAGTATTTCATTACATTGAAGATGCATCCTAATTTTATATCCCACTAAGAAAGGAAAAGACTGCTACTTGAAACATGTCATGACATTGACTATAAGACATGTCCTAATTTCAGAGATGATATGAAAAATATGCTTTTTATTGGGTTGGCCAATAAGGTACTTTGGTTTTTAGGTAAGAAATAAAAGACATATTTTTCATTTTCAACAAGAACTTTATTGAACAACATGCTATTTTGTTCCACTACCTTCTGCCATTTTTCAGGCAACTTCATATTCCATCTTCCCCCAATTTTTTATCTTTTTGAGCAAAGAAGTATTGCAGGTGCCTTTTACATTCTTCCAAGTAACTGAATTTTTTTTTTCCATGAAGAGAATTTTATAGAGATTTAAATAAATGGAAATCCGAAGGTGCAGTGTCCGGTGAATACAGCGCATGAACCAGAACTTCCCAGCCGGGGACTTCGCTGATGATCCAGCGGCTGAGAGCCCAGTGCAGGGGGCCCAGGTTCGATCCCTGCTCAGGGAACTAGATACCACATGCAGCAACTAAAGATCCCGCATGCCACAATTAAGACTTGGCGCAGCCAAATAAATAAATAAAACCAAACAAAACCCTACCTATTTTTTTTTTTTAAAAGAAGAACTTCCCAGCCAAGCTGTAACAGTTTTTACCTGGTCATCAAAGAAACATGTGGTCTGGTGTTATCCTGATGGAAGACTATGCGTTTTCTGTGGACTAATTCTGGACACTTTTCATCAACAGCTGCTTTCAGTTGGTCTAATTGAGAGCAGTATTTATTGGGATTAATCGTTTGGCTTTTCTGGAAGGAGCTCATAATAGAGGACTCCCTTCTAATCCCACCATATATATAACATCACCTTCTTTGGATGAAGACCTGCCTTTGGCGAGGTTGGTGGTAGTTCATTTTGCTCGCCCCATGATCACTTCTATTCTATATTATTGTACAGTATCCACTTTTTGTTGCCTTTCACAATTTGTTTTTAAAAAGGAATGTTTTTATTACATTTCAGAAGAGAATGACATGTGGAAATATGGTCAAGAAGGTTTATTTCTCTTAACTTATGTGGAACCCAAGCCATTAAAATGATTAATATAACCAAGGGGGTGCAAATAATTTTCAACACTTAATTTGGGTATTTTGAATATGTCAGCTATCTCTCATGTAATTCAACACTGATTGTTGTCAATTGATGTCTTGATTTAATCTCTATTGACTTCAACAGGTCCATCTACCTGGGGAGCATCATCCAGCAAGGAATCTCCAACAGGAAACTTCACAAACCACTTCTGACACAACAGACCAGCACTTTCTCCACACACTGCACACATGCATTTTTTTGCATTTCAGTTGCATTTTTACCTTCCTTGAAACAATAAATAATAACAATATGCCCAAAATGCTTTTTCCCTTCCATCTTCAATATTAAAATAGCTTTACAAAAATTCACCAATTTTGCTAAGTTTTTTTTGAAAATGCAGGCCGATATGACAACTGTCATGATACCATCTAACAAAACTGTTTTGAATGAAGTTAAAGATTAAACGTTGAGAGAGCTGTCTAATGGAAAAAACCAAACCAACCTTTTGGCCAACCCAATCAATGAAATACTTTTCTCACAATTTGAGTGCCATAGCTAAAGCAGTGAAGTGAAGTGAAGTTGCTGAGTCATGTCCAACTCTTTGTGATCCCATGGACTGTAGCCCACCAGGCTCCTCTGTCCATGGTATTTACCAGGCAAGAATACTGGAGTGGGTTGCCATTTCCTTCTCCAGGGGATCTTCCTGATCCAGGGATCAAACCCAGGTCTCCCTCACTATAGGCAGACTCTTTGCCATCTGATCCATTGGGGAAGCCTAGCTAAAACAGAACTTGTGGGCAATTTTAAACTTTAAATATTTAATTAAATTAAAAAAAATAAAACAGATGAGCTAAGTATGCATTTCAGAAGCTGAAAATGAGCCACAGAGTAAACCATAAGAAATAAGAAAGAATATAATAAAAGTGAAGGTAGAGATCAATGAAATAAGAAACAGTAACAGTACACAATAAGGAACATTAGAAAACAAGCCAGTTCTTTGAAAAGATTATTAGAACAGACACAATTCTTGCAAGATTAGATAAGGAGGAAAGACAGACAATGCAACAAGAAAACACTGAATTAAAGAGATTTAAAAATTCTGCAAAAGAATATTATAAACAATTATGAGCTAGAACACTTGAAAACCTAAATAAAATAAGACACGTTTTGTGGAAAAGTATAAAATATACCAAAATTAGTCTGAGAAGAAATGGAAAATATGAATAAACCAGTAAGCATTCAATAAATTGAAATGGCAGTCATAGTCTCCTTGACCCAAAAAGCCCAGCCCAGATGAATCCTATAATATGGATGGGATTCTCAAAACTTTTGGAGAATAAATACTTGCTATCTTAAGAGTTACTTCTAAGAAAGAGAACAGGAAACCTTATTTTACAATACCAGTCCAACCATGATTTTGAAGCCAAATAAGGTTAGTAATAGGAAAGAAAGTTAGAGGTCTGTCTCATACATATTAGCTACATACTTAAATATATCATAATCAAGTAGGAATCCATAAATTGCCACATAAATAAGGAAGAAAAAGAACTGTTCTATCACAATAGATAAAATGCAAAAAAGCCTAAAACATTTAATAAAGTTCAATTATTTATTTATGAGAAAAATCTCTGAGCAAAGAAGAACTTCATGGACTTCTCTGGGGGTCCAGTGGTTAAGAATCTGCCTGAAAATGCAGGAGACATGGGTTCTATCCCTGATCACGGAAAATCACTCACGCCATGAGCAACTAAACCCGAGCACCACAGCTGCTGAGCCTGTGCTCCAGAGCCCACACACCGCAGCTGCTGAAGCCCACAGGCCCCGTGCTCCACGGCGGGGAAGCCACTGCAGTGAGAAGCCTGTGCGCGACAATCAGAGCAGCCTCTGCTCCACGCGGCAAGAAGGAGCCCACGCACAGCAACGTAAATAAATAAATTAAAAACAAGAACTCCTTTAATTCAGTAAAGATTATACACCAACCGTCTAGTTTATTATTCTTGACGGGGAAATCTTTTTTAAAAATAATTTTATTTATTTTTGGCTGTGCTCTGTCTTTGTTGCCATGTGGGCTTTCCTCTAGTTGCAGAGAACAGGGGCTACTCTCTAGCTGCGGAGCGCAGGCTCTAGGGTGTGTGGAC
The DNA here is from genome assembly GCF_014754425.2 of Oryx dammah. NCBI lineage: Eukaryota > Metazoa > Chordata > Mammalia > Artiodactyla > Bovidae > Oryx > Oryx dammah. The sequence goes on along the minus strand of NW_024070189.1, from coordinate 105,779,458 downwards.
TTGAGCAGCTGTGGCTCCCAGGCTCTAGTGCACAGGCTTAATAGTTGGGGCACACAGGCTTAGTTGCTGCGAGGCATGTGGGATTTTTCCCAATCAGGGATGGAACCCGTGTTTCCTGCATTGGCAGGTGGATTCTTGTTTTTTTTTTTGATTTACAATGTCATGTTACTTTCAGGTATACAGGAGAGTTGATTCAGTTATTTACATATACACATATTTTCCATTTCAGATTCTTTTACAGGTTATTACAAAATAGAGTATAGCTCCCTGTGCTATCCAGTAGATCCCTGATGTTTATCTATTGGCGGGATTGGGGGCAGGAGGAGAAGGGGATGACAGAGGATGAGATGGCTGGGTGGCATCACTGACTCGATGGACGTGAGTCTGAACTCCGGGAGTTGGTGATGGACAGGGAGGCCTGGCGTGCTGTGATTCATGGGGTCGCAAAGAATCGGACACGACTGAGTGACTGAACTGAACTGAACTGAAGTGTATATATGTTAATCTCAACTTGCTAATTTGTCCTTCCCCTGCTTTCCCTTTTGGTAGGGCAGGCGGATTCTTTACCACTGAGCCACCAGGGAAGGCCTGATGGAGAAAGTTTTACGTGCATTACTTTTAAGATCAGAACCATAAGTCTGCTCACTATTTCCATTACTGTTTAATGTAGTCATGGAGGCCAGTGTGAAGAGAAACAAAAAATAATGGGCACAAGACTTGAGAGTGAAGAGACTAAACTGTCTTTATTTGCCTACAATATGATTAATTACAACCAACAAGATCAATAGGCAAACTATCAGAACCAGGTGGTGGGCAAGGTTGTCAAATGCAAGGTCAACCTATAAAGCACAAAAGCACTTCTCTATATTAGTAAGACCTCACTTGAAGACGCAGCCAAAATAAGGAAACAACCTCGCTGCCAGTAAGAACTAGACAGAATCAAGGAGCTCACCTGGAGAAAATGCAACTCTTAAGGAATAAAAAGGACAAAAGGAGAGTAAGCTTTGAATTCAATGTAATTCCCACTTAGGAGATTCAGCTGGAGTTTTGAAAAAGGAAGTTTACACCTTATTCTAAAATATTTATCAAGAATCAGACTACACTACAAAGTTACAGTAACCAAAGCGGCATAACGCTGGCACAAAACCAGAGAGAGATCAATGGAACAGGAGAGAAAGCCCAGAAATAAACCCATGCACTTATGGTCAATTAATTTACAGCAAAGGAGGCAAGAAAATGGAGAAAAGAACTGTCGCTTCAATAAGCGTTGCTGGGAAAGTGCACAGCTACATGTAAAAGAATGAGAATACAACATTTTCTAACATTATATACAAAGATAAACTCAAAATGGATTAAAGATCAAGGTATAACACTGGAAAACATAGGCAGAACACTGACATAAATTGCAGCAATATTTTTTTGGATCCATCTCTTAGAGTAATGGAACCAAAAGTGAAAATTAACAAATGTGACCTAATTAAACTTATAAGCTTTTGCACAGCAAAGGAAACCATAAACAAAATGAAAAGACAACCTATGGAATGGGAGAAAATATTTGCTAATGATGTGACCAACAGAGGGATTTTGAAAATACACCAACAGCCAGCTTTATAGTTGTTGTTCAGTCCCTAAGTCGTGTCCGACTCTTTGTGACCCCATGGACTGCAGCACGCCAGGCTTCCCTGTCCTTCACTGTCTCCTGGAGTTTGCTCAGATTCACGTCCACTGAGTCAGTGATGCTATTTCACCATCTCTTTCTCTGCTGCCCCCTTCTCTTTTTGCCTTCAATCTTTCCCAGCATCAGGATCTTTTCCAGTGAGTGGGCTCTCCACGTCAGGCGGCCCCAGTACCGGAGGTTCAGCTTCAACATTTACGTTTCCTCTTTGTGGCTTGCCGGTTCATAGTTTTTGTCCCTTTTTCTTTTGGGTTTCCTATCTTTCCCTTGTTGATGAGTAGTAATTCCATGTATAGTCTAAATATTAGTCCTTTACTGGTCTACAGATTGTAAGCATCTTCTCCTAATCATCTACTATCCTTAAGTCCTTAGTTTTGATATAGTCTAATGTGTTGATTTTTCACATACGGTTTGCACTTTGGAGGTTTTGTTTAGAAACGTTCTCATGCTTAGGTGACAAAGATATTCCACACTAGTTTACTCAGCCTCTCACATTTAGGTTTGTAATGTATCAAGAGCTAACTTTTGTATATGGCATTATCTAGGGATCCAGTGTTCTTCCAATGAATATTCAGGGTTGATTTCCTTTACGATTCACTGGTTTGATCTCCTTGCAGTCCAAGGGACTCTTAAGAGTCTTCTCTATCATCACAGTTTGAAAGCATCAATTCTTTGGCACTCAGTCATCTTTATGGTCCAACTCTCACATCCGTACATGACTACTGGAAAACCAGAGCCTTGACTATATGGACTTTTGTCGGCAAAGCGATATCTTTGCTTTTTAATACGCTGTCCAGGTTTGTCACAGTTTTCCTTTCAAGAAGCAAGCATCTTTTAAATTTCATGGCTGCAGTCACTATCTGTAGTGACTTTGGAGCCCAAGAAAATAAAATCTGTCATTGTTTCCACTGTTTTCCCATCTATTTGCCATGAAGTGATGGGCCTGGATGCCATGATCTTTGTTTTTTGAATACTGAGTTCTTTTTAAAAAAATTAACTTATTTATTTTAATTGGAGGCTAATTACTTTACAATATTGTGGTGGCTTTTGCCATACGTCGACATGAATCAGCCACAGGACAGGGGGCTCAGGATGGGGGGGACACATGTGTACCTGTGGCTGAATGCTGAGTTTTAAGCCAGCTTTTTCACTCGCCTCTTTCACTCTCATCAAGAGGCTCTTTAGTTCCTCTTCACTTTTTGCATTAGAGTGGTATCATCTGCACATCTGAGGCTGTTGATATTTCTCATGGAAATCTTGACTCCAGCTTGTGATTCATCCAGCCCCCAGCATTTTCCAAGATGTACTCTGCATAGAAGCTAAATAAACAGTGACAATACACAGCCTTACGGTACTCCTTTCCCAATTTTGAACCAGTTATTCCACGTCAGGCTCTAACTGTGGCTTCTTGACCTGCATACAGATTTGTCAGGGGGCATGTAAGATATTCTGCTATTCTTAGCTCTTTAAGAATTTTCCAGTTGGTTGTGATCTACAAAGTCAAAGTCTTTGGCGTAGTCAATAAAGCAGAAGTAGATGTTTTTCTGGAATTTCCTTGCTTTCTCTATGATCCAATGAATGTTGGCAAGTTGGTCTTTGGTTCCTCTGTTTTTTCTAAACCTGGCCTGTACATCTGGAAGTTCTTGATTCACGCACTGCTGAAGTCTAGCTTCATGGATTTTGAGCATAACCTTACTAGCTTGCGAGATGAGCACAACTGACTGGTAGTTTGAACATTTTTTGGTATTGTCCTTCTTTGAGATTGGAATGAAAACTGACCTTTTCGAGTCTTGTGGCCAATGCTGACATATTGAGTGCAACACTTTTACAGCATCATTTTTTAGGATTTTAAATAGCTCAGCTGGAATTCCACCACCTCCACTAGCTTTGTTTGTAATGCTAAGCCCCACTTGACTTCATACTCCAGGATGTCTGGCTTTAGGTTAGTGACCATACCATCACGGTTATCCTGGTCATGAAGATCTATTTTGTATAGTCCTTCTGTGTATTCTTGCCACCTCTTCTTAACCTCTTCTGGCTGTTAGGTCCTTACTGTTTCTGTCCTTTATTGTGCCTATCCTTGCATGAAATATTCCCTTGATATCTCCCATTTTCTTGAAGAGTTCTTTAATCTTTCCCATTCTGTTGTCTTCCTCTACTTCTTTGCATTGTTTATTGAAGAAAGCCTTCTTATCTCTTCTTGATATACAAAAAACTTACATAGCTTAATATCCAAAAACCAAACAACCCAATCAAAAAATGGGCAGAAGACCTAATTAGACATTTCTCTGAAAGACATACAGATGGCCAACAGGCACATGCAAAGATGCTCAACATGGCTAATTATAGAGAAATGCAAATAAAAACTACAGTGAAGTATTACCTCACACCAGTCAAAATGGGCATCATCAAAAAGTCTACAAATAATAAACACTGGAGAGGGTGTGGAGAAAAGGGAACCACCTGGACTGTTGCTGGGAATGTAAACTGGTACAGACGCTGGAAAACAATATGGAGATTCCTTAAAAAACTAAAAATAGAGTTACTATAAGATCTAGCAATCCCATTCCTGGGCATACATCTAGAAAAGATGAACGGTCTAATTCAAAAAGATATATGTTCATTGCGGCACTATTTACAATAGCCACGGCAAGGAAGCAACCTAAATATCTATCGACAGATGAATGGCTAAAGAAGATATGGTGTGTGTGTGTGTATATATATATAGTGCATACAGACACACATACAATGGAATATTGCTATTGTTTAGTTGCTAAGTCGTGTCTGACTCTCTTGCATCCCCATGGACTGCAGCCCGCCAGGCCCCTCTGTCCATGGGACTTCCCAGGCAAGAATACTGGAGTGGGTAGCCATTTCCTTCTCCAGGGATCTTCCTGACCCAGGCATCAGACCCAAGTCTCCTGCATTGGCAGATGGATTCTCTACCACTAAGTCACCAGGGAAGCCCTACAGAGCCATAAAAAGAAAGAATGCCGTCTGTAGGAATATATATGGATGGACCTGGAGATCATCACTCTAAGTGAAGTCAGTCAGCCAAAGACAAATATCATACCACTTACATGTGGAATCTAAAAAAAGGATAAATGAACTTATTTACAACACAGAAACAGAGTCAGACTTGGAGAAAAAACTTATGGTTACCAAAGGGGAAAGGGGTAAGGGCTACATTAGAAATTTATGGTTAACAGATATATATCACTATATATAAAATAGATAAAGACCTACTGTATAGCACAGGGAACTATATTCAATAATTTATAATAACCTATAATAGAAAAGAATCTGCAAAAGAGTCATTTTATACCAGAAACACAACATTGCAAATTAACTATACTTCGATTTAAAAGAAGATAAAAAAGAACAAACATTTATAAATAGATAAGTCAATCGGAAAATGAAGAGAGAACATGGGGAAACACGGGCAGGCTTGACCAACATTATGGGCTGAGTCACATCCCTCCCAAACTTGTTATGCTGAAGTCCTAACCCTCAGTATGACCCAGGACCTCATTTGGAAGCAGGGTCACTAACTGCAGACATAATTAATTAAGATGAAGTCACAATGGAGTTGGGTGGGTTCCCAATACAATATGACTGGTGTCCTTATACAAAGGGGAGATGTGGACAGGCATACACACACAGCGAAAATGCTGTCTGGAGAGGAAGGCAGAGATGGGGTGGTAACTCCTCCACGTGAAGGAACCCCTGAAATTGACAGCAACCACCAGAAGCTAGGAGAGACGGCTGGGACTGATGTTCTCACAACCTTCAGAGGAAACCACCCCTGCCAATACCCGATGCTGAAACCTCTGGCCTCCAGCACGGTGAGGTGGCAAATTCTTGGTAAGCCACTCAGTTTGTGGTGTTCTATCATAGCAGCCAGAGTAAACTAACAGAACCAACCCGACATTAAAACCTACTACAAAGCTATGGCAATTAAAATAAACAAACCGTCAAGCAGAACAGAGACCTCAGAGATAGTCCCATTTATTTACATAGGAAGTTGACACATGATGAAGGCGGTACCCCATGCCAATAAATGACCTTGAAGCAGTTTACTAGATGGACAAAAAGAGCACTGGATCCCTGGGTGATGCCACATACAGAGGCTAACTCTTGATAACAGTACAAACCTACCATGAAAGGTTGAGACAACTAGTGTGGACCATCTCTGACACCTAGGCATGAGAAGGTTTCTAATACAAAACCTCCAAAGTGCAAACAAAGAGAGTGAAAGTGCAAGTCGCTCAGTCGTGTCTGACTCTTTGCGACTACATGGACTATAGAGTCCATGGAATTCTCCAGGCCAGAATACTGGAGTGGGTAGCCGTTTCCTTCTCCAGGGGATCTTCCCAACCCAGCTCTACTGCATTTCAGGCAGATTCTTTACCAGCTGAGCCACAAGGGAAGCCCAAGACTACTGAAGTGGATAGCCTATCCCTTCTCCAGTGGATCTTCCGGACCCAGGAATAGAGCCAGGGTCTCCTGCACTGCAGGCAGATTCTTTACCAACTAAGCTATCAGGGAAGCCCCCAAAGTGCTAACCATATGTGAAAAACCAACACATTAGACTACATCAAAACTAGGGACTTAAGGATAGTAGATGACCAGGAGAAGATACTTACAATCTGTAGACCAGTAAAGGACTAATATTTACACTATACATTACTACTCATCAACAAGGAAAAGAGAAAACACAAAAGAAATAAAGGACAAAAAATATGAACAGGTAAGCCATAAAGAGGAAACATAAATGGCTAACTGCCATATGAAAGGATGCTCAAGCTCCCTAGACTGAGAGATGAATATTAGAACAACTGCACACTCACTCACAATACAGGTGCCACATGGCACAGCTGGAGGGAGTGTGCGTTGGTGCGGCCCTTCTGGAAAGCAGTGTGGCTGGGCTTGTGCAAACCAGGAACACGAAGGAAGAAAGAAGCGTCTGGCTGGGAGGACACTACGATTATGTCTGCCAGAGAGATTCTCCCACGTTTCAAAGGGAGATGGGTACACTACTTGCCAGGGCGTGGCTTGTGCTAGCAAAGTGAAGGAAGATCGTCTGTCCATCACTGGGTAGAAAAGTGCAGTGGGTACACACACTGGGAAGCTAAACTGTATTAAGAAGCCAACACCAGACAAGTACGCAGATGAATGTCACTCTGAGGCAGAAAAAGGAAAAAGAGCGCCATAGCACAATACCACTGATGGAAACTAAAATTTGTATCTCCAAATGATACACGTTTTAGAGTGATAAATACAAATGAAAAGATTACCACTTTCGAATGTTGGGCTACAGAAAAGAGGATGGGAGTGGGGTGGGGGCTAAAAGGAAATAAGAAAACAGGAGGGATGTTTCTTTATAGTGCTCCAACCAGGGATACAAGTGTTGACTCAACCTTCTGCATCTGAAGCCCAGAGGGAGAAAGAGTCTGAAGCCAGAATTCCAGCAGCACTAGAGGGACGTGGGGGTGGTCCTTGGAATCCAACTATGCTGTGCTGACTCTGCAGACGGGGGTTTGGCCGATGCCAAAGCAGATATCATGAGCCTTGCGAGTTTTGGCCAACATTAAGTCAAACTGTCACTTGCCCAAACTTGGAAGACGGAATCCATGCCCACTGTGGTCAGGGCTTTGTGTGATGTGGACACAAAGCCAATCCCCACCTGGACTTTGTGGAACATCTGTAAGTTAATGGCTTTGACTTCCTCCAGCTGCTGGCGCAGGGCGACTAGAGTGTCCTGCTTTTCATGGGTGTCCTTTTCTAGCAGCTTCATTGCGATCTCCATTTCGGTTTTCATTCCAATTTGTAACTCCAGTTCTTTTTCTAGTTCCTTAAAGGAGATTAATAAGGAGAATATTATTAAAGTAGATCCGAGAAATGAACTTAACTGATACTGCATTTTGGGCAGTGCTGAAAATACGAAGGTCAGAATAGGTTAGGGAGATGCAGACAAGTCTGTCTGGAGCATAACTAGATTTAATTTTACCCCTTTTCTCATTTTACAATGAACACTGGCTCAGCATCAAGTCAACAGAAAGTAAGTAGGTGGCAATGAGGAATACCCCAGGAATATATTTTTTTAACACGTTAAGAGCCTTATTTCCATAAAACTAATTCATTTTAAAGAAGGCTGAACCAGGTGTCTGCAAAGTGCTGATAGAAGTTAGCTTACAGGGAATGAACTGGGAAATCTTGCTGACGACTCTCAGGCTCACACACTCACCAAGCGGGCTTTCCTCTCCTGCTTCAGCTGCTTCCACACATCATTGTACATTTCATCCAGACCTTGCCGAGTCTGCTTGTAAGTCTCCAGTTCAATTTTTGTATCTTGTTTTGTTATCTGTGATCAAACAAGAGCACCAGAGGAATGGTTTGTTTACAAAGCAAGCTGGGTTGGCCAAGTACAAAGTATTTTAACGCATTATTGACTGGGGAATTATTGCAGAAACTAATGCCTATGACTGGCGATTTGTTATGTAAGTGAATAATGAAACACTCTGGTCAATCACGTTCAGGTAACAAAAGATATATTAATATATTTCTGGTCAATAAGTTGCTAAAATATACCAAATATATGTTTTAAAAGTAGCATAATTTCTAATTTCTATTTTTTAAAATAATGAGAAAAGTTAAAAAATTAAAGATATTTTAATGTGTTTGAACTTGAAGGATGAAAGCAAACTAATAGATTTTTGAAAAGATGAGCTCAGAAACTATTTAATTTTCCTTAAAACAGAAAAGTTGTTCTGAGGGGGAAAGGTCTCCATTCAATATTTATCTAGCATAATTTTTGGCACTGGGTAAATTTCGAGATGAATCAGATACAGTCTCTACCCTCAAGTCATTGGGTGAGACGGCTGCAAGTCAGCAGTTCTACAAAACAGCAAATGGCTTCTATAGTGGAGGGAGACGCGATGAGTGACGAGGACACAGGAGAAGGGCCTAGGGTCACTGCTGGGCACCGGGGCGGTACCACAGGGGCCTGGGTGCACAAGAGGAGCTGAGGAGGGAACAGTAACTTTCCCTTACAAAGGCCTAGAGGCACTTGGGAAACACCAAGTGGTCCAGGTGGCCTGAGAGTGACATGAGGGTACCAAGGCATCTTTGAAACAGAGCATCTTTGGACGTTTCAAGCTTGAGGTCTGTGATGGACATGTCTGAGTGCCCACAAGGCCCATTTCTCACCTCTACGCTTTTTTCACTTTTCTCACGAATTAATTCATTTTGTTCTCTTAATTGTTGCTGTTCTTCTTGGAGTGAACAAATTCGGTCTGTTGCAGCTGAAAGCTTATTAAGAAAGATTTTTATATTTCTTAACATCAAAATGAATCTTACTACTCAAATTAAAAGCTAACATTTATCATCCTCAAAATTGACAATGCATTTTTACATATGCGAAATTTTGTTTTTTATCCTTGTTTTGAATTAGGTAATACAGTCACAAAATTCCAAAGATAAAAAAACAGACAGCAAAATCTCTCTCCCATTCTTGCCCTAGTGATGTCTGCCCTCCCCAGATACTCTTTCACAAAAATGACAATATACCATCTATTTCACATGGGCAAAGATTTATGGACACAGAATATTAGAAACAGCCTGAATGTCCAATACTAGAAATGGTTTAACAAATCACAGTGGCAGCAAAAAAAAGAAACAAGTAGTTATTAAAATATTTATAAAAAATTTTAATGACTTGAGAACATATTTATGGTATAATAAAATAAAGCAGGTTATAGAGTATGTTCTCATGACTAGTTTAAAAACAACAACAATGGACTTCCCTGGTGGGGGTAGACTTGGTGCTCCCAATGAAGGGGACACGGTTTTGATCCCTCGTTGGGGAACTAAGACCCCACGTGCCACACGGCACAGCCTAAAACAAAACAAAACAAAAACCCCACAACTTAAAAATGCTTAAGAAGAAAATCAAAAGCAAGCAAATAAACAAAACTTTGGGACAAGATGGGGATGCTGTATACCAAGTGTTAAAAAGAGCTGTCATTTAGCCAAGGGATTATGGGTTTCCTGCCCCCTCCCCGCCATTCTTTTTAGTTTTTCTAGCCAATGAGCAAAAGTATATCTTATCACTAGAGAGATAATTAAAGAATGTGGGAGTATAATCATAACCAAACCACTAAAGATGTGCCTGAGGAAAACATCTTCCTTGCCTTGAATGAGTTAACATAGTTTAGGGAAAAGTATATAGGAGCAAGTGCCTTCATGGGTGCCTACATTCACAAGTAGTGAATGCCCCAACCACCTTGGCTTTATCCAGCCTCTGAACCAGCCTCGAGAGAGAAGGTGAGGCTGGGTGAGGAAAAAGAAGCAAGACGTGTGCCCCCAGTGTGTGGCTGTGCTCTTAGCATCACTCACGAACAGAGGGCCCTGAAGCCTTCTCTTGGTCAATGCATCCAGGTCCACTCGGACTCAGAAGCCAGGACTAAGGTTTCTAAACATAACTTCTGTGGCCAAGCTAAAAACTGTAAGGCTTGAAAGGAGCTGCTAGTTGCTACAAGGGAAGAAGCAGGCAAAAACCATAGGGTAATCCCAGTGCTACTCTCGGAGGACACAGAGAGCACGCCCTGAGGGAGGGGTGTACTTTTCTCTAAAGCACATTTTCTATTACAACTGTTTGCTTTTGAAGAAAAAATAACCCAGCTGTTCAGTTTCAGAAGCTAAATTTGCACCAACTCCCCTCAGAGTGGGAGAAAATATTCGCAAACAAAGTTAACTGATAAGGGATTAATCTCCAAAATATACAAACAACTCATGCAGCTCAGTATTTAAAAAAAAAAAAATCCAATCAACAAATTGGTGGAAGATGTAAACAGACATTTCTCCAAAGACGTACAGATGGCCAAAAAGCACATGAAAAGATGCTTAACATCACTACTAGAGAAATGCAAATCAAAACTACAGGTCAGAATGGCCATTATAAAAACCTACAGACTGTAAATACCAGGGAGGGGGGTGGATAAAAGGAAGCCCCCTTACACTGTTGGTGGGAATGTAAACTGGTGCAGCCACTGTGGAGAACAGTGTGGAGGTTCCTTAAAAAACTATTCCTAGAGCTGCCATGACCCAGCAATGCCACGCCTGGACATGTAGCAGAGAAATCAAGAATGCGAGATTCATGGACCCAGTGTTCCCTGCAGCACTACTGACAACAGCCGGGACACCGAGGCAGCCTAAACGTGCATCAGCAGCGGAGGGGATGAAGAAGACGTGGGACATGTCCACAATGGGATAAAAAAGAATGAAATGATGTCAACTTGCAGGAACACGGATGGACCTAGAGACTGTCATATCGAGTGAAGTCAGTCAGTCAGAGAAAGACAAACATCACGTGATACTGTTTATAGGTGCAAACTAAAAAACGGGTACAAATGAACTTATGTAGAAAATGGAAAGAGTTACAGATGTAGAAAACAAACTTATGGTTCCCAGGGGTACAAGGGGGAGGAAAGGGGTAAACTGGAAGACTGAGACTAACATATGCACACTGCTATATATAAAATAGTTAACTAATAAGGACCTACTGTATAGCACCGGGGAAGGCAATGGGACCCCACTCCAGTACTCTTGCCTGGAAAATCCCATGGACGGAGGAGCCTGGTGGGCTGCAGTCCATGGGGTCGCTAAGAGTCGGACACGACTGAGCGACTTCACTTTCACTTTCCACTTTCATGCATTGGAGAAGGAAATGGCAACCCACTCCAGTGTTCTTGCCTGGAGAATCCCAGGGACCGGGGAGCCTGGTAGGCTGCCCTCTATGGGGTCGCACAGAGTCGGACACGACTGAAGTGACTTAGCAGCAGTATAACACAGGGAACTCTACTCAATACTATGCAATGGTCTATACGGGAAAAGAATCTAAAGAGTGGGTGTATGTATTTATATAACTAATTCACTTTGCTGTACACCTGAAACTAACATAACATTATAAGCCAACTACAATAAAAATGGTTTTAAAAACCCTAAAACAACAACAAAAAACAAAGCATGCCACCTCATCTGGGAGAACAAAGAGTGAATGTGCTTGCTCTAAAATCAACTAAGGTCTCTCTGAGTGCCTCTACATGCCAAGTGTCAGGCAAGGCATGTTTATGTGGTATTAACCTAATTTAAGAGTTGGACTGTGAAGAAGGCTGAGCGCCAAAGAATTGATGCTTTTGAACTGTGGTGTTGGAGAAGACTCTTGAGAGTCCCTTGGACTGCAAGGAGATCCAACCAGTCCATCCTAAAGGAGATCAGTCCTGGGTGTTCTTTGGAAGGAATGATGCTAAAGCTGAAGCTCCAGTACTTTGGCCACCTCATGCGAAGAGTTGACTCATTGGAAAAGACTCTGATGTTGGGAGGGATTGGGGGCAGGAGGAGAAGGGGACGACCGAGGATGAGATGGCTGGATGGCATCACGGACTCGATGGACATTGAGTCTGAGTAAACTCTGGGAGATGGTGATGGACAGGGAGGCCTGGAGAGCTGCGATTCATGGGGTCGCAAAGAGTCGGACACGACTGAGCGACTGAACTGAACTGAATCTATACGGCACTACAGTAAGGCATGAATTATCACCCAATTTGGAGATGAGGAAGTGAGGCCCAAAGGCCCACTCCATCCCCAGAGGAATTTGAGTGCTCCAGTTCTAAATGCGATGAAGTCTCTCCTGTGACTCTCATCTTTGAACTTCCACCTCCTCTCACAAATCTGAGCTCCTCTCCTGAAAGCTGTTCGGTCATTGCCCTGAGAAGAGTGTAGGAAGTCTGCAGTGAGCCTTACACTGGAGTCCTCACTAACAGGCGTGCTCTGCGACTTCTCCCGGCCGTGAGCTGCCCCACGCCATGGGTGGCCGTCCTCTGGCCGCTCTCGCAGCCCCTCCTTCGCAGTGAAAGCTGGGGGGCCCGAGCAGCCCGGGACCACTACCTGCGGGCGTGCACCCCTCCTGCTAGCAGGAGGTGAGCTGTGTCCACCAAGCAGACGGCCGGGCGTGGGCAGCAAGCCTCTTCCTCGGCCTCAGCCCTCCTTCTTCCTGGCCCTTCATTCTCTCTCTTCCTAGTGAGAAAGCAGAGAAAGACCACGCTGTGGGGAGACGGGCTCCATGCGCCAGCGAGGCCGAGCCACCAAACGGGCGGGTAAGGGTACTTCCACCGCATGGCAGAGGCTGCGCCTTCCGACAGCAGGGAGACACGCTCATCACAGCACACGTGGTAAGAGAGGAAGAGAAAGCACGTTCACAAGAGGGCCTGCACTTGTTTCCTACAGGGCCACTGTGGCCTGACGAAGCCTAAGTCACCGAGAGCTGGCTTGCAGTCAGCTGCACGGGCTCATGGGTGCCTTGGCCAGGGCAGAACATAGAGATTCTGAGGATGAGAAATTCTGAGAGCGCCTGTCCTGTCTGCAGCTCCACCCAAGGTTAGCACTTCCCATTCCTGCCAGTGAGCAGCTCTGGTCAGATATACCAACCATACCATTTCTCTTAGCCTTGGGTCATTCTGGTTTAAGCATTTCAGGAAGTTACAAACCTCTTCTTGAAGCTTTGAATTAGTCTTTTCCAAGCCATCTATCTTGGTTTGAAGGTCCCCAACTGTGCAGCTGTAAAACACAAAATATTAAGTAAATGTGAACCGATGAAGGTTGTCTTCCCAATTTGTAAACAATGAGAATAGAGATTTCCAGATTTCCTGTATGAAATGGAAAGTCAAACGGTTTCCAATTAACTCATAGATGAGGATTCTAAATATATATGTATATTAATTGAAAAGTTTTCAATGTTTTCTTCCCCAACTATGCTACCCATTTGTTTTTTAGCCAACTGGAAAGAAAACAAGAGTTTCTCCCAACATAATAGATGGGAACCAAAATGCCCTGGCAGTCATACATCTAAAGTAATATACATAACAAGATATTGGTACTTTTGGGTAGTAGGATCAAAGTTGATTTTTAAATCTTTTTATACTTTGTCCCATTTTTCACGTACTCTTTAAGTAACATGCTCTACTTTCATACTGAAAAATACACAAAAAGCTAGTGTAGACTTCATAAACAACAACAATAGCTACAACAATAATACTAGTAATTTTCTTTTTGGATGATGCCTCTCTTTTGAGGCTCTCTTTTGGTCTAAGCACTTTAAATGCATCAACTTATGTAATCCTCCTCACAATTCTGTGAGGCAAATTTTATTGTTAATCTGTATTACAGATGAGGAAACCATAAATTTACATTGAAAAACTCACTAAATTCAAACCCCTATGAACCCAGGAAGTCTGCCTCTAGAACCTGCACTTTTAGGCAACAGATCCTACTACCAAAAACTGATGTTTTTTGTGATTGAGGGGGTGCGGTACCAAGAAACAAATCTTTCAAGGCTAGTGAACCAAGGTTCAAGAATTGGGTGGGAGAAAGATAAAAATACAAATTGACACAAAATGAAAAAGGCAACAAAACAAAAGATATGGAAGGAATTACAAGTTTAAAGAGTATGGCATTTTCAATTCTGTACTGACTATAAAACTCACAAAGTATCAATAAAATTGCTATTTTTTTTCTTAGGAAACGTAATTTCCAAACATAAATCTTAGAACAAATCTTAGAAAACATAAATTACCAAAAAAGATATATCCTCAAGAGGAGAATATCCTCACTGGAGAAGGGAATGGCAAACCACTTCAGTATTCTTGCCTTGAGAACCCCATGAACAGTATGAAAAGGCAAAAAGATAGGACACCGAAAGACGAACTCCCCAGGTCGGTAGTTGCCCAATATGCTACTGGAGATCAGTGGAGAAATAACTCCAGAAAGAATGAAGGGATGGAGCCAAAGCAAAAACAACACCCAGTTGTGGATGGGACTGGTGACAGAAGCAAGGTCCAATGCTGTAAAGAGCAATATTGCATAGGAACCTGGAATGTTAGGTCCATGAATTAAGGCAAATTGGAAGTGGTCAAACAAGAGATGGCAAGAGTGAATGTCGACATTCTAGGAATCAGCGAACTAAAATGGACTGGAATGGGTGAATTTAACTCAGATGACCATTATATCTACTACTGTGGGCAGGAATCCCTTAGAAGAAATGGAGTAGCCATCATAGTCAACAGAAGAGTCCGAAATACAGTACTTGGATGCAATCTCAAAAACAACATAATGATCTCTGCTCGTTTCCAAGGCAAACCATTCAATATCACGGTAATCCAAGTATATGCCCCGACCAGTAACGCTGAAGAAGCAGAAGTTGAACAGTTCTATGAAGATCTATAAGACCTTCTAGAACTAACACCCCCAAAAGATGTCCTTTTCATTATAGGGGACTGGAATGCAAAAGTAGGAAGTCAAGAAACACCTGGAGTAACAGGCAAATTTGGCCTTGGAATACGGAATGGAGCAGGGCAAAGGCTAATAGAGTTCTGCCAAGAAAATGCACTGGTCATAGCAAACACCCTCTTCCAACAACACAAGAGAAGACTCTACACATGGACATCACCAGATGGTTGACACCAAAATCAGATTGATTATATTCTATGCAGCCAAAGATGGAGAAGCTCTATACAGTCAACAAAAACAAGACCGGGAGCCTCAGATCATGAACTCCTTATTGCCAAATTCAGACTGAAATTGAAGAAAGTGGAGAAAACCACTAGACCATTCAGGTACGACCTAAATCAAATCCCTTATGACTATACAGTGGAAGTGACAAATAGATTTAAGGGACTAGATCTGATAGACAGAGTGCCTGATGAACTATGGAATGAGGTTCCTGACACTGTACAGGAGACAGGAATCAAGACTGCCGGGAGCCAGCGTGAGGAACTCCGCCCATGGCAAAAGTCATGAGAAAGGAGGCTTGGCATACGCAAAGGCATGATCAAGCCTCAGGAAACCCCCTGTTCCCGAGCATCTACCCCCAAAACCAGAGTCTATCTACTTTACTGTTTTATGCAGTCACCTACACCTCTGACTTTACAGGGGGTTCTCCCCCATCACCATTTCTCTCAGAGAAGGAGTAAACATGCAGCTCCAAGGCAATAAAAATTCCTGGGCGTGACAAGAGTGTTTCAACTTGCAAACTCCTCTGAAGGTTATCTAGCCCACCTGTATAGGTTTGTCTGGCCACATGTATTGCTTACAGCCTCCCAACCTGAGAGGCACGAGATGTTTTAGACTTACTAAAAGCAAATTCTTTTGGGAAGTTAAAAATTATTAGTATAGTGGGTTGGTTAGGAATTATATTGGTGAAGGGTTTTTCATTTGTTGTGCCAATAATTGCTGCTAATTCCCTGCCCTGGGTGGGACAAGGGTGTATCCGGTTAAACCTTTCTGCTGGCAAACTAGCTTGTGTGACAGGATTATCCATACTCCTGCCACTACTACATGATTGTTTACTACCTCTCAACCATAAACAGCACAGAGAGTTTGGAGTATTTTGAAAGTCTTAATTAGCATAGGGCCTTTCTCATTGTTGAGTCAGGCCTCCATATCCTTAGGCACCTGGGAATATATTAATCAATGTATTTGGAATATAGAAAAGGAAATATAGTAGTTTTTAAGGTTAGCAATACTAGACTTTTTGAGTTAATGAATTTTCTCTTTTGTAATAGATCACTGTACTTTGTTATAAATCACTGTGTCCTTGCCATGTAAAAATGTAACTTTATCACTAAGACTAAATAGATTTTAAGGGGAACATTGGTGAAAGGATTTTCATTTGTTGGGCTGATGTTTGCTGCTAAATCTCCATATCCCCTGCCCTTATAATGAATATAACTAACATACAGGAGAAAATATTAACCTTTAAGATTAATCATGTTAACCTTGGGTTAAATAAATTCCTTTCTTGATTGTAACTCACTACACCCTCACCCTATAGGAATGCAACTTTATTTGGAGGGTGGTGCCTGGTTTAAGAAAAAACACCCTTGGAAAAAATAAGTTTTTGGTTATCAGAAAGAAAGGGTCATAAAATGTCAGCAGGCCTCATGGCCAGAAGATGATGTAAAACCCCTAAGATCTTCTTTTATGTAAAGCACCTGATTTTGATAAAGGTCAGGACTGCTGACCCCCGCGTGACTCTGTATTCATCCCTATGTGTAACAAAAGGTATATAAGCAAACCCAAAAATAAAGAAATGGGATCAGTTCCCGGAAAGACTGATTCCCCCATGTCGTTCTTTCTTGCTCCCCGTTTTTCTGGCCAAATTCCCATCTGGAGCGTGGGTGCTCGCCATGTCTACTTACTTGTCCCGGCTTTCAAGCCCACGCGAGAAGGAGCCCAGGGAGGGGCACCTTCCAATATTCAAGTGGCGCCGGTGGCCCAACGTAGACGGTGCAAATTCCTTGTCTTGGAATTTTATTGGTATCCCACGTAAACCAAGTTATTCAGGCTCTTTTTCTCTCCTACTATTTTCTGGCTGAATTTCTATCTGGTGCATGGGTACCCACCAAGCCTGCTAATTTTGCCTGGGCTTCTAAGATCAGACCGGGCGGGGGGGGGTGGGGCTCAGCGCCTCCTCTCCTTCGGCAGAATGGGAAGATGCCTGCGGTCTATGTAGGTGGTGATTGGTATTCCATGTAAACCAAGTTATTCAGCATCTTTTTCTCTGCTAATTTTCTAATCCCTCTCTATCTAAATAAGTTATTTCCAAGGACGCCAACTCCATCCCCACCTTCGAATCACCCTGGATCCACTGGGGCTGGACCCCAGCACAAGACCATCCCCATGGAATAGAAATGCAAAAAAGCAAAATGGATGTCTGAGGAGGCCTCACAAATAGCTGTGAAAAGAAGAGAAGAGAAAAACAAAGGAGAAAAGGAAAGATATACCTATTTGAATGTAGAGTTCCAAAGAACAGCAAGGAGAGATAAGAAAGCCTTCCTCAGCGATCAATGCAAAGAAATACAGGAAAACAATAGAATGGGAAAGATTAGAGATCTCTTCAGAAAATTAGAGATACCAAGGGAATATTTCATATAAAGATGGGCTCAGTAAAGGACATAAATGGTAGGGACCTAACAGAAGCAGAAAATATTAAGAAGAGGTGGTAAGAATACATAGAAGAACTGTACAAAAAAGATCTTCATGACCCAGATAATCATGATGGTGTGGTCACTCACCTAGAGCCAGAAATCCTGGACTGTGAAGTCATGTGGGCCTTAGGAAGCATCACTATGAACAAAGCTAGTGGAGGTGATAGAATTCCAGTTGAGCTATTTCAAATCCTAAAAGATGATGCTGTGAAAGTGCTGCACTTAAGATGCCAGCAAATTTGGAAAACTCAGCAGTGGCCACAGGACTGGAAAAGGTCAGTTTTCATTCCAATCCCAAAGAAAGGCAGTGCCAGAGAATGCTCAAACTACCACACAATTGCACTCATCTCACACGCTAGCAAAGTAATGCTCAAAATTCTCCAAGCCAGGCTTCAGCAATATGTGAACCATGAACTTCCAGATGTTCAAGCTGGTTTTAGAAAAGGCAGAGGAACCAGAGATCAAATTGCCAACATCCAATGTATCTTCGAAATAGCAAGAGAGTTCCAGAAAAACATCTATTTCTGCTTTACTGACTATGCCAAACCCTTTGACTGTGTGTATCACAATAAACTGTGGAAAATTCTGAAAGAGATGGGAATACCAGACCACCTGACCTGCCTCTTGAGAAATGTGTATGCAGGTCAGGAAGCAACAGTTAGAACTGTACATGGAACAACAGACTGGTTCCAAATAGGAAAAGGAGTACGTCAAGGCTGTATATTGCCACCCTGCTTATCTTATGTGCAGAGTACATCATGAGAAACGCTGGGCTGGAGGAAGCACAAGCTGGAGTCAAGATTGCAGGGAGAAATATCAATAACCTCAGATATGCAGATGACACCACCCTTATGGCAGAAAATGAAGAAAAACTAAAGAGCCTTTTGATGAAAGTGAAAGAGGAGAGTGAAAAAGTTGACTTAAAGCTCAACATTCAGAAACTAAGATCATGGAATCCGGTCCATCACTTCATGGCAAATAGATGGGGAAACAGTGGAAACAGTGGCTAATTTTATTTTTCTGGGCTCCAAAATCACTGCAGATGGTGATTGCAGCCATGAAATTAAAAGACGCTTACTCCTTGAAGGAAAGTTATGACCAATTTAGATAGCATATTCAAAAGCAGAGACATTACTTTGCCAACAAAGGTCCATCTAGTCAAGGCTATGGTTTTTCCAGTGGTCATGTATGGGTGTGCGAGTTGGAGTATAAAGAAAGCTGAGCGCCGAAGAATTGATGCTTTTGAACTGTGGTGTTGGAGAAGACTCTTGAGAGGCCCCTGGACTGCAAGGAGATTCAACCAGTCCATCCTCAAGGAGATCAGTCCTGGGTGTTCATTGGTAGGAGTGATGTTGAAGCTGAAACTCCAATACTTTGTCCACCTGATGTGAAAAGGTGACTCATTTGAAAAGACCCTGATGCTGGGAAAGATTGAGGGCAGGAGGAGAAGGGGACAACAGAGGGTGAGAAGGTTGGATAGCATCACTGACTCAATGGACATGGGTTTGGGTGGACTCCAGTAGATGGTCATGGACAAGGAGGCCTGGTGTGCTGCGGTTCATGGGGTCACAAAGAGTCGGACACAAGTGAGTGACTGGACTGAACTGAACTCAACAAGAGGAGAAAAGCTAGATGAACTAACAACCAAGGAAAGACTGAAAAGCTGGAAAGTCTTGCCTCTATACAGGCGCTTCAGATTCTCAAGGAGCTCATGAACTAGAACGTGTTCCAGGCACAGAAATAAGGCAAGGCTTTCTGATTCATTTTGTGAGGCTGCATTGAGACTATGCCAGAAGGAAACCTATGGAACAATTACATTAGATTATGCCTTAAGAGAATGATTAAATCGTCAAAGCTATGATCAAGTAGTTTATCCCTGTGGAAAAAAAACATTAGTAAACTGTATCATGTCAATAGATTAAGGGACAAAAGTCAAGATTAATTCATCATGTATTTCTTACAAAAGTTCTCAATAAACTAGGAATGAATTAAGAATCTCTCTCTCAAAACAATAGTCAGCATCATACCTCAGAGAGCTCAGAAATACGCTTCCTTAGGTATGTTCTAAAGAACACACCAGATCCTCTGCCTGATTCATTGGCTTTGAGGGTCACAGACGCTGCTCCCACAGAGCACTGCTAATGTGCACAGTGTATTTTCTAACTGGGTTGAGGGTTCAGAGAGAAAATTATATCTCCCAAAAATGTTAGGCTGAGAATCTCCATCCACTCCCCTCAACACCTGCAGCAACTAGTGTTTCATGACACACAGGAGCAGCTTTCCAATTAAAAAGAAAACTCCAGATAAAGATACCTGCTTTCGAAAAAAAAAAAAAAACGCTTGCTACTAAACCAGTGGTTTTCAACTCTGCTCAGCACACTGGAGGGATGTGTGCTGATTCCCAGCAGCAATAGTGCTTTCTAGGCAGTGATCTCCAACTAAGTTGTTGTAGGCTGATGGGTGGAGAGTCAGGTTTCATTCATTACTCTCTAAGTTACATAACTACACAGAACAAGGGACCAAAGGATTCCCCAAAGCTCTTTATCAAGAAATCATACTTCTATAACCTGTACACATGAGCACTGAATGACAATCTTTCTTCCTGATTAGGAAAAAAGTTAGTTATAAATATACGGCAACTCAAGAAAGTCCCATGAGGCAATCATTGGGCACCGAGAATGAACACTGGACAAAGAAGGGAGTCCTACCTTAAGTGCCGGTTAAGTTCTTCCACATAATTTTTTTGATCAAGGACATCTGTGATTCTTTCATGCCTTTCAAAAAGGGCATACAAATAGAGAAATTATTTTTTTGCAGTGAATAGTTTTAAAAAATGCATTTACTTATTTGGCTGCCTTTGGTCTTTTTGATGCGGCATGTGGACTTTCCAGTTGCGGCGCGTGGGCTTAGTTGCTTCCTGACATGTAGGATGTTAGTTCCCTGACCCAGGATTGAACCTGTGTCTCCTGCATCATAAGATGGATTATTTTCACCACTGGGACACCAGGGAAGTCCCAAGGAATTCCTTTTACTCAGAGCTAATACTCTGTAATTGTCCCCCAACCTTCCAATTACATTGTCTGAGTACCAATGTCATTGATGCCATCAGGAAACCAAGAGACAGTCAGAGTGTAGTAATGTCTACATGGTCCTGAGTGAACCAGCACGACTGGCTGGGAAGACATGGAACACACTGGAAACACTGCCTGGAAAGGATCCTCCCTACAGATGGTCCTCCCACCTCATCCCTAGCATTTGAGAATGCCACCAGGATGCAAGGTGGAAACACCAAAATCCATACGCGAATGGCTCCCGAGGTAGGAGATGAAGCAGGCCTTGGTATACTGAAGGAAAAGAAGTTGGCTCATAAAAGATCACAAGACTCTTCAAAACACAAAGCTCATTAGTCTGGGTTTGGGAAAAAAAAAGACATGGGAGTTCCTTGGTGGTCCAGTGGTTAGGGCTCTGTGCTTTCAATGCCAAGGGGGTGGGTTCAATTCCTGGTTAGGGAACTAAGATCCTCAAACCCACGCAGTGTGACAAAACAAAACAACAAAAAACTTCATATATATTTATATATATATAAAAAGACTAATATTTTAAAGTTAGCCTCCCCCCAACAATTTCTTTACATACATATGTACGTAAATGAGATCATTCAACCCACACTCATGCCACAGGTGCTGGATTTACTGAGCAGTATAGTTTATTATTATTTTTTAACCTTTCTGCCCTCACATAGCTTTCCCAGGTGACATATACTGACAGCTTGTTGAGGGGCCTCTGTGCATATAATCATAATATCGATCTATATTTTTATATATCGTATATGCAATTAAAATATAAAACAGATTTGGAGGGTTTAAAAAAATGGAATATATATACTTCTCAGTGTTATACTTTTCTCACTCAATAATACCTGTGGAAATCCCTCTAAATCTACTGTACACTAGGTAAAACCTGCTTTTTCTCATGTCTGTATAATATACCACAGTGTGGAATATTTTGGATTTTCCACAATTCATTCAATTACAGATGTCCCTAAGTGTCCACAGGGAACGAGTTCCAAAACCTCTGTGGATACCAAAATCTGCAACTGCTCAAGTCTCTCATATACATGGCATAGCATGGCTGACCTTCTACATCTGTGGGTTCAACATCTGCAGGTATGAAAGGCTGACTGCATTCCCTTCAAGGTGGATAATCAGCTCATTTCCAGTTCTTTTTGACATTAAGAATATTTTTTAATTCCAAGTGAGCAAGTCTTAGTACTTTGCGTGCATAAAGCATGCCTTCCTTGGTAAGGTGCACTGCCAGGACACTGAGACCAGAAGAGCCCTCCATACGAAGAAGTGTGAAGGACAAGTAGTGGATGTTTCTGGTAGAGGATTCAAACGCAGCCCGAGGGTTTACAGTGAGACTCCCTCCCACACCTGTGCTCAGGTCTATGTGCCTCTCTACAAGTGACCCATGTATTGGAAGTACAACATATAAATACAAGCGTTATGTCTTCTTTATTATAATATAGATTTTAGCATGTTATACACATTGCTTGCTTTTCTTTCTTTTCTGTCGCTTTTTTCAGGGTGACTTCTTTTAATGCTCTTGTTACATGCGGCATGACCCACTGTGATCAAAGAGTAAGTCTAGCAGCAACCTAAATATGTAACAGTGCTTTTCCATTCACATCCAAACAATCCATAATGCAGATTACACTACCAACAAATATACATCTGCAAGGCATTAAAAAAAAAAAAGACTTGGAAGAAGTCATGCATGAGTAGCTTCCTCTGAAGAAGGAGGTGGGGAGTAGGACTGAGATGGAGACTGGGGGATAGTGTGGATGGGGAAATTGCCCTTGTACTCTCTATTCTTCCTCAGAGCCTAATTCCTTAAACAACAAGAACCGTAACGTATTACCATTGTAATTAAAAACAGCTAAATAAAAACTAAAATTGCCAACAGTGCAAAAACAACAGCAGCATTCTTTGTCAGCAGTTACATGAAAGGATGCTCAACATCACTAATCATCAGGAAATGCAAAACAAAACTGCAGTATGGTAACACCTCATACCTGTTAGAATGGCTGTCACTGAATAGACAAGAAATAATAAGCATTGGCCAGGAAACAGAGAAAAGAGAACCCTTGTGCAGTGTTGGTGGGAATGTAAATGAGTGCAGCCACTATGGAAAACAGTATGGCAATTTCTCAAAAAATTAAAAATAGAACTACTAAATGATTCAGCAATTCCACTTCTGGGTATTTACCCAAACAAAGTGAAAACTTACATGAATACATATATGCACTCCCATATTCATGGCAGCACTACTTACAATAGCCAAGATACAGCAACAACCTTCCTGATAGCTCAGTTGGTATATAAGGAATCTGCCTGCAGTGCAGAAGACCCTGGTTTGATTCCTGGGTTGGGAAGATCCACTGGAGAAGGGATAGGCTACCCACTCCAGTATTCTTGCCTGGAGAATTCCATGGACTATATTTTCCATGGGGTTGCAAGGAGTCGGACACAACTGAGCGACTTTCACTTCACTCCTTTAGAGCAACAACCTAAGTGTCCATCCATAGATGAATGAAGAAAATGTAGTATATTTATATAATAAAATATTATTCATCCATAAAGAAAATCCTACCATTTCTGACAACATGAGTGGATTTGAGGACATTATGCTAAGTGAAATAAGTAAAAGAGTGAAAGACAAATACCTTATGATCTTACTTATATGTGGAATCTAAAACAAACAAACACAGAACCAAGCTCACAGATACAGGGACTGGTGGTGGTTGCCAGAGGTTGGGGAGTGGGGAAGAAGGTGAATGGGGTCGTAAGGTACAAACTTCCAGTTATAAAATAAAGGAGGCTTAGTGAGGCAACGTGCAGCACGATGACTACAGTTAATAGCATTTTATATATATAGTTAATGTATATAATTAAGTATAGCTAGTGACTATAGTTAATAGTACAACTGCATATTTGAAAGTTGCTAAGACAGTAGATCCAAAAAGCTCTTGTCACAAGAAAAAAATTCGTTTGTAACTAACTATGTTAAGGTCGTGGATGTACACTAGATGTACTGTGGTGATCACTTTACAGGATATACAAATATCAGACCATTATGTTGTACACCTGAGAATAATATAATGTTCTATGTCAATTACACCTCAGTTTTTAAAAGAGTAGCATTCTTTGCTAGAATTTCATTAAAATCATGAAGAGCAGCATACAATGCAGAACTTACTCTTTGCCGCCATCTAGATCCTGCCCATCTTTAACGTAGAGAGAAAAATCGATCACTCCAACCTGATTGAAAGAAAATGCACCAGTTTAAATGAAAGCTAATTCCCCCACTTTCCACAAACCTTACCGTCTTTAAAATTCATGGTGTTTATACGTCTATCTTGGAGAAGGAAATGGTAACCCACTCCGGTGCTCTTGCCTGGAGAATCCCAGGGACGGGGAGCCTGGTGGGCTGCCGTCTATGGGGTCGCACGGAGTCGGACACGACGGAAGTGACTTAGCAGCAGCAGCAGCAGCAGCATACGCCTATCTCCTTCCTAAACAGTCAGGTAGATGGATGAGCTTAGAGTAGCAATCAAGCAAACAAACTGAAAGAAAAATAACCCCATCATCGTCTAGAAGAAAAAACTTACTAAAAATCAGAATTCAAGGGAATATTCTTAAGTTTTACCACTTAGTAATGATTAGTTTTTCTGTCTTTATTCAACAATCAAATTGTTGACAAAGATCAACAAAGTTCTTTGGGTACAAAGTAATTAAAAAAAAAAAAAGAGAGAGAGAGAGAGAGACCTGGATCTTTAAAGTGGTGACCTCAACTGATAACTCTGACTCCTTCTTTCCCCAGGTTGGGATGAAAAGGTCCAGTCTGTATTTCAGGGAAAATTCTCTGCTATAGGGAACTAGGGAGGTCCAAGATCCCTCAACATCTCAAAGTTAGGCGCTTTGTCCAGAAATAAAGCACTTGAGACAGAGTGAATGAGAGCCCTAGCCTGCCACCACGGACTCCAGTGAAAGTGAAGCCCTTCCTTTGAAATACAGGATAATTGGGTCCATCCATACAGAAATATGTAAATCAATCACATTGTAGCCATATTGCAAAACCCTCTGCAACCATAACAAAGAACACAGGGAATGAAAATGTAATGAAATGAAGAAAGCTCCAGGATAAAATTTTAACTCAAAGAATACTATGTACAGCATTAACCCCACATATATATATATATATATATATATATATATATATATATATAGTATAGCAACCCCACTTATGTTAAAAGCCAAAGCTGTATGTGACGTCTTCTGCAACTTCCCTGTTGAGCCTCCCACCGATCTCCATTCCCAACCCTTGAACCTGGGTGGCCTTACTACCTGTCTTAATGAGCAGAAAGCAGCAGGAAGGAGGCTGTGACTTTTCAGTTAGGTTAACAAAGGCAGGACACACTTTGTCCTGGCTTTTTCCCTTGGGCACATGCCTCTGAAGTTCTGAGCTTCTCCGGGAAAAGTCTGGCTACCTTGAGGCACCACGCTGGAGACCATGTGGAGAGACCAAATGCAGACAGAGATGCCCAGGAAATCCCTGCTGCTCCAGCGCCTGCTCACTGACCTTCTCACCTCAGAGGGCAGAGACAGCACATGCCTTCAGCCACTTCAGTCCTAGCCACCACCTGCCTCTGATCACAGGTGTGCTTCAGAATCAACTTGCGGAGCCCAGCTAACCATCAACTATGAGGGACTGGTATTTTTAGTGTGACTGTTAATTTGTTACACTGCAATAGAAAGCCAGAGAAGATTTAGTCAGAAACAAAAACCTATGTACACATAAATGCATAGAAAAAGTAGTCCCTCAAAAGTGGGACTGATGGGGGAGGAGAAAAGGGAAGCTTGAATTTCACTTTACATGCTTCTATAATTGCTTAATTTTTTTCAACAAGCATGTACTTCTTCTATAATACAAAAAAGAGTAAAAAAAATATATACATTTGCCTGGAAAAAAGGAAACTATAGAAAGAATGAGAAAGAATTAATACCCAAAGTAGAAATTAATGGACTAGAAGACAGATAAAGTCCTCCTCCCAAAGCAGGAGTGATAAGTAAAGAGCAAGATCTGGGTTTTGAGCTCAAGATGGTAGACAAACTCTGCCATGTGTACAATATTACAATTTGGAAATGTGAGATTTTAAAAAGCTGCAAGAAAATACTCTCATGCAACTAACAGAGCAGATCTGAATGAAATAAATGATTTCTGGAAAAATATAAATGACTAAAGGTTTTTATAAGGCTTGCTGCTGCTGCTGCTGCTTAGGAAACCAATAAACTGACCAAAGCTGTGCAAAAAATAAAAGTGGTCAAAGTATGCAGATCAAGAGCTGAAATAGTTAGACCAGCAAGTTTTAACAAACATTTAAAGAAAAATAATTCTTGCTATAACCAACTTTTGTAGAAAATAAGAACAAAAAGAATATTATCCAGGTTATTTTATGAGGTTATACAATTCTGACACTGAAAAGTTACAAAGACAGTATAGAAAGGGAAGATTCAGACAAGTGTCACTTGTAAGTAGAAACACAAAAATCCCAAATAAACCACAGACATTAAGTCTAGGACACTAAAAGTATATGTACGATGACCAAATAAGATTTATTTTAAGAATGCAGGAATATCACAATAGGAAGCCCAAGAATCAATTCAATTATAATTATGGGCTAAAAATGGATATGACATCTCAATAGATGCCAGAAGTGTTGGATAGCATTCAATATTCATTTAAAAAAATTAATTGATTTTAATTGGAGGCTAATTCCTTTACAATATTGAGGTGGTTTTTGTCATAGGGTTTGGGACAGCGGCACACACGTACACCTGTGCCTGATACATGTCAATATTCATTTTTAAATAAAAATGCAAAGTTAGAAGAGAACAGCACTTTCTAAACATGAGAAAGAGGGTCTCTCAGACAGCAGCAGCAAATATTCATGCTTCATAGTGACATGTAAGAGGCATTATGTGGACGATAAGAATAGGCCAGGGGCTCAATCACATCTATTATTTAATAAAAATCCCAGACAAATTTTTATTTTGCAATCGACAAAATAAATGACGTTCAAGGTCATCTGGCAGAATAGAAAATGGACAGCCTCAACTAAATCTGAAAATGTGGCACAACAAAGTGGGTAGGAGGTGAACTGCCAGAGCGTAAAACACACTCTATGGCTTTGGTAGTTAAAAGACTATGTTACTAGCATAGGAATAAAAATATCCAGAGACTAAACAGAGAGTCTACAAACAAGCCTCTGAGTATAATGGATATTTCAACACATGATAAAGGTGGAATTTCAAATTAGTAGGCAAAATAATAATATTTGATACATGATAGTGAAAAAACTGGTTTACTACTGTACTTATACGGAAAACAAACCCTGAGAGAGCAGAAAAAAAATTTTATAACAAATATTCTGACAAATGGTAAATATCCTTATCTATAATAAAGGAGTGGAGAAAGATGGAACATTCAAAAAAATGGGCAAAGGATATGAACAGGTGAACCACCGATGGCTTAATGTTTGTAATACAAAATGAAAAAACCTTGTATGATATTTATAATAAAACATGAAAAAAAAACCCAACAACTCCATCATCCTAGTTTCAAAAACACAAATTTGAGATGAAGAGTTTTTTCTGTCTGGTTGAAAAAGACCAAGAACGCTCACATGCTTTCACAACACTCATGCAGAACTTGTACAGTCTGACGCAGCAATCTCAAACATATCCTGGGAAAATTATCGGACAAGACTTAAACACAAGTATAAGGATATTCATAACACTGTCATTATAACATGAAAATGACTTACATTAATAAGTACTGGTTAGGGAGAATCAAGAAGGAGGGGATATATATATTATATATATAATTATATGTATATATATATATAAAATTATGACTGATTTGTGTTGTTGTATGGCAGAAAACAACACAACACTGTAAAGCAATTATCTTTCAATTAAAAAAAGTATTGGTTAAATAAATTATTGTATATTCATAAAACGGATGACTCACATGGTCATTTAAAATGGTTTATATCTCTTGACATCAAGAGCTGTGTGGAACACATTGTTAAATAAAGAAATTACAAAATGGTGTTCTTGGAATAATCACATTTTGGTTTAATGAAAAAAGAAAGCTCCAAACATCTGTCTCTGAGATACCAAGATACACACACACTCACACCTTTTATTCATGTGCTGGAAGGATATATCCCCAAATTTAACACTGAATCAGCTGTTTCTATGAAACGGGACAATATGTGATACTTTGTTTCTTTTCAAAAAAACTTCTTAAAAAAAAAATAAAAAACTTCTTTATATTTTTTGAAAAATATTCAACAGGCCAAAACAAGAAAACTACTGGGGAAAAAAAGAAGCTGATCTGGTCATGGAGGGATTGGGGAAGCTTTAGATTCGTGTTCAAACATGTAGCGGGAAGAAGGCGGGGCAGCGGCCCAGCCACAGTTCCTGATGCCCTGAAGTGGGGTAGAGGTTACAGTGGGGTAGAGTGTCTGGATTTACAGCCTCCAGCACCTCGAGCTTAGGCCTCAGCCCTGGCTACTGGCTCCCATGCAGGAGGAAAAGCCTATCACAAGGCTGTCTCCAGCAAGGGGCACTCTGCACCTCACGGCCTGAAAATTCCTGCTCCGTTTTACCATCTGACTTCCCAAATCTCTCCTGAGTCTGTTTTCCCACTCCTCATGCAGACTTGTCTGCCCCAGACTTCCTGACTTATCTGCTCCATGTTTCTCCATTCCCCATTCTTGGTTGCTTCTAACTCATGACCCAGATGGTTGCTAGCTTCAACTTTCTCAGTCTCAGGCCTGACCATTGCAGCGTACTGCCTAAAAACCTCCAATGGTTCCCGAAGTTCCAAGGACAAAAGCTGAAGCCTCTAGGATGGCATTGATGATGTAACACCTGGGCCGGCCTCCACCTCCACCTCACTCACTGAGCAGGCTGTGTCCTAGCCACGGAGAACCATTTCCTGTTCCCAGACACGCCCTGCTCTCTGTGTGTGCCTTTGCCCAAGCTATTTTTCACTCTTCCCTGAGACTTTTGCCAGCTGTTCCAGCTTTGGTCCAGCACAGCACCCTGCACAGCCCTTTGCCAGATATCCCCTGCCATCTGCCCCTTCTTGCATATGTCTGCAAATTCAATGTAAAATCCCTGGCCCAAATAAGACATTTGATCTAGAGTCAAAATTCCTATCTTACCTGAGAATCCAAATCTTCTCCTTTTAAGCAGAGGTTGGCATCAAGCACATTGAGTCCCACCAGCAGACCAACAATCACTGTCCCTTCTTCCTCCATCATTAATGCCTCAGGCTCATAGAACTCACTGAAAGACATGGATAACACAGGAACAGCTTCACCACCCTTCTACTGGACCTATCCTGACTTTTCACCTCTTAGCTCGTGGCCTGGCTGCCTTGTGTGCACTCCCTTCTGCCTTTTATTCCCTCTCTCACTTTAAGTTCTGTGATCTCTTCTCTGGCCTCTCCTCTCTTCCTGGGGCTTAGAATGGACCCCTCCCACCTCTGGTCTAAGGTTAACTTCTCTGGTTGGACCCTGGACCCCAGCTCTTCTCATTAGGCCCCTGTGTTCCTAAACGCCACTCTGTCCCTCTTGTCCACCTGGCTGCTTCTTTCGTCTTCCCACGTGGACTACTTCTACACACACATTCATGTCAACATGAAGTGCAATCCTGCAATCTCCACCCCCCTGACCCGGAACAACACTCTTCCCTCTCTCCCGCGTCCCGGGGAACACCGCCTGCTTTGACTCCCTTCCCTCCCAGTCCCCCTGGCCACGTGTAGTGAGGCTCCATCTGCGACTGCTCTGGTCACCGGTGATTAGCTAATATACCAGCGTGTGTCTGAGTGCGTAAGAACTTGCTATCCTCAGAATTAGTTGTTTATTTATTTATTTATTATTGTTTTATTTTTGGCAGTGAGCCATGTGGGATCTTGGTTCCCAGGCCAGGGGCAGAAGCTGTGCCCTCTATAGCGGAAGTGTGAAGTCTGCACCACTGTACCAGCAGGGCCGTCCCAGAACTAGCTGTTCAGAACAAAATCCGTACCTCCAAGCTATTCAGTATAATGGTCAGAGAAGAGTACAAGGTATGTGAATTATCTGAAATCAGTATTTATCATGAAAGCATTTGTTCAGTAATAAGCCATGACTTGAAAAGAATCGAAAATTTCGGATCACAGGCCATACTGTAAAAGATATTTTTATTTCAGTTAGATAAGAGCATTACCTCTATAAAGATTTTTTCCTCATAAATTCTCGTATTACAGAGAAAATTCCTCTTATAATGATGTCTTTTGTCTATAAAGTTATAAATATAAAAAATGAACCCAGTCATAAATTTCAGAGATAGTGCATCTTTGCTGATGCCAAGAGATATAAAAGTTTACAAACTGAATATGGAATCCTAAAATCGGGAATCTAGGTATGTTCTCTTATAAAAAGCAGGGTTTTATAATTTAAAATGGCCCATTGAATCTAGCTCAAGTCATTTTCCTCCTATTATCACCCAATCAAATACTATTTTGTTGAAACTTAATGGAGTATGCTGTCAGTTACCCAATCTTAGGTATTTTTGAAGAATTACCTTCAAAATGAAAACATGAATCTTCATTCATAAAGATTTCAGACATTAGTGCTCAAAAAATAAATTTCTGCTATTTTAAAAGTAAGCCACAGAATAATTACACTTCATAATAATCTGAATAAAAACTGTACAGGCTTGTTCAGGTTTTTGCATTAACATCTTACAGAGAAACATGAATGAACCATTTGGCCAAGTCAATACATTCTTATTTTAGTTCCTAATGATGTACAAAACTATGTCCTAATTATGAAGCAAAAACTAAGCAAAGATAAGTGATGAAATACCTCAAGAGATTTTTATTGTCTACAAGCACTTTCAGATAATCTGCCAGTTTCTTCTGCATGAGTGCAAGATAAAGCCAAGCTCTGCCCCTTCCCACAGCCGTCCTGTAATTCAAACAGAGGATCAGACTATTAAAGCATTACAACAACAAAAACAAACGGAAAAAAAGCCAACTTAGCCAAGGGGAAATATATTCACATACACACACACACACACACACACACACACACACACACGCACACTTGTGAATGCAAAGGTGTCCTGGGGGTTGCAGGAACACTCTGGGAAGGCTGAGGAAATGGCTCATTGCATTTTTTTCGGGACTATTTGAAGTCTGTATCATAGGCATATATTTCCCTCCCTCCCTCTCAAAACAACAACAACAACAACAACAACAAAACCAGCAAAATATTTAAGCCAGAAACATCTGATTTCTGGAACAAATACAATTAGATAAAACTTTGCATGTATTCATAAATTTCACAGGAAGCCAGGAAATACCAGGTTAGATTGATGAATATAGAATACAGTTATTAAAATACTGAACTCACAAGATTTCTAAGGCATTAGCTTGAAATTTATTACATCAAGTTTATTTTTGACACCGTAAAATACACATAATATGAAGTTTACCACCTCATCCATTTTTAAGTGTACTGTTTAGTACTGTTAGGCACATTCACGGGGTTGTGCAACCAGTCTCAAAGGTGCATTTTGATAAGATCTGTTTTAAAAGAAAAAAAAAAAAAAGCCTCCCAAATATAGACCTACCACTATTTAAGGAAAAAAAGATACTGTTCTAAGCAGAGTAACTGCATTTGTAATGTCCAAAAGAGTATTAGCGGTACTGCTGTAATCAATATCTGCCTCAAGGGGCTAGAAGGCACCCAACTTAATATAAAAGGCTTTGGATTCCCCCCACCTTTCAATAAATGACGTGAAGTTAGAGTAAAAGAAGAAAATAAATAGGAAAAATGCACACTGACATGTCCTGCTTGGTGGGAGTACAAACTGGCACAATTCTTTGAGCAGGCAACTTAATGCCAGCAGGTTTTCAAAGTTCTGCTTCCAGCAACGTAAGGAAGGAACTGAGGATGTACACAAAGACGTGTGTTGGGTCTGGTCAGCACTGCAGTTTGGACAATGAGGATTTGAAGACAACCACAAAGCCCAAAGCGGGAGGGGCTAAACAACAGATGCTACGTGCTCACTTCAAAACCAAAGTTGTGGATGAATATTTAATATGGAAAAAGGTTTAAAGTCTACTATTAAATGGGAAAAAAAGCTACGGTATGTACAGTTTAATACTTGGTGTTTTCCCCAGTTCTCCTTCTCTGTTCATTAATATACTGCTCCTAGTTAAGGTTCACTTCCCAAACATTTTTCGGCACTGGAAATAAACGTTCTTATTTTTCTTCCCTTCTTACAAAAATATTAGTATGTTACATATGCCATTCACTGAATAGCTGTCATTTTGCCATTCTTTCTGTACACAGGGAATTTCCTGTTTATGTTTTCATCGCTTTAAGGTGTTTCACTATTGGACTGTGCCATGACTTATTTACCTAGTTTTTAATCTAGGCCATTTCTAATCTTCTGCTGTTACAAATAACGCTACAACAGACATTTCTGTACATGCGTCATTTTCACATGTTAGGTCTATGAGATAAAAGCCCTAGAATTACTGGGTCAAAAGGGAGATGCACTGGTGGTTTCCGTGGTTAGTGCCAAACTGTCTTCCATGAGGAGTGCAACAGTGATGCCACTGGGGGAGGCAAAGGCGAATTAAAATAGAATCTTCTTTATTTGTCTGTCCGACTTTGTACTGAAAGGATCTACAAGGATATTGACCAAGATATTAATTGAAGTTTTGTTTTTTCTGAGTAGTAAGCTAATAGAAGCATCTTTTTTGCGTGTTCTTATTTCCTAATTAAAAATTATATAATAAGAAAAAAGACTGTTTTTAATTTCCAAAAAAGGAGAGAACCTTGTCTATTGTCTGGATTTAAATGCCAATACGTGAAATCGTATTCGTTGTGTAACAGTATGTTTCATAATGAACCATATGAAAACAATGAAAAGTTCTGGGTACTGGGCCACACTGTAAAAGACATTTTTATCTCAATTAGACAAGGAAATGAAACTCGAGAGAGAGGACTCTCAGGACTCAAAGTCTGTCCTGCAAGTTTCAAACTACCTCAGAGCAAACAGTCTCTATTCTCCAAAAAAATACTAATCATAACTTCCAAAATACTGTAGAAATTTTAGAACTTTTGCTCCTGTTTAATGAAACAGTAAAAACACTGCAGCTCTTTATGGAGCAAAGCCAGTAGTCTTTTCTCACATGGCTCCCAAAAGGCTACTACTCCAGAGGCATCAAGAAGAGGGAGATACTCTGTATTTCCTTTTTGGCAGACAAAGGGAGGATTTTGATACTTAAAACTAGTTACTTGTTTAGCATCCACAGTGTTAATAAGGGAACAGAAGCAGTGAGTTCAGCTGAAAAGAAGCTCTTTGTTAGCATAACAAGACTTCAGAAATGCCCCTGTGCCTAAGTGGAAGTAGAAGCCGAGTGCAGAAGGCAGAACCCTGCTCCATCCAATCAGACCACCCAAGGACAGGGTCTCTAGAGGGCGTGAGCTGGCTGGAAGGGATGGACAGGAGGACCACACAGAGAACAACTGAAGAAACAAGGCAGATGTGGGAGGCTCGTGAAAGCGAAAAGTAAAAGGGTTAGTTGCTCAGTGATGTCCAACTCTTTGAGACCCCATGGACTGTAGTCTGCCCGTGCAATTTTCCAGGCAAGAATACTGAGTTGGTATCCATTTCCTTCTCCAGGGGATCTTCCCACCCAGGGATGGAACCCGCATCTCCTGCATCGCAGGCAGGTTCTTTACTATCTGAGCCACCAGGGACGCCCAGGAAGACCACAGCTGGTGGGGGAGGCGGGGTGGGGTGGTGTCACCAAATAAATACATGAAAGTATGTCACCTGCTATAGGCTTTCACCTTAGGTGGCACAGGCCCACAGGGCTGAACCCAGGTCAGAGACAGAAGGCTTAAATCCTCAGCAGCAAATGAGTTTAGCAAGATGCAGAGGGTTTCAGAGGCCAGGAGACCTGTGTTCTCTTCCTGGTTCGGGACCTTAGGCAAGTTACTTAACCACTCTGAGTCTCAGTTTCTGCGCTTGCAGATGGGAACACCAACAGCTTAGCTCCTAGGGATTTGTGGAGGATGAAATGAAATAATGAAGTGCTAAGGCATTGTCCTTAGCACAATGCCTGGCACTTGGCAGGGCCTTAGTCAGTCATGGCGGCTAATGTAATTATCCTAAAATGGAATGGGCTGGCTCTGCAGAAGAAGGTCGAAGAGAGCCTGGACAGTTAGGTTCCTTGTGGAAGACTCTGCAGGGGGCTCTTGTATCGATCCCAAGATCTCCTTCTCCTCCTGGAACTGCTCTTGTAGTGACAATACTTTTTCATTACAGAACCTTGTATGACAAGCAGGAATCACGGTCCTCATTTTAAAGAAAAGGAAACTGAGGCTCAGAATGGGGCAAATTTTGCTCAAGTTTATGTGGAGATTGAGCAGCAGAGCTGAGACTAAAGTCTAAGTAAAGTGTGGCTTGTGCTACAGTTTGTTCTAAATTAGAAGATGCTTTATTAGCAAGGAATTGAGAAATGGATAAATACAAGGGAGTTTTTTTTTTTTTTTAAAACATCAAATTGATGTAACTACTTCTCACTCACTTTAATTCTGGTAGATTTCTGACACTAGTGGCTATATCTGATGCTTCTGGACAAAGTTTCTCCACCAGCTCCAAAGGACCAAAGAAAGATTTATTTTGGCCAATAAAACTCTTCTTAACTAAAAGGGAAAACAGAAGTATTATTCATAAGAACAGTTTGCAAAACGTCTTCAGGGGCCCTCAGTCTCTCTCCCAAAAGCCAAATGAAAGCTATGGAGCTGCACTGCTTACTCCTTCTGATTCAGTCTTGGGGACTGGGAGAAGCCAAGTACCAAATGAGCTCTCCCTGCTTCTGATGACAGGGTTTCTCTGTCATACCCATTATGTTCCCTCAAGTATTTACTGCCCACAAAATAAAACAAGTGCTCAAATAATCACCTATGAAATCCTTGCCCTTCTCCCTCTTACCTGATGCCAAAGTCAATTCTTGATTGACTTTGTCAAATCATCATCACCATCCCTCATCTGAACTGCTGCAATAACCTCCTAGTGGGTTTCCTTGCTCCTAATATTGTTACCACCCCACCTTTCTAATCTGTTCTCCACATAGGTGAAAGTTTTTTTTAAAAATGTAGGTTAGATCTTATTTTTCTATGGCTGAAAATCCTCCAAATACTCATGAAATAAAATCCAACTCCTAACTTGACCTTTAAAGGCCGACGTGATCCAGCCCATCCCAACTACCCTGACCTCCTCTCCTCCTGCTTGGCATGCCTCACTTACCTGGTGTCTTCAAACCAAAATTGGTCCCACTCAAGACCTCTGCACCTGTTTTGTTTTTCTAGAAAGGCTCTTGCCCCAAACCTTTGCATAGTTGACTCCTTCTCTCCTTTAGCTCTCAGCTCACATTTCACTCCCCAGAAAGACCTTCCCCCTTTACCCTAACTGGAAAGATGTTCCCTTGATTCTCTATCCTTTAACCAATCTTGCATCCCTGAATTAGTAGCCTTTTGCAACTATTTTGCTTCTGAATTTGTCTTATCTCCTCTCTAGAACTGTGCTGTCCAAGGTAGCCACTAGCCACAAGTGGGACTGAAATGTACCCAGTGCAATTGAGATGTGCTGTAAGTGTAAAATACACAGTGGATCTTTAAGCCTCACTTTAAAACAGAATGCAAAACATCTCACTGCTGCTGCTGCTGCTAAGTCGCTTCAGTCCTGTCCAACTCTGTGCGACCCCATAGACGGCAGCCCACCAGGCTCCCCCGTCCCTAGGATTCTCCAGGCAAGAACACTGGAGTGGGTTGCCATTTCCTTCTCCAGTGCATGAAGGTGAAAAGTGAAAGTGAAGTCGCTCAGTTGTGTCCGACTCTTAGCGACCCCATGGGTCCAGGCTCCTCCATCCATGGGATTTTACAAGCAAGAGTGCTGGAGTTGGGGTGCCATTGCCTTCTCCGAAATATCTCACTAATAAGGTTTATACTGACTATATACGTCAAAATGATACTATTTTGGCTATATTGGGTTCAATAAAATAAATTACTAAAACTTTATGAGTTTCTTTCTGCTTTTTAAAAACGTGGCTACTAGGATATCAGAAATTACACATGTGGCTTGCATGGCGTTTCTATTGGACCGCGCTGCTCTAGAATGTCCTGTCTTGTGGGCAGGGATCTTGTTTGTTTTGTGCACAGCTGTTATCCCAGAACCCAGAACAATGTTCGGCATTGAAGATGCTGAGCGAAGTTAGCCTGAATTTTCACGCCCCCGCAGCCCCCCGCCCCACGGCCGCGGCTCACCTCTCAGCCCATGTTTGAGGCAATGCTCCAGCACTACAAAGAACTGCTGCAGCGGGGCATGATCTGCATCCAGGCTGCGGCCCAGGCTCAGGGCAGACTGGAGCAAGACCTTGATGCTGAGTTTCATCATGTGCATCAGGTTGACACGCTCCTCCATCATCTGGCCCTTGGAAGCTGTGGAGCGGAAGCAGGGACAGCCTCGTTAGTGCACTGAATGCAGTCCCGGGTGAGGAGGCTAGACGCAGAACAACGAAGGGAAGACCCGTCGGCTGCTCTGCTCCGAGCACTCACGTGCGGATTAACTGGAGTTCTCAGCCAACCGGCCCCTAACCCCGGGAGGTCACAGGCTCACCGGGCGGCTGAGGCCGTGGGTCAGTCTCCGAAGGCTTCTCCCAGGTAGCTCCGCGCGTTGCTACGGCGACGGCCCTATCAGCACTCACTGCGATTGGTGTCTCCCACGCCCTTATTCCATTTTCGACCAATGGAACGATGCATACTCCAGAAAACCTTGCCCTAAGCTAGAAGGCTTGCTGGGAAAGTGAGCTACCCCCTCTCGTTCCTATTGGAGGAGTCCAGCTCGAGGCCACGCCCCCAGGGCTCGCGGGCGCCATTTTGACTTCTCCGCCAGGAGGGAGGTGGCGGCTTCCGGGCTTGCTTGGGGTGGGTCGTATACTAGCCAGAGGGATTCTTGAGCCCCGTTGTCTGTGAGTGCCACCCGAAGCATTCGGGGAAGCATCCATTCCTTGGTACAGGGCTCAAATTCTCGTTGCCCGTCTTTCGTACACGATTAGTGGGCTGTTAGTTTCACAGTTCTTTTGTAAGGTAAAACTTAGAGTAAAATGCAAGCACTATAAACTGGTTCAATTAATAAAAGTTCAATCATTCAAGGTTTTTTTAAATCTTTATTTTATTACTATTATAAATAATTATAAAATATAATGTGCTATGAAGTTTCTTTGTATTAATTGTATTTACACTTAATAACCACTGGAGTTCAGCAATCTTTCATTAGATTATTTTTCATTTTGTTAGGTCAGATTTCAGTTCTCCATCTCCTCTGTTCATGGGATTCTCCAGGCAAGAATACTGTAGTGGACTGCCATTTTCTTCTCCGGGGCATCTTCCCAACCCAGGGATCCAAGGCCCGTCTCTTGCATTGGCAAGCGAATTCTTTACCACTGAGCCAAGAAGAAAGCTCATTTAATATGTAAAAATGTATAAAGGTGAAACAAAATTTTGCTAAAAAGTCTACCCTGAGTTAATTTTGGGGGGGGGGGGGAATTTTTTTTTTTTAATAGTTGTAAGTTTATAACAAAATTGACAGGAAGGTACAGAAATTCCCTTCCCTCACGTGCATCTGGAGAAGGCAATAGCAATCCACTCCAGCACTCTTGCCTAGAAAATCCCATGGACGGAGGAGCCTGGTAGGCTGCAGTCCATGGGGTCCCTGCGAGTCGGACACAACTGAGCGAGTTCACTTTCACTTTTCACTTTCATGCATTGGAGAAGGAAATGGCACCCCACTCCAGTGTTCTTGCCTGGAGAATCCCAGGGACGGGGGAGCCTGGTGGGCTGCCGTCTATGGGGTCGCACAGAGTCAGACACGACTGAAGCGACGTAGCAGCAGCAGCTGCACGTGCATCAGTTCAGTCACTCAGTTGTGTCTGACTCTGCAACTCCATGAACCGCAGTTCACCAGGCCTCCCTGTCCATCACCAACTCCTGGAGTTTACCCAAACTCATGTCCATTGAGTCCGTGATGCCATCCAACCATCTCATCCTCTGTCCTCCCCTTCTCCTCCTGCCCTCAATCTTTCCCAGCATCAGGGTCTTTTCAAATGAGTCAGCTCTTCACATCAGGTGGACAAAGTATTGGAGTTTCAGCTTCAGCATCAGTCCTTCCAATGAACACGCATAGCTGTTATCAAGACTGGAACTTTTTTTTTTTTTTAATAAGGATGAACTGCATTGACACATGATAACCAAGGTCCCAGCTCATCCTCTGTGTTCACTGATGAAGTAAGTAGTATTGCACCTTATCTGGGTTTGGACAAAAGTATAACATCATTATATTATAATGACATCGTTATAATGTCATTCAAAGTATTTTCACTGCTCATAAAAACTTCTGTACTCTGTGTATGCATCTCCCTGCTAACTCCAGGCAACCATTGATCTTTTTATTGTCTCCATAGTTTTGCCTTTTCCAGAATGGCATTTAGTTGGAATCTATTTTTCTTTTTTCTTTCTCCTTGACAGGTTCAAAGCCTTTTTAAGACCACTCATGGCCAACCCATGCATGGATCAGAACGGCTCTAGGTGGCAAGCTCCCTGACTAAGCACTGCAGCTCTTCTTCCAATATTGAGCCCTGTCCCACTGGTCCTGCCCATGGAGGTGAACAAGGACACAGTTTGGATATTTGTTCATTGAAACACTAGAAGTTTTGTGCCTCTTGTCACAGTGAACCCAGATTTCTGTCTGGTGGGTTGTAAACAGATGAGCCATTTATTTAGGCCCTCTGCTCTATGTGCAACCCAATCCATGACAAATTCTTACCAAGTGACCTCTCAAGCCCAGGAAACTGTCACTCTGGAAATTAAAACTATTATAGACCCTCACACTAAAACCTAATTCCAGCAGGAAAATAAGCCCTGGTTGGTGCACCCCTCTCTCTGCACCAATGCCACCTTTTGGTCTTTTAAATGTTTGCCCCTTGGATTAGAGGATGGGGCGGGGAGTATATGGTTGTTTACCAGTTGTTCATTATATATGTTAAGCAGACTTTCATTTTATTGTTTCTTAGTATTATTTCTATGACTTGCCTGTTAAATCTTTTAACTTTCTTGATTTGTTTGCTTTTGTCTTATGGGTCTGTGTACTGTGGGTATTAATCCTTTGTTTACCTGCTTTCTTTCATCAGCAATAATTAATATGGATATATAGTTAAAAGAGCATATATGTGTATAGCTACATTGAAAAGAATGATACTATGACTGTGAATTTCTAATACAAGTATTAAGTAAATATGAATGAGACTCAAGACAGCCTGGGACTGAAAATTCTAAATTCTCAGCAAAACCCAAGAAGACAGCTATTGGGAAAGAAAAACTGGTCTAAATATTTCATCCTGGTTTTGGAAAAAGAAAAACGGATTTTAAGTAAAGCATCTGGGTGGGGATGGTATATTTTATATATTGAGAGACTCCTATGTATTATTTATAAATTTGAAAAGTTTAATGAGATGGGTGATTGGGTGCAATCTCAAAACGGCACAATGATCTCTCTTCGTTTCCAAGGCAAACCATTCAATATCACAGTAATCCAAGTTGATGCCCCAACCACTAATGCTGAAGAAGCTGAAGTTGAACGGTTCTATGATGACCTACAAGACCTTCTAGAACTAACACCAAAAAAAGATGTCCTTTTCATCATAGGGGACTGGAATGCAAAAGAAGGAAGTCAAGAGATACCTGGAGTAACAGGCAAGGTTGGCCTTGGAATACAAAATGAAGCAGGGCAAAGGCTCACAGAGTTTTGCCAAGAGAATGCACTGGTCATAGCAAACACCCTCTTCCAACAACACAAGAGACGACTCTACATGTGGACATCACCAGGAGGTCAAAAATGAAATCAGACTGATTATATTATTTGCAGTGAAAGATGGAGAAACTCTATACAGTCAGGAAAAACAAGACTGGGAGCTGACTGTGGCTCAGATCATGAACTCCTTATTGCCAAATTCAGACTTAAATTGAAGAAAGTAGGGAAAACCACTAGACCATTCAGGTATGACCTAAATCAAATCCCTTATGATTATACAGTGAAAGTCACTCAGTCGCGTCTGACTCTTTGTGACCCCATGGACTGTCCATGGAATTCTCCAGGCCAGAATACTGGAGTGGGTAGCCGGTCCCTTCTCCAGGGGATCTTCACAACCCAGGGATCGAACCCAGGTCTCCTGCTTGGCAGGCAGATTCTTTACCACTGGGAAGCCCCTGATTATACAGTGGAAGTGACAAATAGATTCAAGGGATTAGATCTGATAGAGTGCCTGAAGAACTATGGATGGAGGTTCATGACGTTGTACAGGAGGAGGTGATCAAAACCGTCTCCAAGGAAAAACATGCAAAAAGGCAAAATGGTTGTCCGAGGAGGCCTTACAAATAGCTGAGAAAAGAAGAGAAGTGAAAGGCAAAGGAGAAAAGGAATGATACATCCATCTGAATGCAGTTCCAAAGATTAGCAAGGAGAGATAAGAAAGCCTTCCTAAGTGATCAATGCAAAGAAATACAGGAAAACAATAGAATGGGAAAGACTAGAGATCTCTTCAAGAAAATCAGAGATACCAAGGGAACATTTCATGCAAAGATGGACACAATTAAGGACAGAAATGGTATGGACCTAACAGAAGCAGAAGATACTAAGAAGAGGTGGCAAGAATACACAGAAGAAATACACGAAAAAGATCTTAATGACCCAAATAACCACGATGGTGTGATCACTCACCTAGAGGCAGACATCCTGGAGTGTGAAGTCAGGTGGGCCTTAGGAAGCATCACTACAAACAAAGCTAGTGGAGGTGATGAGATTCCAGCTGAACTATTTCAAATCCTAAAAGATGATGTTGTGAAAATGTGGCACTCAACATGTTAGCAAATTTGGAAAACTCAGCAGTGGCCACAGGACTGGAAAAGGTCAGTTTTCATTCCAATCCCAAAGAAAGGCAATGCCAAAGAATGCTCAGACTACCACACAATTGCACTCATCTCACATGCTAGTAAAGTAATGCTCAAAATTCTCCAAGCCAGGCTTCAACAGTACATGAACCAAGCACTTGCAGATGTTCAAGTGGATTTAGAAAAGGCAGAGGAACCAGAGGTCAAATTGCCAACATCTGTTGAATAATCGTAAAAGCAAGAGAGTTCCAGAAAAACATCTACTTCTGCTTTATTGACTGCACTAAAGCCTTTGACTGTGTGGATTACAACCAACTGTGGAAAATTCCTCAAGAGATGGGAATACCAGACCACTTGACCTGCCTCCTGAGAAATTTGTATGCAGGTCAAGAAGCAAGTTAGAACCAGACATGGAACAACAGACTGGTTCCAGATTGGGAAAGGAGTATGTCAAGCCTGTATATTGTCACTGGGCTTATTTAACTTCTATGCAGAGTAGGTCATGTGAAATGTTGGGCTGGATGAATCACAAGCTGGAATCAAGATTTCCAGAAGAATTATCTATAACCTCAGATATGCAGATGACACCACCTTTATGGCAGAAAGCAAAGAAGAACTAAAGAGCCTCTTGATGAAAGAGGAGCGTGAAAAAGCTGGCTTAAAACTTAACATTCAAAAAACTAAGATCATGGCATCTGGTCCCATCACTTCGTGGCAAATAGATGGGGAGGTAATGGAAACAGTGAGAGACTTTATTTTCATGGCTCCAGAATCACTGCAGATGGTGACTGCAGCCATAAAAAACACTTGCTCCTTGGAAGAAAAGCTATGACCAACCTAGACAGCATATTAAAAAGAAGAGACATTACTTTACCAACAAAGGTTCATCTAGTCAAAGCTATGGTCTTTATGTAGTCATGTATGGATGTGAGAGTTGGACTGTAAAGAAAGCTGAGCACCAAAGAATTGATGCTTTTGAACTGTGGTGCTGGAGAAGACTCTTGAGAGTCCCTTGGCCTGCAAGGAGATCAAACCAGTCAATCCTAAAGGAAATCAGTCCTGAATGTTCATTGGAAAGGACTGATGTTGAAGCTGAAACTCCAGTACTTTGGCCACCTGATTCAAAGAACTGACTCATTGAAAAAAACCCTGACGCCAGGAAAGATTGAAGGCAGGAGGAGGAGGGGATGACAGAGGATGAGATGGTTGGATGGCATCACCAACTCAATGGACTCATGTTTGAGCAAGCTCCGGGAGTTGGTGATGGACAGAGAAGCCTGCCGTGCTGCAGTCCATGGCGTTGCACAGTCAGACTCAACTGAGCGTCTGAACTGAACTGATCCTTAAAGAAGATACAAATCCCCAGGCTATAAATGAAGTCTAGTGGTCTTTGAATGGGAATAAATATGCAGGAAGTCCTTCAGAGGGCTAGGCAGGTCCAGATATTTTGAGGAAATTGATTTTTAGATCCTCAAGTTTCACAGGCACTCTTTCTTTACCCACTCTACAGAAGAATCACAGTTCACTCCTTGTCCCATATCTTCCTCCTGAGGCACTGACCTGAGGTACAGAAAGTACCACATACCAGATAGGGGTGAAGCTTCCTTTGATGATTAATCAAATTACTAAAAACTATTCCAGTCTTTCATTTGCTGAAGTTAGTTAAAGAAACTTGATCTTGGGGGAGAGGAGTGGTTTCTACCCTTCTGCTGGGTATCCTGAGTTTAGAAAGTTTTTTTAAAAAAATTATCTACAAGTAAAAATATATGTAATTGTTTTAGGTTGGTCTCAATACTTATTCCTTGGATGTGCCATTAACCTGATGGACATGTTCTCTAAATTAAATGAGCCAAACTGCAGCCCCTGAAGAACATGTACACTAACTCTTTTTTTATTAATTCTGGCCACATCTCGGCATATGAAACGCTAGTTTCCCTGATCAGGGATCAAACACGTGTGCCCTGTGGTGGAAGTGCTCAGTCCGAACTACTGGACCACCAGGGAATTTCCTAAAGTCTTTTTGTCAAAACACAATGTATTGGCAAGATGTAATGATATAAGCAATGTTTAGATGTCTCCAACCATTTTGAGTGTCTAGGTTAAACAAAGTGAAAGAATTATAAGGCATAATTATCATTTGATAGGTCTTGGTAAAGCCTTTTTTGGAGAACTTCCCAGAAGGAGAAATATCTTTAATGTTTGCAAGAAAGGTGATTTTCATTTGAACAAAATGAAAATCTGAACAAAAATTTTTTTGATCAAAAAAATGTTTTTAGATCAATGTGATTTGGGGCATATAATTTAGAAGGAGTTCAAAGACCTGAATAACATTACTATAACAAAGCTGTCCATTTCATATCTGAGTTATTTATTGTACAGGAGAAATTAATGCAAGATTGTAAATCAACTGTACTTAAATAAAATTTTTTTAAAATGTTTGGTAGAATTTACCAATGGGGGAAAACAAACCAACTTGTCCAGTTCTGTTTTTTATTTATATGAGTCAGAGTTCTCAAGGATCACATCTATTAAAAAACCAAAAATAAAATTGATGCTGAGTTCCATCACATTTACATCAGTAAATCATGTATATTCATCTGTATTTTTTTAATTAAAAAAAGACACCATTCAGTTAAGAGAAGTAATTCTAAGAAAAAATTATGTATAATTACTTATAAATTATATTTGTATCCCTTCCCAGTGGTCATGTATGGATGTGAGAGTTGGACTGTGAAGAAGGCTGAGCGCTGAAGAATTGATGCTTTTGAACTGTGGTGTTGGAGAAGACTCTTGAGAGTCCCTTGGACACAACCAGTCCATTCTGAAGATCAGCCCTGGGATTTCTTTGGAAGGAATGATGCTAAAGCTGAAACTTCAGTACTTTGGCCACCTCATGTGAAGAGTTGACTCATTGGAAAAGACTCTGATGCTGGGAAGGATTGGGGGCAGGAGG
The DNA here is from genome assembly GCF_014754425.2 of Oryx dammah. Taxonomy (NCBI): domain Eukaryota; kingdom Metazoa; phylum Chordata; class Mammalia; order Artiodactyla; family Bovidae; genus Oryx; species Oryx dammah. The sequence continues at coordinate 105,735,644 of NW_024070189.1, read as the reverse complement.
AGAAGGGGACGACAGAGGATGAGATGGCTGGATGGCATCACTGACTCGATGGACGTGAGTCTGAGTGAACTCCGGGAGTTGGTGATGGACAGGGAGGCCTGGCGTGCTGCGATTCATGGGGTCGCAAAGAGTCGGACACGACTGAGCGACTGAACTGAACTGAATCAACTTAGGATTACTAATAATTTTAATGGTAATTCATTATAGAAGAAAAAAATTTTTATACACTCAGAGCTTTAGTCACAAGAAAAGTTTATTATATTTCAATTAATTTTCAAATTTTTTCTGAGATGAATAAAAAAATTTAAAACATACATTAAGTGGATTGGAAATTCAAGGAATGAATGGGAAAAGTGTAAAATTTACAAATATTAAATAATTTTATTATTAATTTATTAACAAGATAGATGGCAGAGTTATCAAGTTGTTAAGGTATTAATCACTTGCTATATGGAAAATAATGATACAGTGGTTTTATTTTAAAAAGTCAATTTTTACAATAAACCAAAAAGTTCATGGAAAATTATGATGAATTTTATGTATCACCTTTAAAAGTTGAAGTTTTTTTAAGGGGATCATGTGAACAAAAACTGTGAAGACTAGTGTTTCAGGAAGTGGCTCCTACAGTCACTCTTGGGAACATAGTAGTGTTTTGCAGCCATCTCATCCATTCCCCAGTTATGTTAGTCACCAATGCCCATTCGAGTGCAATTTAGAGTCATGGAAAATTTGATTGGAAGAATCTTTAAGTTGTTTCATTTCTCCATATTACTAGCTTTGTGACCTTGGCTAAGCTATTTACATCTCTAAGCTTCATTAATAATAGTTCAACACAGCACACAGAATATCATAAAATTCTATACTTATTGAATTGCCAACTAAACGGTCTGACCAGGGATCTCGACCTTGACTGTTACAGAGGGCCTGAGACTAACATAAAAGAGTGGCCCAGTGAGAGGAAAAGCTGGAGAAGACACAAAGACACCTTGCTAGAGGAATGCTAACTGATCATGTGTGCCAGAGGGGAGTTAGAAGAAACTGGGATCTGGATTTTTAATAGAAAACCTGGTAATTGGCTAAAAAAAACAAACAAACAAAAAAAAAACCAAACCTAAATGCTTTTACACTGTGCAGGATGGGGAAAAAAAAAAAATGCAGCTACCAGCACAAACATCTCAAAGGGCTGCCAGTGTGTTGTAACCCTGGTACAGAGAATACATATTCAGGAGAGTAGGCTCTACAGATTATTTTTATTGGTTCTGAATTAAGGAGAAGTAACTAGAGTCTTTATAAATTTGAGTTTTAGTTTTGATTAGCCCTTTGGTGTCTCGAAAGATCTTATAATACAATATGGTGTTACGCTGTACTGACAAGAAAACCATTTTACACTTTCGTAATTTTCCAGAATTTTCACTTATCATCTCAATGGTAACTTAAGGAGTTCAGCAATATGAAATGAAAAAGGCACTGTACTTCATTTTGGAAGGAAGCATATTACTTTGTGCAGTGGAGCTCTCACACATGGAAAATAAAATTTGCCATTGGAAGACAACAAAGAAAGGCATAATATAATCCCACTTCAGTTTAGTTCAGTTCAGTCGCTCAGTCGTGTCCGACTCTTTGCGACCCCATGAATCTCAGCACGCCAGGCCTCCCTGTCCATCACCAACTTCCGGAGTTCACTCAGACTCGTGTCCATCGAGTCAGTGATGCCATCCAGCCATCTCATCCTCTGTCGTCCCCTTCTCCTCCTGCCCCCAATCCCTCCCAGCATCAGAGTCTTTTCCAATGAGTCAACTCTTCACATGAGGTGCCCAAAGTACTGGAGTTTCAGCTTTAGCATCATTTCCTCCAAAGAAATCCCAGGGCTGATCTCCTTCAGAGTGGACTGGTTGGATCTGCCTGCAGCCCAAGGGAGTCTCAAGAGTCTTGTCCAACACCACAGTTACCTAGTGGCAAATATATATCTAAATACTTTTAAAATTAAAGAGTGATTTCTTCAGTGAGTTTTGTTATTCATCCTTTAGAAAAAAAATACCCCCAAACCAAACAACTACAGAGAATGCAATCATTGTGGCAAGCTGTGCTACCAGACCCATGTGGGTTAACATTTTAATACAAGTCATTTCATGACATTCCACAGCATATTCCTTAAACCTGGCTCACCACAAAAGCTATCTGGCAAGAGCACTGCTCATATGCAGTCTCTGCTCCTTCGCCGCTCCCTCTGAACACTCTCTGACCTCACTGCTTTTGTAAGCAGATAAGCAGATCAAAGGAAAAGAAATGAGCCAGCCCTGGCTGGAATGGTGACCACTATCTTCTGACCTGCTTTTCTGAGGCCTCTGCAGAGCATGTTACCTGGGGTTCAATTCCTTTTCCCCATTCCCACTCCTGCTCTATCTGATGACTTCAAATCTGGCTTACCATTGGGAAACCGGTCACATAGCTCATGCCAGCTGTTCCCTACCCTTTCGCCCTCAGTAAGCCATGCTCACAACTTTTGCCAGATTTCAGTGGCTGCTGTTTACTTAATTGACTAAAAAATCCATATGTATATTATAGCATATTACAACATTATTTAAAAACATCAAGCCATTGAGGTGATGTAACTAAGCACTGGCTTGAGAGGTAGCTTGTCTTGGTTCAAGTTCTGGCTCTGCCATTTCTAAGTAACTTGGTCAATTTACTTTTTAATTCAGCCCCCCTCTTTATAAACAAGGAATAATCCAACCAGTCCATTCTAAAGATCAACCCGGGGATTTCTTTGGAAGGAATGATGCTGAAGCTGAAACTCCAGTACTTTGGCCACCTCATGCCAAGAGTTGACTCATTGGAGAAGACTTTGATGCTGGGAGGGATTGGGAGCAGGAGGAGAAGGGGACGACCGAGGATGAGATGGCTGGATGGCATCACGGACTCGATGGACACGAGTCTGAGTGAACTCTGGGAGTTGGTGATGGACAGGGAGGCCTGGTGTGCTGCGATTCATGGGGTCGCAAAGAGTCGGACACGACTGAGCGACTGAACTGAACTGATCACGTGGGGCAGGCTACATGAGTGGAGGCACGAAGTCCACCACTCCTTCCCATGGCCCTGCTGCTACTGCTAAGTCACTTCAGCTGTGTCCGACTCAGTGTGATCGCATAGACAGCAGCCCACCAGGCTCCCCCGTCCCCGGGATTCTCCAGGCAAGAACAACTGGAGTGGGTTGCCATTTCCTTCTCCAGTGCATGAAAGTGAAGTCAAAGTGAAGTCGCTCAGTCGTGTCCGACTCTTTGTGACCCCATGGACTGCAGCCCACCAGGCTCCTCCGACCACGGCATTCTCCAGGCAAGAGTGGAGTGCCATTGCCTTCTCCAGTGAAAAAGGCACTGTACTTCACTTTGGAAGGAGGCATATTACTTTGTGTAGTGGAGCTCTCATGGCCTTCTCCCATGGCCCTAAGGGACTGCAATTTCCTGCAGGGTTGCAGTCCCCATACGGTTGGGTGGGGGAGAAGTCCCTGCCCAGTTCCTGTCTAATGTGCTGTGGTGCTGGCAGCCTGAGGCAGGCCGGTGGACACCTGGCCCTGCCCTGAGAGTCACACGGCATGACATTAACCCTCCCTGGGGCAGCATGGTCATGCAGTAAGTCACAGACAGGCAGGGAGAAGCCCGAGGGAAGTTCAAGTGGACCCGAGTGGCAGAGAACCTGTCCCACGGAGACAGTGGGAGATGGGACCACACAGGAGCCCAGCTCCAAGGCCCCACACCTGTTCCTCTGTCCCATCAGACTTCACTTAACACAAATTTAAAGATAAGAGTTTCTATCGTGGGTACTTCTGAGGGCCTGGCCCTGCGCAATCATACTGATTAAAGCCTGCACTTCATGAACATCATGAAGCCAGTTCAGCTATCACCTAAGATTACTGTCAAGATGAAATGAACTAATATATGTACAGATTTAAGACTAATATCTGTCACCTAGGAAGCACGATATAAGTGCTGCTTATTATTTATAGCATTACCATAAATAGAAAAGCATTTTTCAAATATTTGTCCAACAAATATTATTCTGTGCTAGGCACAGTTCTAGGCACTAGCACATTTCCTCGCCAAACAGCTAACATTATTTGCTTACTAACAAGCCTCTAAGAAGACCTTGGGCCATGACTCACTGGACTGAACACCAGTGGGTGGGCGTACAGTCAAAACATGTGTAAAGGTGGCAATTTAGTGGGAACTAGATTCCTGAGTTAAATAGGTTCCTTCATTACCTTCTAGTCCTACTTTCTATTGCCAGAGAGATACAGTTTCCTATCTCAAAACAAGTGAGATTTTAAACTTTATCAATCTTTCTTAGCCATTGAAACTATCACAATTCACTATCTGTGCTTTCTATATCAAATATACATTGGATAGGATGGAATCAAGAAACCTCACAGGCACACTATAATACTTCTTAGGGAGTACTTCACAGTCTTTAGTGAGCTCTGCCCCATAGCACTATGAAGAAATGTTCTCAGTTCACAATCCAATACAGTAGCCTCTAGCTACATGTAGATTACTGAGCACTTAAAATGTGGCTGTTGTGCCTGAGGAACTGAATTTTTAACTGTTAAACATCACATGTGGGTAGTGGCTATTGTATTGGTTGGCAGAGCTCTAAATATTTGGCTTTACAGGACTTTCTAAGTCACATTGTGTCAATCATTTAATGTTTCCATTCTTACTCATGTGCTGAAGTATTCTAGATGACAAAAGCTTAAAAGAGTTGACTATAAGAGATCATTGAAGGCTATAAGAACTTTGTGAATCACAAAGTTCCTATTTTACAGACTGGAAAATGTGATGACTTGCCTGTATCATACAGCTCGTTGGTTGTAGTGGTCGCCTGGAATTAGAATGGGAAAGACTAGAGATCTCTTCAGAAAATTAGAGATACTAAGGGAACATTACATGCAAAGATGAACACAATAAAGGACAGAAATGGTAGGGACCTAACAGAAGCGGAAGATATTAAGAAGAGGTGGCAAGAATACACAGAAGAACTATACAAAAAGATCTTCATGACCCAGATAACCACAATGGTGTGATCACTCACGTAGAGCCAGACATCCTGGAGTGCGAAGTCAAGTAGGCCTTAGGAAGCATCACTACGAACAAAGCTAGTGGAGGTGATGGAATTCCAGTTGAGCTATTTCAAATCCTTAAAGATGATGCTGTGAAAGTGCTGCATTCAATATGCCAGCAAATCTGGAAAACTCAGCAGGGGCCACACGACTGGAAAAGGTCAATTTTCATTCCAATCCCAAAGAAAGGCAATACCAAAGAATGCTCAAACTACCACACAATTGCACTCATCACACATGCTAGTAAAGTAACGCTCAAATTCTCCAAGCCAGGCTTCAACAGTACTTGAACCAAGCACTTGCAGACGATCAAGCTGGATTTAGAAAAGGCAGATGAACCAGAGGTCAAATTGCCAACATCTGTTGGATCACTGAAAAAACAACAGAGTTCCAGAAAAACATCTACTTCTACTTTATAGACTACGCCAAAGCCTTTGACTATGTGGATCACAACAAACTGTGGAAAATTCTTAAAAGAGATGGGAGTACCACCAGACCACCTGAGCTTCTTCATGAGAAATCTGTATGCAGGTCAAGAAGCAACAGTTAGAACTGGACATGAAACAACAGACTGGTTCCAAATTGGGAAAGGAGTATGTCAAGGGTGTATATTGTCACTATGCTTATTTAACTTATATGTAGAGTACATCATGCAAAATGTCAGGCTGGATGAAGCACAAGATGGAATCAAAATTGCTGGGAGAAATATCAATAGCCTCAGAAAGGCAGATGACAGCACCCTTATGGCAGAAAGTGAAGAAGAACTAAAGAGCCTCTTGATGAAAGTGAAAGAGGAGAGTGAAAAAGTTGGCTTAACTAAGATCACAGCATCCAGTCCCATCACTTCATGGCAAATAGATGGGGAAACAATGGAAACAGTGAGAGACTATTTTTATGGGCTCCAAAATCACTGCAGATGGTGACTACAGCCATGAAATTAAGAGATGCTTACTCCTTGGAAGGAAAGCTATGACCAAAAAGCTATGACCAACCTAGACAGCACATTAAAAAGCAGAGACATTACTTTAGTGACAAAGGTCCGTCTAGTCAAAGCTATGGTTTTTCCAGTAGTCATATACGGATGTGAGAGTTGGACTGTAAAGAAAGCTGAGCGCCGAAGAACTGATGCTTTTGAACTGTGGTGTTAAGACTCTTGGGAGTCCCCTTGGACTGTAAGGAGATCAAATCATTCAATCCTAAAGGAAATTATTCCTGAAAATTCACTCGAAGTACTGATGCTAAAGCTGAAACTCCAATACTTCGGCCATGTGATGTGAAGAACCGACTCATTGGAAAAGACCCTGATGCTGGGGAAAGATCGAAGGTGGGAGGAGAAGGGGACGTCAGAGGATGAGATGGTTGGATGGCATTACCAACACGATGGATATTAGTTTGAGTAGGCTCTGGAGTTGGTGATGGACAGGGAGGCTTGGCGTGCTGCAGTCCATGGGGTTGCAAAGAGTCCTACACGACTGAGCGACTGAACTGAACTGAACTGAACCGGAACCCTCACCCCCTAAACTCCATCTGGTGTTCTGACTCCGCAGTGAGTCGGTATGAGCCATCAACAACTGGAGATGTGAGCTGGGATGGAAGTTTGAGATTTAAAGCAGAGAAAAGTATATTTTCATTTCCTAAGTAAGTCTTTTAAAAATAAATAAGGACTAAACTTAAATCCGTCCATTTTTTAGTATAAAGCTCACCAATGAGAATAAGAATGCTGTCTGGGGCACACCATAGGAAGTGAAATTGCTCCAATCTCAGGTCACCCACGCCCAAGTATTTATCTTGACTCGGACAACACGGTGTAAAGAAAACTGACGAGTAGTTACGCGTGTTAACAACCTAACAGGCTGAGTCAGTTAAACAGTCTTGCCAGCCTGGCACCCGCGGCCAAACCACCACCTGTCTGATGGAGAGCTCACGCCGCGTGCCGGCCTGGAGCCTACCTGCGCGCACCGCGTCGTCCGCGCCGCCGTCCGCGCCGCCCAGGCTCGCGGCCGCGCGCAGCGCGCTCCCGCAGCTGGCCGACAGCGTGCCTGTGGCCCTCCGCGCCAGCGTCAGGATGGGTGCGGACCAGCCTTCGGTCGCCGCCCGCGACTTCGCCGCCCTCCGCAGTTCGCCTGGGCCCGGCACCTGGCTCCGGTCCACGATCTCAAACTCTTCTCCCGGCTCCGGCCCCGGCTCCTGCTCCGGCCCCGGCTCCTGCTCCGGCTCCGGCCCCGGCTCCTGCTCCGGCCGGCAGCCGTCGCCCCCGTCAGCCATGTTGGCCGTGTCACGTGCCCCCGGCGGGCGGCGGGCCAGGCGCTGGCGGGCGCGCGGGAGGCGCTCTTACGTCCACGCCGCTCGTTTTCGTGTTCGCGCCCGCTTTTCTTCCTCTTTACGGTTCTCCTCTCCTTTCTTTCGGTTTAGAAAAGCTCGGGAAGGCGTGTCATAAAATAAGCATCCACGTTCTCATCAGCTGGGGGGACTTGTTTCCGTTGAAGTTCCTCTTGGGGTTTCTCCCTTTTTCGTGGCGCCTCCTATAACAGAGCCCCAAAGGCCGTAGTTTTCTTTGTGACAGAATTCCCTCTTTCAAATTTTCATTTCATGTTTTGCTTTGCTTAGCCATTATTCTGCGGTAGTTTTCGGAACAAGCCCTAAAAGAGCGGGTAAGGAAACTCTGGAACAGTTTAGGCAGGAAGGCAGGACTTAAAAAAAATTTAAATCACTGAAAACTGACAGCTTGGCAGTGTTCTTTTGAACACACTGTGGTGGAATGGGAAGCAGAAGGTCCGGTTGCTTTTGCTCAGTCGCTCAGTCGTGTCTGACTTTTTGCAACCCTAGGGACTGCAGGACATCAGGTTTCCCTGTCCTTTACTGACTCCTGGAGTTTGCTCAAACTCTTGTTCATTGAGTCACTCGATGCCATCTAACCATCTCATCCTCTGTCTCCTCCTCCTTCTCTTCCCTTCAATCTTTCCCAGCATCAGAGTCTTTTTCCAGTGAGTCAGCTGTTCCCATCAGGTGGCCCAAGTATCGGAGCTTCAGCGTCAGTCCTTCCCATGAATGTTCAGGGTTGAGTGCCTTTAGGTCTGACTGGTTTGATAACCTTGCTGTCCAAAAGACTCTCGAAAGTCTCCAACACCACAGTTCAAAACCATCAATTCTTCAGCACTCAGCCTTCTTTATGGTCCAACTCTCACATCCATACATGACTATTGGAAAAACCACAGCTTTGACTATATGGCCTGTTGTCGTTGGCAAAGTGATGGCTCCGCTTTTTAATACGCGTTCTAGGTTAGTAGTAGCTCTTCTTTCAAGGAGCAGGCATTTTTAATTTCATGGCTGCAGTCACCATCTGCAGTTGTTTTGGAGCCCAAAAAAATAAAGTCTCACTGTTTCCATTTTTTCCTCATGTATTTGCCATTAAGAGATATGACTTGATGCCATGGTCTTAGTTTTTTGAACGTTGAGTTTTAGGCCAACATTTTGGATTAAAAAGAGAAAGAGCCAACTCCTCTTTCACCCTGGGCAAGAGGCTCTTTAATTTTAAAAAAATTATTTATTTTTTAATTGAAGGATAGTTGCTTTACAGAATTTTGTTGTATGTCAAACCTGAACATGAATCAGCCATAGGTATTCATATATCTCCTCCCTTTTGAACCTCCCTCCCATTTCCCTCCCTATCCCACCCCTCTGGGATGGGGTGTGTGTGTGTGTGTGTGTGTGTGTTAACTCTGTATAATAGGTTCTAGGTTCATCCACCTCATTAGAATGGACTCAAATGCATTCCTCTTTATGGCTGAGTAATATTCCATTGTGTATATGTACCACAACTTTTTATTTAGTTCCTCTTCACTTTCTGCCAGTAGGGTGGTGTCATCTGCATATCTGAGGTTATTGATATTTCTCCCATCAGTCTTGATTCCAGCTTGAGCTTTGTCCAGCCTGGCATTTTTTATGATGTACTCTGCATATAAGTTAAATAAGCAGGGTGACATATATACAGCCATGACACTCTGTTCCCAATTTTGAACCAGTTCGTTGTTCCATGTCTGGTTCTAACTGTTGCTTCTTGACCTGCATACAGGTTTCTTAAGAGGCAGGTAAAGTGGTCTGATATTCCCATTTCTTTAAGAATTTCTGACAGTTTGTTGTGATCCACACAGAAAAAAGGCTTTAGCGTAGTCAATGAAGTAGATGATCTTCTGGAATTCGGTTGCTTTTCCTATGATCCAACAGCTCAGTTCAGTTTAGTTCAGTTGCTCAGTCGTGCCCAACTCTTTGCAACCCCATGGACTGCAGCACGCCCAGCCTCCCTGTCCATTTCACCACTCCTGGAGTTTACTCAAACTCATGTCCATTGAGTTGGTGATGCCATGCAACCATCTCATCCTCTGTCATCCCCTTCTCCTCCTGCTTTCAATCTTTCCCAGCATTAAGGTCTTTTCAAATGAGTCAGTTCTTCACATCAGGTGGCCAAAGTATTGGAGTTTCAGCTTCAACATCAGTCCTTCCAATTAACATTCAGGACTGATTTCCTTTAGGATGACTGGTTGGATCTCCTTGCAGTCCAAGGGACTCTCAAGAATCTTCTCCAACACCACAGTCCAAAAGCATCAATTCTTCAGTGCTCACAGGACTACTGGAAAAACCTTGACTAGATGGACCTTTGTTGGCAAAGTAATGTCTCTGCTTTTTAACATGTTGTCTAGGTTGGTCATAGCTTTCTTTCCAAGGAGTGTGTTTTAATTTCTTGGCTGCAGTCACCATCTGCAGTGATTTTGGAGCCCCTCAAAATAAAGTTTTCCACTGTTTCTCCATCTATTTGCCATGAAGTGATGGGACCAGATGCCATGATCTTTGTTTTCTGAATGTTGAGCTTTAAGCTAACTTTTTCACTGTCCTCTTTTACTTTCATCAAGAGGCTCTTTAGTTTTTCTTCACTTTCTGCCATAAGGGTGGTGTCATCTGCATATCTGAGGTTACTGATATTTCTCCCTGCAATCTTGATTCCAGCTTGTGCTTCATCCAGCCTGGCATTTCACATGATGTACTCTGCATATAAGTTAACTAAGCAGGGTGACAGTATACAGCCTTGATGTACTCCTTTCCCAATTTGAAACCAGTTCATTGTCCTTGTTCAGTTCTAACTGTTGCTTCTTGACCTGCATACAGGTTTCACAGGCATTGAGTAAGCTGGTCTGGTATTCCCATCTCTTTATGAATTTCCACAGTTTGTTGTGGTCCACACAGTCAAAGGCTTTGGGGTAGTCAATAAAGCAAAAGTAGATGTTTCTCTGGAACTCTTATTTTTTCTATGATCCGACAGATGTTGGCAATTTGATCTCTGGTTCCTCTGCCTTTTCTAAATCCAGCTTGAACATCTGGAAGTGCTTGGTTCATGTACTTTTGAAGCCTCGCTTGGAGAATTTTGAGCATTACTTTACTAGTGTGTGAGATTGAGTGCAATTGTACAGTAGTTTGAACATTCTTTGGCATTGCCTTTCTTTGAGATTGGAATCAAAACTGACCTTTTCCAGTCCTGTGGCCACTGCTGAGTTTTCCAGATTTGCTGGCATATTGAATGCATCACTTTCACAGCATCATCATTTAGGATTTGAAATAGCTCAACTGAAATTCCATCACCTCCACTAGCTTTGTTTGTAGTGATGCTTCCTAAGGCCCACTTGACTTTGCAATCCAAGATGTTTGGCTCTAGGTGAGTGATCACCCCATTGTGATTATCTGGGTCATGAAGATCTTTTTTGTACATTTCTTTTGTGTATTCTTGCCACCTCTTCTTAATATCTTCTGCTTCTGTTAGGTCCATACCATTTCCATCCTTTATTGTGCTCATCTTTGCATGAACTGTTCCCTTGGTGTCTCTTATTATCTTGAAGAGATTTCTAGTCTTTCCCATTCTATTGTTTTCCTCTATTTCTTTGCATTGATCACTTAGGAAGGCTTTCTTATCTGTCCTTGCTATTCTTTGGAACTGTGCATTCAGATGGATATATCTTTCCTTTTCTCTTTTGCCTTTCACTTCTCTTCTTTTCTCAGCTATTTGCAAAGCCTTCTCTGACAACCATTTTGCCTTTTTTCATTTCTTTTTCTTGGGGGTGGTTTTGATCACCGCCTCCTGTACAGTGTCACGAACCTTCATTCATAGTTCTTCAGGCACTCTTTCTATCAGATCTAATCCCTTGATCCTGTTTGTCACTTCCACTGTATAATTCCAAGGGATTTGATTTAGGTCGCAATTGAATGATCTAGTGGTTTCCCCTACTTTCTTCAATTTAAGTCTGAATTTGGCAAAAAGGAGTTCATGATCTGAGCCACAGTCAGCTCCCAGTCTTGTTTTTGCTGACTGTATAAAGCTTCTCCATCTTAGGCTGCAAAGAATATAATCGATCTGGTTTCGTTTTTGACCCCCTGGTGATGTCCATATATAGAGTTGTCTCTTGTGTTGTTGGAAAAGGGTGTTTGCTATGACCAGTGAGTGCGTCATTTTGTACTCAAAGGGCAGTTTTACTCCAGGTATCTCTTGACTTTCTACTTTTGCATTCCAATCCCCTGTAATGATAAGGACATCTTTTTATGGTGTTAGTTCTAGAAGGTCTTGTAGGTCTTCACAGAACCATTCAACTTCAGTTTCTTCGGCATTAGTGGTTGGGGCATCAACTTGGATTACTGTGATATTGAATGGTTTGCCTTCGAAACAAACAGAGATCATTCTGTCATTTTTGAGATTGCAATTCAGACTCTTTTGTTGACTGTGAGGGCCACTCCATTTCTTCTATGGCTTCCCTGATAGCTCAGTTGGTAAAGAATCCACCTGCAATGCAGGAGACCCCAGTTTGATTGCTGGGTTGGGAAGATCCATTGGAGAAGGGATAGGCTACCCACTCCAATATTCTTGGGTTTCCCTTGTGGCTCAGCTGGTGAAGAATCTGCCTGCAATGCGGGAGACCTGGGTTCGATCCCTGGAGAAGGGAAAGGCTATCCACTTCAGTATTCTGGCCTAGAGAATTCTGTGGATTGTATAGTCCATGGGGTTGCAAAGAGTCGAACACGACTGAGCGACTTTCACTTTCCATTTCTTCTAAGGGATTCTTGCCCACAGTAATAGATATAATGGTCATCTAAATTAAATTCACCCATTCTGGTCCATTTAAGTTCACTGATTTCTAAAATGTCAATGTTCACTCTTGCCATCTCCTGTTTGACCACTTCCAATTTATCTTGATTCATTGACCTAATATTCCAGGTTCCTATGCAGTATTGTTCTTTGCAGAATCAGACTTTACTTCTGTCACCAGTTACATCCACAACTGGGCATTGTTTTTGCTTTGACTTAGCCTCTTTATTCTTTCTGGAGCTATTTCTTTGATCTCCTCCAGAAGCATATTGGGCACCTACTGACCTGGGAAGTTCATCTTTCAGTGTCATATCCTTTTGCCTTTTCATACTGCTCATGGGGCTGTCAGGGCAAGAATAATGAAGTGATTTGCCATTCCCTTCTGCCCATTTTGTCAGAATTCTCCACCATGGCCTGTCCATCCTGGGTGGCCCTACACAGCATGGCTCATAGTTTCATTGAGTTAGACAAGGCTGTGATCCAAGTGGTCAGTTTGGTTAGTTTTCTGTAATTGTGGTTTCCATTCTGTCTTCTCTTGGATGGATAAAGATGGGAGGTTTGTGGAAGCTTCATGATGGGAGGGACTGGCTGTGGGAGAATCTGAGTCTTGCTCTCATGGTGGGGCCAGGCACAGTAAATCTTTAATCCAACTTTCTGTTGATGGGTGGGGCTGTGTCTCCTCCCTGTAGTTTGGCTTGAGGTGACCTCCTTTGAAATATGAAATACATATTGTAGGTTTATTTCTCTTTCATATTATGCTTATGACATTGTATTAATTTTTTTGTAATTTTGAGTGTTCGTAGGTTTATTATGTATGTTTCATTTCAGAATACAAGTGGAACATTATAAAATATGTATTTCTGATAGGTGGGCAATTGAGTTTGCAAAAATTTATCTTAATGGTCCTAGCAAAGTGAAAGTGAAAGTCATCCAGTCGTGTCTGACTCTTTGCGACCCCATTCCATATAGTCCAAGGAATTTTCCAGGTCAGAATACTGAAGTGGGTGGCCTTTCCCTTCTCCAGGTGATCTTCACAACCCAGGGATCAAACCCATGTCTCCCACATTGCAGGTGGATTCATTACCAGCTGAGCCACAAGGGAAGCCCCAAAAGAAACATGGCAATTCCAGGTTCTTTCAATTTTTACTGTATATGAGATCAACTTTGGAGAAAACTTGCTAAGGGGGTTTTGGTGAAGAGGATATGTCTGACTATTTTAGGTACAAATAGTGAAATTTAGATGATACTCTAATGTATTTGTTATGTTTTTTCTATAATTTTCCATGTGCTAGAAATATTCGATAATGATTAAAAAGTAGACTTCCCTGGTGGCTCAGACGGTAAAGCATCTGTCTACATATGCGGGAGACCTGGGTTCGATCCCTGGGTCGGGAAGATCCCTTGGAGAAGGAAATGGCCATCCACTCCAGTACTATTGCCTGGAAAATCCCATGGACAGAGGAGCCTGGTAGGCTACAGTCCACGGGGTCGCAAAGAGTCAGACACAACTGTGCGACTTCACTCACTCACCCCAAAATAGTAAATCAGAAGTAGATGTTTTACTGGAATTTGCTTGCTTTTTATATGATCCAATGCATGTTGGCAATTTGTTCTCTGGTTCCTCTGCCTTTTCTAATCCAGCTTGAATATCTGGAAGTTCTCAGTTCATGTACTGCTGAAGCCTGGCTTGAAGAATTTTGAACATTACTTTGCAAGTGTGTGAGATGAGTGCAGTTGTGCGGTAGTTTGAGCATTCTTTGGTATTGCCTTTCTTTGGGATTGGAATGAAAACTCACCTTTTCCAGTCCTGTGGCCACTGCTGAGTTTTCCAGATTTGCTGGCATGTTGAGTGCAGTACTTTCACAGCATCATCTTTCAGGATTTGAAATAGCTCAACTGGAATTCCATTACCTCTACTAGCTTTGTTTGTAGTGATGCTTCCTAAGGCCCACTTGACTTCACACTCCAGGATATCTGGCTTTAGGTGAGTGATCACACCATGGTGGTTATCTTTTTTTTTAATAAGATCTTTTTTTCTATAGTTTTTCTGTGTATTCTTGCCACCTCTTCTTAATATCTTCTGCTCCTACTTCTGCTTTATGGACTATGCCAAAGCCTTTGACTGTGTGGATCACAACAAACTGTGGAAAATTCTTAAAGAGATGGGAATGCCAGACCACCTTACCTGCCTCTTGAGAAATCTGTATGCAGGTCAAGAAGCAACAGTTAGAACTATACAACAGACTGGTTCCAAATTGGGAAAGGAGTACATCAAGGTTGTATATTGTCACCCTGCTTATTTAACTTATATGCAGAGTACATCATGCGAAATGCCAGGCTGGATGAAGCATAAATTGGAATCAAGATTGCCAGGAGAAATATCAATCACCTCAGATATGCAGATGACACCACCTTTATGGCAGAAAGTGAAGAAGAACTGAAGAGCCTCTTGATGAAAGTGAAAAGGGAGAGTGAAAAAGTTGGCTTAAAACAACATTCAGAAAACTAAGATCATGACATCTGTTTCCATCATGTCATGGCAAATAGTTGGGGAAATAATGGAAACAGTGAGAGACTTTGTATTCTTGGGCTCCAAAATCACTGCAGATGGTGAATGCAGCCATGAAATTAAAAGACACTTGCTCCTTGGAAGAAAAGTTATGACCAACCTAGCCAGCATATTAAAAAGCAGAGACATTTCTTGGCTGACAGAGATCTGTCTAGTCAAAGCTATGGTTTTTCCAGTAGTCATGTATGGATTTGGGATTTGGACCGTAAAGAAAGCTGAGCACCAAAGAATTGATGCTTTTGAACTGTGGTGTTGGAGAAGATTCTTGAGAGTCCCTTGGATAGCAAGGAGATCAAACCAGTCAATCCTAAAGGAAATCATTAAATATTCATTGGAAGGACTGATGCTGAAGCAGAAGCTCCAAATCTTTGGCCACCTAGTGGGAAGAACTGGCTCATTGGAAAAGATCCTGATGCTGGGAAAGATTGAAGGCAGGAAGAGAAGGGGACAACAGAGGATGAGATGGTCCACTGACATGATGGACATGAGTTTGAGCAGCCTCCAGGACTTGGAGATGAACAGGGAAGCCTGGCGTGCTGCAGTCCATGGGGTTACAGATAGTCGGACACAGCTGAGTGACTGAACGCAAAGCACGTACATGTTCACACACACATGCATACTACATCTTCTTTATTCACTCATCTGTTGATGGACACAAGTTGTTTCCGTGACTTGGTTCATGTGTCTTTTCAAATTAGAATTTTTGTCTGAATATATGCCCAGAAATGCACCCCAACATTTTTAACAAATGCCTTTTGTGTGGTTAGGCCTAGACCTTTTCCTCCCTTCTCTGACTTATTTCTCGTGGCTTGGGTTTCATGCGTCTGCTCCCTCTTCCTGAGCCTGATCCATCCTGTGCCCGTTGCAGTCACTCTCACTTAAAAAAAATCCTTTGGAGGATTCTCATCACATTTCTTAGATTCCATCTCTCACATCAGGCCCTGTGTTTCTTTGCCCAGTACCCCTGCCTGAGTGGATTCTTGCCTGGTTTGTAGTCACTTGCCAGGACATTTCCTCGTGCCAAGAAGGCTGAGTGCCGAAGAATTGATGCTTTTGAACTGTGGTGTTGGAGAAGACTCTTGAGAGTCCCTTGGACTGCAAGGAGATCCAACCAGTCCATTCTGAAGGAGATCAACCCTGGGATTTCTTTGGAAGGAATGATGCTAAAGCTGAAACTCCAGTACTTTGGCCACCTCATGTGAAGAGTTGACTCATTGGAAAAGACTCTGATGCTGGGAAGGATTGGGGGCAGGAGGAGAAGGGGACGACAGAGGATGAGATGGCTGGATGGTGTCACTGACTCAATGGATGTGAGTCTGAGTGAACTCCAGGAGTTGGTGATGGATAGGGAGGCCTGGCGTGCTGCGATTCATGGGGTCGCAAAGAGTCGGACACGACTGAGCGACTGAACTGAACTGAACTGAACTGGAGCTTTACTTCCTGTATCTGTTCCAGCTCAGCCAAGGACTTCCAAGACCCAGGGCTGATCCTTTCCTTCCTGTTTTCAAACCTCCCTTTGCTTCCCTGTGGCAGGAGGCTGCAGTTTGCAGATTGCTCATTTTCTCCTTGGCGTGGGCTAGATATCAAGTTATGCAGCATCCAGTGGTGGTTGGGTGATTTGTGAGTCTGAAGTGAGAGCCAAAGAGATGGATCCTTGTGGCTTCAGTAGGATTGCAATTGGCCTATCAGTAGACAGTGCTTTACTAATTGTGTCCCATGTGTGTATAATTTGTGCACTTTGATTGGCATTTTATAATCTAAGCAAGCCTCACTATCTGGACATAATTGGTACCCTGTGCCAAGAATGGCCAATTAAGGTCAAATCATTTTTCTGAATAACACAATGTACCATTGGCTGTGGTCTTCTGCCAAAAGTGTTTACCTAAAGCAAAATATGCTTTTTGCGCAGCACTGTCTGATAGAACCCTTAGCTGTAAATGTTCTGTACAGTGGCCTATGACTGTACAGGAGTCACAGGCAGCTGCTGAGCACTTGCAATGAAGATCATGTGACTGGGTTATAGGAAATGCAAGGGAGAAAGGAAGAAGAGAAACAGCGCCTGTAGCAAGCAGTGAGACATTCCTACAACGGGCAGCATCTGCCATGACCTGGTAGAACAGGCAACCCTGATGAGACTAGAACTACCTTCTGAAAGACTTCTTTCTAGAACGTCAAGAAAGTATATGGTGTGAATGTGGCAAGATCTTGACAGTTTTGAAATCTAGGTAATGAGTGTAAGAGAGTTATTATTCTATTTTTTTGAATGTCTGAATTTTCATAATAAAAAGATATATAAAAAAGTGAATCCATTTGAAATGGGAACCAATGTGTCATAAAGACTGAAAAATCCTAGGGAATTCCTTGACAGTCCAGTGGTTAGGACTCTGCACTTTCACTGCTGTGGACCTGGGTTCAATCCCTGTTTGGGATCTAAGATCCTGAAAGCTACACAGCATGCCAGAAAAAAAGAAGACTGTAAAACCCTCAAAAAAGTCTTGACTGAGATGAACATAGATGCAAAAATCCTCAACAAAATTTTAGCAAACAGAATTCAGCAACACATCAAAAAGCTCATACACCATGATCAAGTTGGGTTTATTTCAGGAATGCAAGGATTCTTCAATATACACAAATCAATGAATGTGATATACCATATTAACAAATTGAAAGATAAAAACCACATGATAATCTCAATGCTGTTGCTGCTGCTAAGTCGCTTCAGTCATGTCTGACTCTGTGTGACCCCATAGACGGCAGCCCACCAGGCTCTCCTGTCCCTGGGATTCTCCAGGCAAGAACACTGGAGTGGGTTGCCATTTCCTTCTCCAATGCATGAAAGTGAAAAGTGAAATCTCAATAGATGCAGAAAAAGCCTTTGACAAAATTCAATGCCCATTTATGATTAGAACTCTTCAAAAAAATGGGCATAGAAGGAACCTACCTCAACATAGTAAAGGCCATATATGATAAGCCTACAGCAAACCTTATTATCAATGGTGAAAAACTGAAAGCATTCCCCATAAGAATAGGAACAAGACAAGGCTGTCCATTTTCACCACTATTATTCAACATAGTTCTAGAAGTCCTAGCTACAGCAATCAGAGAAGAAAAAGAAATAAAAGGAATCCATATCAGAAAAGAAGTAAAGCTCTCACTGTTTACAGATGACATGATACGGTATGTAGAGAACCCTAAAGATAGTACCAGAAAATTACTAGAGCTAATCAGTGAATTTAGCAAAGTTTCAGGATACAAAATCAATACACAGAAATCACTTGCATTTCTATATACTAACAATGAAAAATCAGAAAGAGCAATTAAGGAATCAATCCCATTCACCACTGCAACAAAAAGAATGAAATATCTAGGAATAAACTTACCTAAAGAGACAAAAGAACTGTACAGAGAAAATTATAAGACACTGATGAAAGAAACCAAAGATGATATAAACAGATGGAGAGATATTCCATGTTCCTGGGTAGGAAGAATCAGTATTGTGAAAATGACTATACTACCAAATGCAATCTACAGATTCAATGTGATCCCTATCCAATTACCAATGGCATTTTTCACAGAACTAGAACAAAAAATTTCACAACTCATATGGAAACACAAAAGACCCCGAATAGCCAAAGCAGTCTTGAGAAAGAAGAATGGAGCTAGAGGAATCAACCTTCCTGACTTCCGATTATACTACAAAGCTACAGTCATCAAGACAGTATGGTACTGGCACAAAAATAGAAATATAGACCAATGGAACAAGATAGAAAGCTGAGAAATAAATCCATGCACCTATGGGTACCTTATTTTTGACAAAGGAGGAAAGAATATACAATGGGGCAAAGACAGCCTCTTCAACAAATGGTGCTGGGAAAACTGGACAGCTACATGTAAAAGTATGAAATTAGAACAGTTCCTAACACTGTACACAAAGATAAAATCAAAATGGATTAAAGACCTAAATATAAGACCAAAAACTAGAAAACTCTTAGAGGAAAACATAGAACACTTGATGACATAAATGAAAGCAAGATTCTCTATGACCCACCTCCTAGGAAATAAAAACAAAAGGAAACAAGTGGGACCTGATTAAACTTAAAAGCGTTTGCTCAGCAAAGGAAACTATAAGCAAGGTGAGAAGACAACCCTTGGAAAGGGAGAAAACAATAGCAAAGGAAACACCTGACAAAGGATTAATTTCCAAAATATACAAGCAGCTCATACAACTCAATACCAGGAAAACAAACAACTCAATCAAACAGTGGGGAAAGAAGACCTAAACAGACATTTCTCCAAAGGAGACATACAGATGGCTAACAAACACATGAAAAGATGCTCAACATCGCTCATTATTAGAGAAATGCAAATCAAAACCACAACGAGATATCACTTCACACCAGTCAGAATGGCCCTCATCAAAAAGTCTACAAATAATAAATGCTGGAAAGGATGTAGAGAAAAGGGAAGGCTCTCGCACTGTTGATGGGAATGTAAATTAATACAGCCACTATGGAAGAGGGTATAGAGATTCCTTTAAAAGCTAGGAATAAAACCACCATATGACCCAGCAATCACACTCCTAGGCATATACCCTGAGGAAACCGGGGTTGAAAAAGACACATGTATCCCACGGTTCACTGCAGCACTGTTTACAATAGCTAGAACATCGAAGCAAGCTAGATGCCCACTGACAGATGAATGGATAAAGAAGCTGTGGTACATATACACAGTGGAATATTACTCAGCCATAACAATGAATGCATTTGAGTTAGTTCTGCTGAGGTGGATGAATCTAGAACCTATTATACAGAGTGAAGTGAGTCAGAAAGAGAAAGATAAAAATCGTATTCTAACGTACATATATGGAATCTAGAAAAATGGTACTGAGGAATTTATTTACAGGTCAGCAATGGGGAAACAGACATAGAGAACAGACTTACAACATGGGGAGAGGGGAGGAGAGGGTGAGATGTATGGAAAGAGTAACATGGAAACTTACATTACTGTATGTAAAATAGATAGCCAATAGGAATGTGCTGTATGGCTCAGGAAACTCAAACAGGGGCTCTGTATCAACCCACAGGGGTGGGATGGGGAGGGAGATGGGACGGAGTTTTAAAAGGGAGGGGATATATGTATACCTATGGTTGATTCATATTGAGGTATGACAGAAAACAACAAAATTTTGTAAAGCAATTATCCTTCAATTTTAAAAAAAAGAAAAAAGTCTTGACTGAGATTTTATTTTGATAATATAAACAAAAATAAGTTTATTTTATCTTATACTTAACAGAATTGAAAATGTTTGCAACCAGGTACTAGTTTGTATAATGAGTAAAGAATGAATAAGTGCTAATTTTCTTTGCACAATTTTTCTGAAGATAATCACATTATATAGCATTATTTATTTCACATCTGATTCATAGTGGAGTGAGAAAGAGGGTCCAAAAATATTTAGGCTTCGTATTTTTTCTCAAGGTCCCTTTAATCCTGAGGTAGATTAAATCACACCCTATTTTGGCTACCTTTTCATTTGACTTCTATCTCTTTGCATGTACATAGAATTCAAGCTAGTTGGCCCAAAGTGGTAAAGTAATTATCTCATTTATCGAGCTATTCATCCTTCTGGATATTTTGGTGGGATATCTCATAGGAAAAAACAAGCCATTTTGCCCATCTAAGCTCACTCTTCACTTTTCATATGTTTTAAATTTACTATTTCTTCCCAACTATTCTATTTTGAAGCTCCTATTGGATCAGCAGCATTAGTTTTCTTTTCTGCTGATCTTATATGTCGGTGGCTTTGTGTGGGATTGGCTGGGACTTTAGTATCACTTTTGTTTACTCCGTGAAATCTTGCATTGTGTGCAGATTTATAGTTTCACTGTACAATTGATTTGCTTTGTAGACATCTGACAACCAGCCAGAGACTGGCTAGCCATTGGCTCAGTACCTGAGGTATGGTGCTTTAGGGTTCAGCAAGAAGTGAGCTTTGAGCAGGGATGGATTTTATAAGTGGTAATACTAATATACTCATTAGTAAATATTTTAACATTTTAAAGACTTCGGCTTCTCTGAATGGCCTTGTAACTACAGGGACTTGGGTAAAATACCCTACGATGATAAGTCGAATCGTAGAACTTGTGGCGGTTGGTTGTAACTGAACGAGATGTAAGTACTCGTTGCTGAGATAGCATCAAAGTGTGACAGTTTAAAGGGTAACCAGCTGAAAGGAAAACTTGTCTTCCTACTCACAGTACTTCTGACACTGTCTGGAGTTAGTGTGGATCCCACAGGGTGAGGCCTCAGTCCCACAAGGCTGTCCCCTCCTATGCCTAATTCATGTTGATGCTTGACAGAAAGCAAGAAAATTCTGTAAAGCAATTATCTTTCCATTAACAAAAGATAAGAAAAGACTGTCCCCTCATTCAGAGGCCAATCTAGGCCTCCAGTGAAAGTGAAAGTGAAGTCGCTCAGTCATGTCCGACTCTTTGCGACCCCTTGGACTGTAGCCCACCTGGCTCCTCCGCCCATGGGATTCTCCAGGCAAGAATACTGGGGTGGGTTGCCATTTCCTTCTCCAAGGGATCTTCCTGACCCAGGGATCGAACCCAGGTCTCCTACATTGCAGGCAGATGCTTTAACTTCTGAGTCACCAGGGAAGTCCCCCTAAAACTGAGTTCCTTTACCGAGTTTATGATTAATCTATTTAAAACTTTATTCCCTTTCTTGTCCCCTCTGACCTCAGTCCTATGCTAACTGAACCCTAGTCAACCAGAGTTGGATGACTAAAATTGCTCTTGTCAATAACGTTGTTGAAGTACTCAAATTGCTATTGTAGACATCATCATTAATGTAAAAACTCAGGTTGTTTCTCCAGGGCAATATGAGCTCACAGACCCCTGAGCCATGGACCACACATGGCTAGAGAATCTTAAACTGGAGATATCCTGACCTCTGAAATTATGATTAAGAATTGTCACAAGATAATGTTTAAACACAGCTTCTTTTTTCTTCCCTTTAAAAAACACCCCCAACCCGAAGATCGGGTTGGAGTAGATCTGGGGCTTGTCTTCCACTCCCTTGCTTGATGCCCTGGAAATACACTCTCACTTTCCTGCAGACACCTGCTGTTAGGGTTTGGCTGTCTGTGCTGCGGGCACAGAAGCCCTTGTTTGGTGACACAAGTACTTCTAACTGACTGGCTATCAGTAAGCCGTTCCCACTAACCCCTCCTCAGGTTTCATAACTTGCTGGGATGACTCATGGAACTCAGGATGGTGCTTTACTTAACTATCCTCTTTGTGGTAAGGACGTAGCTAGGAAACCAATGGAAATGAAATGAAAGAGATGCACGGGGCAGCGTACATGGGAAGAGGTTTGGAGCTTCCATGCTCTCTCTGTGTGCATTACCCTGTCAGCACCTTGATGTGAATCCTGCTGCTTCGGGTTTTAGTGGAAGTTCGGTTAGATAGGTATGGTTGATTATTAACCATTGGTGATTGAACTCAATCTCCAGCCCCTTACCCCTCCAAGGAGGTGGGGGAGGGGTAGGCATGAAATTTCCAAGTTTCTAATCACAGGGTTGGTTCCTCTGGCAACCAGTCTTTATACTCCAAGAGTCACCTCATTAGCATAAACTCAGGTATAGTTGAAACAGACTTTTTAGAAATAACAAAAAAGATGTTCCCATTTCTCTTTCACTCAGGAAATTACAAGTTTTAGGAGCTCTGTTCTGGGGACCAGGAGCAGAGTATCAAATATGTATTTCTTATTATGCAAGACAGTTATTCTAGGAAACTAATCTTGTGTTAATTTAAAAATAAATTGTTGTTTAATCACCAAGTTGTGTCCAGCTCTTTTGAGATCCCATGGACTATAGCCCCCTAGGCTCCTCTGTCCATGGGATTTATTTCCCAGGTGAGAACACTGGAGTGAGTTGCCATTTCTTTCTCCAGGGGATCTCTCTGACCCAGGGATCGAGGCTACATCTCCTGCACTGGCAGGCAGATTCTTTACTGAGCCAGCGTGGTGCTGGTGGTGAAGCACCTGCCTCACAATGCAGGAGACATAAGAGACACAGGCTCGAGCCCTGGGTTGGGAGAAGATCCCCTGGAGGAGGGCATGGCAACCTACGCCTGTATTCCTGCCTGCAGAATCCATGGACAGAGGGGCCTGGCTGGCTACAGTCCACAGGATCGCAGAGTCAGACATGCCTGAAGTGACTTGACATGCATGCATACCTTTGTGTACTTGTCTCCTAAGCAACTTTCTGGGAGTGCAATCTTGGGGTCAAAATGTTTCATTAAAAATAGCTTTTGGGACTTCCCTGGTAGTCCAGTGGTTAAGAATCCACCTGCCAATGCATGGGACGCAGGTTCGCTTCCTGGTCTGGGAAGATCTCATATGCCTTGGGGCAACTAAACCCACGCATCACAACGACTGAGGCCACACTTTGTAACTAAGGAAACTTGTACACCTTGGCGCTGGTGTTTTGCAACAAGAGAAGCCTCTGCATGAGAAAGCCGTGCACTGCAACTAGAGAGTAGCTGGCATGCAACAACGAAGAGCTAGCATAGCCAAAAACAAATAAAAAAATTAAAAAAATCTTGCTTTGTAGTAGATGGCCAGATGAAGACTGTACACTTCTACCAACAAGTTAAGAAAATGTTCACTTTCCTCCATCTTTCCAACACTAGATATTATCAGCCTTTAGAGATGTGGGCCAATTTGATAAGTGAGACAGAGCTCTCCTTTTGTTTCATTTCTTTGTTTATTAGTATAGGTGTTCTGTTTTTGCTAAATAAATGCTGATTTTGTTAATAGGCTCAACTCTAGGTGGGATACTGATGTTTATTACCTCCCTGGCAGCTAGGCGTGCCATGTAGCATAATTCTGACCAATGAAATATAAACAGTGTATTGGGGCTTTTGGGAAGTCTTTTGCTTTTCCTGATAACTGGGAAGCCATATAACATTTACCAGGTCTATCTATGTGTTCACCAGCTGCTGATCCACTTCCTTTTCCTTTTTTCCCTGCCTTGAATGTGGACACGATGCCTGGAGCTATGCCATTTTGGCATCATAGTGTGATAAGCATGAGGGCAGATAACTCCGTTTAAGCCACAGTGAATGGCTTACTTTCATCTCGCAGCTGAAACTATTCCTAAGTGAGGTACTAGGTGAACCTGAACTCCATTTTGTGTGCTAGCTGCACAGTGTATTTATTACTGTATGAGAGTATTTGGTTTGTCTGTCTGGCTCCTCTCTACAGTGGGAGCTCCTTGAAAAAAGGGGCCACCTGACAATAAGACACAGATTGAGTGTTCACGAAGTATGTTTGAAAGGAATGTATGATAGTATTTAATTACATATGCAAATTGTTTTTAAAATGGAGAGCTCAGGGTGGATATTGACTTTTTCAGTAAATTTCAGGAAGACGGCTGCTCCAGGTCATCACACTCTGTGGCCTTTGTACCCCTTTATCAGTTTGAGAGATTCTCATTCCTAAAGCTGTGCTCCCTAACTTTTTTCATATCATGAATCACTCGGAATATGATCATGTTTGTGGTAGAACACTGCCCTGTAAATGACTGGAAGATTTCTTGCTGCAGAAGTAGCACCTGGGGAGTCTTGCTTCCTCATACTTCACTGGGTCACCCCTGGGCCAAACATGTCAGCATCTCTGAACAGCTAACTACTGAGTAGCCTTATTAGTCTGGAAGCTCTGCTCTGCGGAGAGGGGAAGGCTTTTCTATTTTCCAGTAGGGAACATCATGAAGACTTTTAAATTTATGCCAAAAGACACGCATGACTATGTAACAAGTATCAGTGTTTGGCTCCATCTAGTGGTCTAAATGGAGCCAAACACTGATACATCTACTGGTCTAATTGGAGAAGGCAATGGCGCCCCACTCCAGTACTCTTGCCTGGAAAATCCCATGGATGGAAGAGCCTGGTGGGCTGCAGTCCATGGGGTCGCTCAGAGTCGAACACGACTGAGCGATTTCACTTTCACTTTTCACTTTCATGCATTGGAGAAGGAAATGGCAACCCACTCCAGTGTTCTTGCCTTAAGAATCCCAGGGACGGGGGAGCCTGGTGGGTTGCCGTCCATGGGGTCGCACAGAGTCGGACACAACTGAAGCGATTTAGCAGCCGCAGCAGGAAGCAATCTAAATGCTTCCTCAGATCTCAGTGATACTTCATTGCAACTGTGCTGCTAAGTACAGTTATCATCTTGATTTTACACACTTTCATCAGCCTTTTTGGAGAATGAAATGGCAACCCACTCCAGTATTCTTGCCTGGAGAATCCCATGGACAAAGGAGTCTGCTGGGCTACAGTCCATGGGGTCGCAAAGAACTGGACACGACTGAGCGACTAACACACACAGAGTGGTCTAAAATGGATTTGGGTTTCTAACAATCCGGGCTTTGACAAGTTGCGCCGATCTATTCTTGTTGCTGTTCAGTCACTAAGTCGTGTCCGACTCTTGGCAACCCCATGAACTATAGCATGCCAGGTTTCCCTGTCCTTTACTATGTCCTGGAGCTTCAAACTCACGTCCATTGAGTCACTTGATGTCATCCAACCATCGCACCATCCTCTTTCCATCCCGTTCTACTCCTGCCTTTGCTCTTTCCCAGTATCAGAGTCTTTTCCAATGAGTCTGCCCTTCGGATCAGGTGGCCAAAGTACTGGAGCTTCAACTTCAGCATCAGTCCCTCCAATGAGTATTCAGAACTGATTTCCTTTAGGATTGACTGGTTTGATCTCCTTGCAGTCCAAGGGACTCCCAAGAGTCTTCTCCAACACCACAGTTCAAAAGCATCGATTCTTCTGTGCTCAGTCTTCTTTATGGTCCAGCTCACATCCATACATGACTACTGGAAAAACCATAGCTTTGACTATGTGGACCTTTGTTGGCAAAGTGATGTTCTCTGCTTTTGAATATGCTGTCTAGGTTTGTCATAGCTTTTCTTGCAAGAAGTAAGCGTCTTTTAACTTTGTGGCTGCAGTCACTATCTGCAGTGATTTTGGAGCCTAAGAAAATAAAATTTGTCACTGTTTCCATTGTTTCCCCATCTATGTGCTGTGAAGTGATGGGACCAGACGCCATGATCTTCATTTTTTGAATACTGAGTTTTAAGCCAGACTTTTTCACTTTCCCCTTTCACCTTCATCAAGAGGCTCTTTAGTTCCTCTTTGCTTTCTGCCATTACAGTGGTATCTGCATGTCTGAAGTTGTTATTTCTCCCAGCAATTTTGATTCCAGCTTGTGATTCATCCAGCCCACATTTTGCATGATGTACTCTGCATATATGTTAAGTAAGCAGGATGGCAATATACAGCTTTGTCGTACTCCTCCTTTCCCAATTTTGAACCAGTCCATTGTTCCATATCTGTTCTAGCTGTTGCTTCTTGTCTTGTATACAGGTTTCTTAGGAGGGGGCTTCCTTTTTGGCTCAGCTGGTAAAGAATCCGCCTGCAATGCAGGAGACCTGGGTTCGATCCTTGGGCTGGGAAAATCCGCTGGAGAAGGGAAAGGCTACTCACTCCAGTATTCTGGCCTGGAGAATACCATGCACTGTGTAGTACATGGGGTTGCCAAGTGTTCGACATGACTGAGCGACTTTCACTTCTTATGAGGCAGGTAAAGTGATCTGGTATCCTCATATCTTTAAGAATTTTCCATAGTTTGTTGTGATCCACACAGTCAAAGACTTTAGTGTAGTCAGTGAAGCAGAAGTAGATTTTTTTTTTTGAATTCCATTCCCAAGGAAAGGAATTGCTTTTTCTATGATTCAATGGATGCTGGTAGTTTGATTTCTGGTTCCTCTGCCTTTTTGAAATCCAGCTTGTATATCTGGGAGTTCTCGGTTCACATACTGCTGAAGACTAACTTGAAGGATTCTGAGAATAACCTTGCTCGCATGTGAAATGAGTGCAATTGTACAGCAATTTGAACACTGTTATTGCCTTTCTTTGGGATTGGAATGAAAACTGACTGAGTTTTCCAAATTTGCTGACATATTGAGTGCAGCACTTTCACAGGATCATCTTTTAGGATTTGAAATAGCTCAGCTGGAAGGGTTATGTAGGCATACATAATTTTCTTTCTTTCTTTATTTTTCCTTTCCTCTTTTCCTTCCAAGATCCCTCCCTCCTCCTTCCCTCTCTCCCTTACTCTTCTCTCTCTTTCTTTTCATTTCTGTTATGGTTGGAGAACAGAGGTGTTATGATATTGAATTTTTGGAATTATTAAAGTGTACTTTAAGGTGCATTCATATGTTTAATTATTATAAGTGTTCTGAATTACATAGTTACATATGTAATTACATAATTCTGTTTATTGTGGATACAGACACATACATATAAATTTAAAAAGCATTTTGTAGGTCTGACCTAAATCAAATCCCTTATGATTATGCAGTGGAAGTGAGAAATAGATTTAAGGGACTAGATCTGATAGATAGAGTGCCTGATGAACTATGGACGGAGGTTCGTGACATTGTACAGGAGACAGGGATCAAGACCATCCCCATGGTAAAGAAATGCAAAAAAGCAAATTGGCTGTCTGGGGAGGCCTTACAAATAGCTGTGAAAAGAAGAGAAGCAAAAAGCAAAGGAGAAATGGAAAGATATAAGCATCTGAATGCAGAGTTCCAAAGAATAGCAAGAAGAGATAAGAAAGCCTTCCTCAGCGATCAGTGCAAAGAAATAGAGGAAAACAACAGAATGGGAAAGACTAGAGATCTCTTCAAGAAAATTAGAGATACCAAGGGAACATTTCACGCAAAGATGGGCTCAATAAAGGACAGAAATGGTATGGACCTAACAGAAGCAGAAGATATTAAGAAGAGGTGGCAAGAATACACAGAAGAACTGTACAAAAAGATCTTCATGACCCAGATAATCACAATGGTGTGATCACTCACCTAGAGCCAGACATCCTGGAATGTGAAGTCAAGTGGGCCTTAGAAAGCATCACTACGAACAAAGCTAGTGGAGGTGATGGAATTCCAGTTGAGCTATTCCAAATCCTGAAAGATGATGCTGGGAAAGTGCTGCACTCAATATGCCAGCAAATCTGGAAAACTCAGCAGTGGCCACAGGACTGGAAAAGGTCAGTTTTCATTCCAATCCCAAAGAAAGGCAATGCCAAAGAATCCTCAAACTACTGCACAATTGCACTCATCTCACATGCTAGCAAAGTAATGCTCAAAATTCTCCAAGCCAGGCTTCAGCAATACGTGAACTGTGATGTTCAAGCTGGTTTTAGAAAAGGCAGAGGAGCCAGAGATCAAATTGCCAACATCCGCTGGATCATGGAAAAAGCAAGAGAGTTCCAGAAAAACATCTATTTCTGCTTTATTGACTATACCAAAGCCTTTGACTGTGTGGATCACAATAAACTGTGGAAAATTCTGAAAGAGATGGGAATACCAGACCACCTGACCTGCCTCTTGAGAAATCTGTATGCAGGTCAGGAAGCAACAGTTAGAACTGGACATGGAACAACAGACTGGTTCCAAATAGGAAAAGGAGTATGTCAAGGCTGTATATTGTCACCCTGCTTACTTAACTTATATGCAAAGTACATCATGAGAAACGCTGGGCTGGAGGAAGCACAAGCTGGAATCAAGATTGCCGGGAGAAATATCAATAACCTCAGACATGCAGATGACACCACCCTTATGGCAGAAAGTGAAGAGGAACTAAAAAGCCTCTTGATGAGAGTGAAAGAGGAGAGTGAAAAAGTTGGCTTAAAACTCAACATTCAGAAAACTAAGATCATGGCCTCTGGTCCCATCACTTCATGGGAAATAGATGGGGAAACAGTGGAAACAGTGTCAGACTTCATTTTTTGGGCTCCAAAATCACTGCAGATGGTGATTGCAGCCATGAAATAAAAAGACGCTTACTTCTTGGAAGGAAAGTTATGACCAAACTAGATAGCATATTCAAAAGCAGAGACATTACTTTGCAAACAAAGGTCCATCTAGTCAAGGCTATGGTTTTTCCAGTGGTCATGTATGGATGTGAGAGTTGGACTGTGAGAAAGCTGAGTGACGAAGAATTGATGCTTTTGAACTGTGGTGCTGGAGAAGACTTTTGAGAGTCCCTTGGACTGCAAGGAGATCCAACCAGTCCATTCTAAAGGAGATCCGTCCTGGGTGTTCATTGGAAGGACTGATGCTAAAGCTGAAACTCCAATATTTTGGCCACCTGATGTGAAGAGTTGACTCATTGGAAAAGACTCTGATGCTGGGAGGGATTGGGGGCAGGAGGAGAAGGCGCCAATAGAAGATGAGATGGCTGGATGGCATCACCGACTTGATGGACATGAGTTTGAGTGAAGTCTGGGACCTGTGATAGACAAGGAGGCCTGGCGTGCTGCGATTCATGGGGTCGCAAAGAGTCGGACACGACTGAGCGACCAAACTCAACTGTGGCGTTTCATATCTGTGCTTATTGTTTTATCTCCTGTGTTTATAGGTTCCAAGAGAGATGTTAAAATTATTGATCTAGCTGTTACTTCCTACAGTTCTATCAGTTTCTGAGAATGTATTATTAACTTATTATTTCTCTTAACATTTCTTCCAGTTGTGCCTTCCTCCATAACTAGAGAACAAATCAAGTTGATTTTGCATACATATTTCAAGCCATTGTATAGTATGCTGCTAAGTTACTTCAGTCATGTCCAACTCTGTGCGACCCCATAGATGGCAACCCACCAGGCTCCCCTGACCCTGGATTCTCCAGGCAAGAACATTGGAGTGGGTTGCCATTTCCTTCTCCAATGCAGGAAAGTGAAAAGTGAGAGTGAAGTCGCTCAGTTGTGTCTGACTCTTAGCGACCCCATGGACTTCAGCCTACCAGGCTCCTCCGTCCATGGGATTATTCAGGCAAGAATACTGGAGTGGGGTGCCATTGCCTTCCCCAGATTTGTATTGTATATCTTAAACTAAAACAATGTTATATATCAATAATATCTCAATACTGCTGGAAAATTTTCATTCATTTTTATGGTGCAACAGTATCTCTTCATCAGCTTTCATCTCAACAGAGTTTTACACTGCTCTGATACCACCTCACAATCTGTAACACCCATGGTTTAACTGCAGGTTTCTAGGGGGACATGGTGTCCCAAGGAAATGGATGGGTTGGGTTCTAGGGGATGGAGTAAAAAGCTCTACTCCAACATGCCTTCTCATTGCAACTTCTGCCTTTACTTACGTTTTAGTCTTTTCAGAGCTTTCTTGGGGATTATTATTTTGGGGGGATGGTTATTTCCTGGTATTCATGTTTCCTTCTCCATTCTTGGGAGCAAGTCTGCAGCCTTGGTTTGCTAAGTTGGCAGGAATTAGGGCTGCATGGCCCCTTGATTTAATTTTAAAAATTCCAATTTTATTGATTTATTTTTAATTTCAGTTTTATTGAAATATAATTGACATAGTCCATTGTATAAATTTAAGGTATGCAATGTGATAACTTGACTTACATATATTGCAAAATAACTAACATGATAAGTTTACTTACCATCCATCATCTTTTATAGATACAAGAAAAAAAGGAAAAAAATATTTTTCTTGTGATGAAACCTTTTGTCAGCTCTCAGATAGATTACACAGCACTGTAAACTAATCATGTTGAATATTTCATCCCCAGTGGATTTTGAATTATGATTTGAAAGGTCATTCTTCTATCTAGTGGGCACTTTTAATCTGAAAACTTGTATTCTACTTTTCTGGGAATGGTTTCACATTATTTCTTTGATAAACCTGTCTGCTTAGTTTTCTTGGATATCTTTTTCTGGAACTTATATTATTCTTTTATTTTACATCTTTGTGGTTTTTTTTAACTCCCCCCTGCCACCATCTCAAGATTCTAAACACTTACTCCTATATTTTGCTTTAGTAGTATTACAGTTTTATTCTTTATATTGATATATTGATCTGTATGGAATTTACTTTGGTGTCTGATATAATACAGGAACTTAACTTCTCCCCCAAACGTTAGCCATTTATTCAAATACTGTTTATTCAGTCATCTATCTTTCTTCTGCTTACTTGAAATGTAAAATTTTGATTTTTTATTTATTTAAAAAAATTTTATTTTTACTTTATTTTACTTTACAATACTGTATTGGTTTTGCCATACACTGACATGAATCAACCATGGGTGTACATGAGTTCCCAATCCTGAACCCCCCTCCCACCCCATATCATCTCTCTGGATCATCCCCGTGCACCAGCCCCAAGCATCCTGTATCCTGCATCAAACATAGACTGGCGATTCGTTTCTTACATGATAGTATACATGTTTCAGTGCCATTCTCCCAAATCATCCCACCCTCTCCCTTTCCCTCAGAGTCACTTTATTCTTTTATTAATATTCACCTATCAATTGACCCGCTTGAATTTTCTAGATAGGCAATCACATCTTTTGCAAAACAGTGTCGGTTTCCCCACCCCCTTTTGAGATTTATGTCTTTGTCTTTTGCTCCTATTATTACTGATTGATTGCTTCCGACTATGGCATTAGTTTCTTGCTATAGATTTGTGGGGAGACAATTTTTTTTTAAAAATTTCATGAAGTTAAATAAGCTTCTTTCTCTTCTTCAGCTTTAAAATCAAATCAGGAGTGGTATCAAACACGATAGAATGGTTTACAGACACAGGTATCCCCTGCTTTACACCACTTCACTTTTACAAAGACTTACCTTAAAAGATCTGTTTTTAAGCTATTTTGAGGGCAGGAAGAGAGAGGAACATGCAGAGAGAGGACTTGTGGACACAGAAGGGGAAAGAGAGGGCAGGACCGGTTGGGAGAGTAGCACTGAAATATACACACTGTGTGTGCACAGCACGCTCAGTTGTGTCTGTTTCTTTGCCACCCCATGTTCTGTAGCCCACCAGGCTCCTCTGTCCTTGGAATTTTCCGGGCAAAAATACCATGTGTAACATCGATAGCTAGTGGGAAGCTGCTCTATAACACAGGGAGCCCAACTTGCCGCTCTGCGATGACATAGAGGGGTGAGAGGCTCACGAAGGAGGGGATATGTATATACACGTACACATATGTGTACACATACTTGTGGCGGATTCAGGCTGTTACCCGGCAGAAACCAACACAATAGTGTGAAGCAAGTATCCTTATTCAATTAAAAAAAGACCTGTTTTTGCTTTGAACTGCAAGAAATCTGAAGAAGACTTTTGCTTTTGCAAAAAAGGCAAGAAGCTAAAACAGCATTCAGCTTTTTTTGCTAGCCAGATGAGGCTGTGTGGAGGCAGCTGAATCCCAAACATAGAGTGCCCTGCCCAACTCCCTCTTTGGGAACCGCGTGGCACCTCAGCAAGGAGCTGCTGAAACTGTGAACCATGTCTGTGAGCATCTGTGCTTTGTCTAGATGTATTTCATGTGTCCTTTAGCAAGATGTATCCTGAGGTAATCACTTCTAGCTTTATTGCCCTTTTGTAGTTTTACAAAAGGTTTCATAGGAACGCTCTACTTTTGGATAGTGAGAGAAATGTGTTTATCAAGATAGTGGTGAAATTTTTCTCAACAATCTGTTAATGTGGTAAGAAAATTTCTACTCTTGAACCATTCTTATATTCTTTAAATAAGTTCCACTAGATTGTTATTATTATTCGTTTAATAGAATGCTGGATTCTATTTCCTGATATTTCATTTAGAAAATTTGCATTTGGTTTATAAGGAGTTTTTTTTTCTCCTTTCGCATTCTTTTCCCTTTCTTCCTGTCTTCCCTTTCTTCCTTCCTCACTTCTTTCTTTTCTTCTTCTCTTACTTCTTTCCTCCTTCCATGTTTCTTCCTTTTAAAAAATATTCTAGTTTGTCTAATTTTGGTGTGATGGTTATAGGAGCTGCCAAGAATATCGCGGTCAGGGAAGGCAAATTCATACACTGAATCTATGTCAGTCTCTATTAGGACAAATTGCTGTCCCCTTCCTGACAGAAGTGCCCAGTGTGAGCCCCTGGAGTGGACTGAGTGCCTTCCCTGGGAACTGGTGCCGTCTGCCTTGGCAGGGTAGGCACTCAGCAGCAGTGTGGCCAGAGCAACCTCTCTAAGGGAAAGTCCACACAGAGCGTCCGTCTTGTTTGCATGGCCACTTTGTACCCAGACTTAATGAACAAGCACTGGGCGATTGGGGAAGAGGCTGACTGACATTTACGAGAACATTCTCTTCAGGAGACAGATGCTGTTTTCTAGGTATTCTACTTCTTTCCAAGTCCTAGACCAGCTGGCCAATCTGTTAGCTGCTGCACGTGAACCACTGTAGACCCACATCACAGGCCATCTTTCCTTCCATACAACATGGACCACCAGATGTCTTGCCTGAAGTTCTGTCTTTGGGAAGATCTCCAAATACTGTTTTCTAGCGTTTTCCCTGAGTGGTTGTCCACTTTAGGCTGGTGCTGGCATATTGCGCTTTTTTCTCTTCATTTTATGGTCATAGGGACCCATGAGATCACAGAATAGTGGCAGGCCTGGCAGCAAAGCAGTCGGGGCAGATCCTGTGGAATCTGACACACACACACAGGTGTTTTATTGGGTCTTTTGGAACCACTCAGGCTTTTCCAGTATGTACCCCTTACATGTCATAATGAAATGCTTCTGAACATGCTCAATTTTTTGATTTGGGGGTTCATATAACACCTAGTTCCTAATGGGCAGTTTAGTAAAATTAGTTCACAAAGCAGGTTATGGTTTTAATTAGATTTCTCATTCATCAGTATTCCTTGTATACACTGTTTTTTCTTGTCTTGAGGTCACTGTTCTGATTTAATTTTCATGTTCATGAAACTATTCTTGAGTTATTTCCTTAGAAAGGACATGTTTATGGTAGACTGTATGAGAAATGCATTAGAAGTATGGTTATCTTTGTCAAATAGCCTGTTCTTTCTTTCTGGAAGCTCCTAAGATTTTCTTTTGATAATCAATCCCAGTTCAAAAATTTTACAGGAAATGTCATATTTATGATTTTAAAAAATTAACTCTGCTTGGTACTTAGCTTGTCATTTTCAATCAGAAAATTCAAGTCTTTTTTCCAGATAAGGAAGTTTTCATGTATTATATCTTATATTATTACTTTCTCTACTATTCCTTTCTTTATTTTGGAACTATTATTATTCACTCTTTTTTCCTCCACGCTTCTTTTCTTGTCATGAATATGTGTTTGTGGTGTTATTTATTTATGTGTTTACTTAACAAACATTTTGAGTACCTCCTCTGTGCCCAAATTCAGGCACTTGGGTTATATCTTGAGTAACACAAAGAACCCTGCTTGCAAGGAGCTCGCATTTTAGTGAGAAGAGATAGATGACAAAGAAGTAAATTCCATAATATATTTGAAGATGATGAGTACTAAAGAAGAAAGAGACAAGTAGGGTAGGGCAAGGAGAGTTGGGAGTGGTATTAATAATATAGGGATGATCTGAAATTTTAAATGGGTTGTTCAGGGTAGGCCTCTTGAGAAGGTGAGAAGTAGTAAAACAAGGTGAGGGAGGGAGCCTTGCAGGACCTGGGGAAGAACATTCTAGGAGGCAGCTAGTGCAAAGGCCCTGAGAAGGGAGTGTACCTTGTGTGTTGGATGAAGGGCAAGAATGCTGGTATGCCTGGTGCAGAGTGGGTATGGAGGTTCTGATGGATAACAAAACCTATAGGGTCTTTATAGACCACGGTAAAGACTTTGGATTTACTCTGGCTAAAATGGGAAGCCACTGTAGAGTACTGAGACAGAAGAATAACTTGATCTGACTTGTTATAAGAGGGGGAGAGGGTTGGGGGAAGGATGGAATAGAGGGTTGTGGTTAGCAGATGTAAGTTATTATATGTAAAATGGATAAGCAATAAGGTCATACTGCATAGCACAGAGAACTATATTCAATATCCTCTGATAAACCATAATGGAAAAGAATATGAATGTGTATGTATATAACTGAGTCACTTTGCTGTACAGCAGAAATTTATACAACATTGTAAATCAACTATACTTTAATAAGATAAAAATGTTTTAATATAGTTTCATAAAAAATAAAAAGATCTCCCTGGCTAATCTGTTAGGCATATATTGTACAGGTATCAATTGTATAGAAATAGATTGTAGAGGTAAAAGTGGGAAAATTAATTGGAAGTGATTCTTTCACAATGAGTGTGATAGTGGCTGGGATCAGGGTGGTAGCAGTGGAGTTTGGTAGCAGTGGACTATAAAGGCTAGCAGAGTTTCCACTAGCTGAAATGAGGAATGCTATGAGAGCAAAATCAATAATTTGGCTTGAGATATGTTAAGTTTGAGAAGTCTAATGTTTCAAGTGGAGGTATTGGGTAGGTAGTTAGATATTTGAGTCTAGAGTCCAGGAGACAAATTTGGCAAAATCTATAAATGTGGGAGTAACTGGCATATGTAGTTAGTAGTTAAAGGTATAAAATTGGATGAGATAACTGTATTGGTCAGAATAGGTGAGGCCTCTGCCTTGGAAACAAATATCTCCCAAATACAAGCAATTGATACACAGATGTTTGCTCAATGATATGAAGCTTGAGGCACATCTGGGCTCATTTCCAGGACATCTGTGTTTTATAGAGTGACTCAGCGAACAGGCTGCTTTGGTTTTTTGGTCCCGCACATCAACATGAGGAATTCTCTAAATAGCTACAGCAGGAGAATAGACAGCTGGAAAATTTTATGCCAGGCTTTGCTGGGAAGTGACCTGTCTCTTCTACTCAGTCTGTTGGCCAGAACTAGTCACATATGGTCTTCTAGTTGCTGGGAAGGAGTGGGAGGAGATGGGGATGTCATCAGGGAAGTTAGAGGGGAAAAGAAGGTCATGGAGAGGAGGAGGAGATAGCAAAGGAGACAGGGAAGAAATGTTCAGGGGATGAAAGGAATTCCAGGAGATGGTATCCTGGAACCCAAGGATGAAACTATTACAAGGATGGGAATGTGGCCTTGCTGGGACAGTGAGATGTGGACAGGCCATGGGATCTATATGGAAATGATCTGTAATCTGGAGGAGAGCAATTTATTACTGTCACGTGGAAAAGCCTGATTGAAGTGAGTTAAAGAGAGATGGTGGACGGAGAAGAATTTGAGACAAGTACAGACAAGAAATGGGACAGATGTTGGCAGGAGAAGTAAGTTCGAGACTAGGGTGTTTTGAGGACTTCCCTGGCCGTCCAGTGGTTAAGACTGCATGCTTCTGCTGCAGGGGGCATGTGTTCGATCCCTAGTTGGGGGACTGTGATCCCACAAGCAGTGCTGTGTGGTCAAAAAAACAAAACCAAAACTGCAGTGTGTTTTTTTTTTTAATTTATTTTAGTTGGAGGATCATTAGTTTACAATATTCCATTGGTTTCTGCCATATATCAACACGAACCAGCCATAGGTCCATGGGGTCGCTAAGAGTCAGACACGACTGAGCGACTTCACTTTCACTTTTCACTTCCATGCATTGGAGAAGGAAACGGCAACCCACTCCAGTGTTCTTGCCTGGAGAATCCCAGAGACGGGGGAGCCTGGTGGGCTGCCGTCTATGGGGTCGCACAGAGTCGGACACGACTGAAGTGACTTAGCATAGCATATGTATGTCCCCTCTCTCTTGAACCTCTGTCCCACCTCCCACCTGATCCCACGCTTCTACGTTGTCACAGAGCACCAGATTTGAGCTCCCTGCATGACACAGCAAATTTCCACTGACTATCTAATTTTACATACAGTGAAAGTGAAACTTGCTCAGTCGTGTCCAATTCTTTGCAACCACATGGACTTCTCCAGGAAGTCCATGGAATTCTCCAGGCCAGAATACTGGAGTGGGCAGCCTTTCCTTTCTCCAGGGGATCTTGCCAACCCGGGGACTGAACCCAGGTCTCCCACATTGCAGGCAGATTCTTTACTAGCTGAGCCACAAGGGAAGCCCAAGAATACTGGAGTGGGTATCCTATCCCTTCTCCAGCAGATCTTCCCTACCCAGGAATCAACCCGGGGTCTCCTCCACTGCAGGTGGATTCTTTACCAACCGAGCTCTCAGGGAAGCTCCTTGCATATGGTAATGTATATGTTTCAATGCTATTGTTTCAGTTGGTCCCATCCTTTCCTCCACCCCCCCCCGCCCGCCCCCCGGCTGTGTCCACAAGTCTTTTCTTTCTGTTAGTAAGACTAGGGTGTTTTTGCTTGTTTTTTTCAGCGGGAGAGGTAACAACACTGTTATACACAGTTGAAGAAGATCCAGTAGAATGAAAGAATGAAGACTGATGATGTAGCAGAGAGAGAGCAATGTTGTTGGAGCAGGACCCTTGCATTGGTTAGGGGAGACTGGCTGTGGGTGGCAGCTTGGACAATCCATCTTAGATTGTGGGTGGAAGGTGGGAAAGGTGGACAGACTCTGGTGGAAGGGGGCTGGCACAGGCAGAGTATTGGGGGTTTGCGGTGAGAGAGGAAAGTGAGAAACAGCCTCTGGAGACTGGGGAGTGGACAGATGAGGGACGTACAACATGACCTGGGCAGGACAAACTGCCTCTTGAGGCTCACAGTCAGGGACTGGAGTGAAGCCTGTCCATGCGACTTGTGAGTTTCCCAGCTATCTTCTGCTGCAGAGTTGGATTTAACATGGTTAAGGTTTCATTAAGAGAGTTCAAGGAAGTTAGGGGCAGGAGTTCGGGGTGTGTGTGAGAGTGATAATTATGATAATGCTAGAGCATCCATTTTGTTTTTCATTACCTCTACTGGATTTTTATAATTTGAATTGATGTATATGTGCTCTGTATGTATATAGAATAAAAACTGTATTAAAAATAAAATAAAAAATACCAAGTATATAAAATGTAAAAATAAATAAGTTAAAATTATAACAAAAATCTAAAAAAATAACTGTAATGAGAACTCTTAAGGAGAGTCAGGAAGATATTACCAAGAAACAATAAGAAAAAAACAAAGATTTTGGGGGTATATCTATACCAAATCTGTACCTAATTTCTCTCTCCCTATCTATCTGTATGGACATATTTCCTTAAGAGTTCTCATCACAGTCACTCCTGTGTTACTCTTAGCACTGTTTTTTGTTTCCTTGCTGAAGTCTGCCTCTGCTGGGGTCACCTCCTCTGATGGCTGGCTTCTGTCCCCTTCCTTCGAGCCACCTTGGAGGTCCTTTGAATTAGTGCTCTCACTGTGGCCCCGGGCCAGGGCATTAGCGTCACTTGGGAGCTCTGTGGGAATGCAGATGCTCAGGCTCTGCTGGAGACCCCCTGAATCAAATATTTGGGGGGCAGGGCCCAGGAACATGTATGTTTACTAGCTCCCCAGGGATTCTGTTGAGAACTGCAGCTTGTATCTCTGTGGCCTTTGCTTTCCTGCTCATGTGAGGGATGTGGGCCCCTCCAGACCTGTGCTGGTAAGATACGGGGGCTCTTGCCCAATCACACTGGGGAGTTAGCATGAGGCATGAGAGCAAGTCCTTCCTTCCCTGGGGGCGTGGGGACAAGAGAATGGTGAGTGAGCTGGCCAACAGAGGTTTGCATTCCCATTTCTCTACTTCTCCATCCATATGTTTTGGGTTGAATCAGCACCCAGCCAGCCCTGTGCATATTAATTACCATTCTTACCTCACTGTGGTCCTTGTAGGCTTTCTTGGGCCTCTTCCTGGCTCAGGGAAGAAGGGAGGAAACTAAGATCTCAGACCCAGAGAGAACACAAAGACAGCCAAGTTTCTAAATGGATTAACTTACAACCAAGGAAAGACTAATCTGAAAATCATGATATTTTTGATTTGCTTAGGCAAATCCTGACAGACCCATCCAAACATTTTTTCTGCATGAAGAACTGAATGGGGAAGATTGCAGGTTGATGTAAGAAAGCCTTCCTCAGCGATCAGTGCAAAGAAATAGAAGAAAACAACAGACTGGGAAAGACTAGAGATCTCTTCAAGAAAATTAGAGATACCAAGGGAACATTTCATGCAAAGATGGGCTCGATAAAGGACAGAAACAGTATGGACCTAACAGAAGCAGAAGACATTGAGAAGAGGTGGCAAGAATACACAGAAGAACTGTACAAAAAGATCTTCATGACCCAGATAATCACAATGGTGTGATCACTCACCTAGAGCCAGACATCCTGGAATGTGAAGTCAAGTGGGCCTTGGAAAACATCACTACAAACAAAGCTAGTGGAGGTGATGGAATCCCAGGTTGAGCTATTTCAAATCCTAAAAGATGATGCTATGAAAGTGCTGCACTCAATATGCCAGCAAATTTGGAAAACTCAGCAGTGGCCACAGGACTGGAAAAGGTCAGTTTTCATTCCAATCCCAAAGAAAGGCAATGCCAAAGAATCCTCAAACTACTGCACAATTGCACTCATCTCACACGCTAGTAAAGTAATGCTCAAAATTCTCCAAGCCAGGCTTCAGCAATATGTGAACCGTGAACTTCCAGATGTTCAAGCTGGTTTTAGAAAAGGCAGAGGAGCCAGAGATCAAATTGCCAACATCTGCTGGATCATGGAAAAAGCAAGAGAGTTCCAGAAAAACATCTATTTCTGCTTTATTGACTATGCCAAGGCCTTTGACTGTGTGGATCACAATCAACTGTGGAAAATTCTGAAAGAGATGGGAATACCAGACCACCTGACCTGCCTCTTGAGAAACTTATATGCAGGTCAGGAAGCAACAGTTAGAACTGGACATGGAACAACAGACTGGTTCCAAATAGGAAAAGGAGTACATCAAGGCTGTATATTGTCACCCTGCTTATTTAACTTATATGCAAAGTACATTATGAGAAACGCTGAGCTGGAAGAAGCACAAGCTGGAATCAAGATTGCCGGGAGAAATATCAATAACCTCAGATATGCAGATGATACCACCCTTATGGCAGAAAGTGAAGAGGAACTGAAAAGCCTCTTGATGAGAGTGAAAGAGGAGAGTGAAAAAGTTGGCTTAAAGCTCAACATTCAGAAAACTAAGATCATGGCCTCTGGTCCCATCATTTCATGGCTAATAGATGGGGAAACAGTGGAAACAGTAGCTGACATTATTTTGGGGGGCTCCAAAATCACTGCAGATGGTGATTGCAGCCATGAAATTAAAAGACGGCTACTCCTTGGAAGGAAAGTTATGACTAACCTAGATAGCATATTCAAAAGCAGAGGCATTACTTTGCCAACAAAGTTCTGTCTAGTAAAGGCTATGGTTTTTCCAGTGGTCATGTATGGATGTGAGAGTTGGACTGTGAAGAAAGCTGATGCTTTTGAACTGTGGTGTTGAAGACTCTTGAGAGTCCCTTGGACTGCAAGGAGATCCAACCAGTCCATCCTAAAGGAGATCAGTCCTGGGTGTTCATTGGAAGGACTGATGTTGAAGCTGAAACTCCAATACTTTGGCCATCTCATGCGAAGAGTTGACTCGTTGGAAAAGACCCTGATGCTGGGAGGGACTGGGGGCAGGAGGAGAAGGGGACGATAGACAATGAGGTGGCTGGATGGTATCACTGACCTGATGGACATAAGTTTGAGTGAACTCCGGGAGTTGGTGATGGACAGGGAGGCCTGGCGTGCTGCGATTCATGGGGTCGCAAAGAGTCGGACACGACTGAGCGGCTGAACTGAACTGAACCGAACTGTAGGAGCTGAGAGATGAATCCACTGGCTGGGAGCCTTGCAGGCTGCGGGTGGGCTGTGTGTGAGCATGGAAAGTCTGCTGACCGCGGGGTACCAGGACCTCAGCACATCAGGACTTTGGGCAGGAAGTTCAGGTGAACAGCCTGGATCTCTTGAGAGAGGACCTCAGGGACTTTCTCAGCGGTGACAAAAGCATGAAGAGTGCCTCCCCTCCCAGCAGGTGGCCATGGCTGGGGGTGAGCTTCCGTGGAGGCACAGATGCTTGTCCATCACGTGCTGTCTGGGAGGATGCTGGTGGAGCTGAGCCCAGGTGTCAGTCTTGCAGCTAGGGATCCACCCAAGAAAAGGGGGGCAGGGTGGGATGAATCTGCCTGAAGTGTCTGAGGGACCAAAGATGGGACCGAGTTTTCGTTCAGGAGGCTAGAAGAAACTGTACAGAAACTGGAATCAGAAATTCAGATTGGAGAATTCCCTGGTGCTTCAGTGGTTAAGACATCTGCTTTCACTGCTGTGGACCCAGGTTTGATCCCTGGTTGGGAGATCCCACAAGCCATGCAATGTGGCAAAAAAAAAAAAAAAATAAATAAATTCAGACTGCATTATGAAAAATAGAGCTAGGTTTTGAACATGTGATTTTGAGGCTGAAAATTTGTATTTGTTACATTTATACTTGAATGTGAAAATATGTGCAGTGCCTGGCATACAATCAGTGCCCAGTAGGTGCTAGTTAATATCTTTTCAATTATTCATGTAGCCTACATATGTGCCCACACACCAGTGGAAAGGGTAATGGAGCAGAGAAAATGCCCAGGTGATGCCATTTTCATTTGGAAATTTGTTTGCCTTTTAACATGCTGCTGCTAAGTCACTTCAGTCGTGTCCGACTCTGTGTGATCCCATAGACAGCAGCCCACCAGGCTCCCCTGTCCCTGGGATTCTCCAGGCAAGAACACTGGAGCAGGTTGCCATTTGCGTCTCCAACGCATGGAAGTGAAAAGTGAAAGTGAAGTTGCTCAGTTGTGTCCGACTCTTAGCGACCCCATGGACTGCAGCCCACCAGGCTCCTCTGTCCATGGGATTTTCCAGGCAAGAGTACTGGAGTGGGGTGCCATCGCCTTTGCCTTTTAACATATTTTGGATCATATCATATAGATGATTTTTACAACTTAGAAGCAGTCATTAGTGCAGATGACTAAATTCCAAGTTGATCAGAAGACCCAGGTCTGAATCCTAGGTCTACCACTCACTAGGTATGGAACCTTGAGCAAGTACTTTACCTCCAAGAATCCTCCTTGTCAATGAAGATAATGCCTGATTCATGAAGCTGGTGGACACCAACGAATGTCTCCTGAGGGCTTACACCTGTCTGGAGCTGTGCTAGGCAATTTAATAGGTGTTTTTACA